>NC_052055.2:103540681-103840681 GCF_903992535.2 Arvicola amphibius
TCCTTTCTCCCAGCATTCAGCTTAGTTCCCCCCCCCCCCCCCCCCCCCCCCCCCCGCCTAGCTCTGCTACAGGCCCAAAGCAGTTCCTTTATTTATCAATGGTAATCATAGCACATAGAAGAAAATCCCACATCAGTCACAGCTGTATGTGGAGGTCAGGGGACAATGAGGACAACTTTGTAGAATGAGTTCTCATTGTACACTTTCTTTTTTAAAGACGGGGTCCCTCTATGTAGCCCTGGCTATTCTAGAACTTGCTATATAGACTAGGATGGCTTTGAACTCACAGAGATCTGCCTGTTTCTACCCCGCCTCCAAGTGCTAGGATTAAGGGTGTGGACTGCCACACTTGACTTTCCCTGTTCATTTGAACCTGGGTTCTGGAGAGGAACTCAGGTTGCCAGACTTGTGTGCAAGTGCGTTTTCCTGCAGATCTAGCTTGCGCGCCCCACAAGTGGAATTCTTGAGTAGCTAGATCAGAGCTGTGACCTGGAGGGGACGCTGGGGCCTCAGAAGACAGACACTACAATCTGCATCGTTCCTGGGGCCACTAGAGGGTGCCACGAGAGGGTGTGTGATGAAGGCTGAGGCGGAAGAACACTGTATCCCACCCTGACTCTGACACAGTGACTTCCTCCTAGCCGAAAACCTTCACAGCTAGCCCGAGTTGAGACACAAAGCATGCAGTTCGGGAGGCAGACTACTCACTAGCATTAGCGAAGCCCTGAGTTCAATCCCTAGCACTGGATAAAACTGGACTTCCTAGCACACACCTGCAATCTCCAACTCTGGAAGCAGAAAGACTCAAAGTTCAAGGTCCTTCTTGGCTACGTACAGACTTTGAAGCCAACGTGGGCCACGTGAGACTCTGTCAGACAGAGAGAAAGAATATATTTCTGCTCAGCCAAGTATGTTGACTCCTAAACCAACCCAAACAACCAACAACTCCAAAGGTCCTAGCTCTGAGAGCCCCGAGGGTCCCAGGTAAGCAGCTGTCTAGTGCCAAGTGAGGGAACAAGGAAACGGAGTGTGTGAGCCCTGGAACATGGTTAGTTTCTACTAGTTCTACTTAGATAACACCGACATGGAAGCCACAAGCTCAGTCTAGGCAAAGCCTTTTGCTGCTCTCATTAGCAACCGAAATTGCTTGAAGACTGTTGCTCTTCAGATTTAAGGGCTGACATCTTTTGAAATGCAAATGGCTCAGAGACTCAGTCTGGAGAACTGTCCTGAGTCATTTCCTCATTCAGCAACAAGTTTATCAAAGTATTTTTTAAATTTTATTTTTCTTTTTATTATTATTATTATTATTTGAAACAGAATTTTTCTGTGTAGACCTTGGTTGTCCTGGAACTCACTCTGGAGAACAGGTTGGCTCAAGTAGAACCACCTGCCTCTGCCTCCCAAGCGCTGGGACTAAAGGCGTGTGTGCAGCCATATCCTCCTGGCTTTTGTTGTTGTTCTTGTTTTAATTAATTATGTGTGTCTATGTGTGGGTATACACATATGAGGCCAGATAAACCCCCACCCCTGCCATATCAAACGAAAGACAGTGGTGTCAGATACCCCTGGAGCTGCCGCTCCAGTCAGTGCCGGCCCCCAAACCCAGGTGAGTGCTGGGAACCTGATTCAGGTTCTCACACTGCTACCCACTGCTAAGCCATCTCTCCAGCTCCATCACAGTCTGTCCTAAAGAAGATCCTGCTGAGAAGAGAGAGAGAGAAGAAACTCACTGGGGACAGGGACCCTGAAGCTCTGGGTGCTGACATGTGATAAGGAAGTGTTATGCAGGAGCAGACCCCAAAAGAGCTAGATTTTCTTCCTTTGCTCCTTAGCTATGTCTGGAGTGGCTCCGCTTCTGCCTCTGACCATTGTCTGCACTTCCTCAGGCAGTGTTGTCTTTTGTTTGCTTTGAATCAAGGTCTCAAGTATAGCCTAGGCTGCCCTCGAACTCTCTATGCATAGCTGAGGATGATCTTGAACTCTGGACCCTCCTGCCTTCACCTCCCCAGTGATGAGATCACAGGTATGCACCACCATGCTTGCCTTGAGTGATGTTTTATTTTATTTTATTTTTTTTTTTTGTTTTTTTCAAGACAGTATTGGTTTCTCAGTAGTTATGGAGCATGTCCTGGAACTCACTCTCAAGACCAGGTTGGCCTCGAACTCATAGAAATCCGCCTGCCTCTGCCTCCTAAGTGCTGGGATTAAAGGTTTGTGCCACCACTGCTTGGCTTGACTTTTAAATGATTCTTGTGGTATTCTTGTTGCGAGATATTCACAGGCTTTCGGAAGTCATGGCTCTCTCCTAATTAGTAAGAGCCCTAATTGGACACTTGAGAGCATTAGAGGTGGCCTAATGGACTCAAAGAGGAAGAGACACTATGGAGATGACAGAGCTAGAGGGGAGGCTCAGACTTGAAACGTGTCCCCCGGCTTAATTGATGGGCCATGACTCCTGAGGTCAACCAAGGGCAGATTCACTGTACCACCCTGTATTCAGAGAGCAAGTCTCCTTGTCTTTGAGCTTTGGTTTTCCTGAGACATGAAAAGACTTCTTCCTTCCTGGCCAGAGGTAGTTTGGTACTGCATAAGACACATGTTACAAAATGGCAAGGAGGGGCTGAAGAGATGGTTCAGCAGTTAAGAGCACTGGCTGCTCTTCCAGAGGTCCTGAGTTCAATTCCCAGCAACTACATGGTAGTTTACAACCATCTAAAATGAGATCTGGTGCCCTCTTTTGGCCTGCAGGCAATACATGCAGGCAGAACACTGTATAATAAATAAACAAATAAATAAATAAATACATAAATACATAAATACATAGATGGCAAGG
The DNA here is from genome assembly GCF_903992535.2 of Arvicola amphibius. NCBI lineage: Eukaryota > Metazoa > Chordata > Mammalia > Rodentia > Cricetidae > Arvicola > Arvicola amphibius. Next base: position 103,543,518 of record NC_052055.2, read on the forward strand.
AGATGCACAACCTGTAATCCCAGCACTTGGGATGTGGAGGTAGGAAGATCAAGAGCAGCCTAAGTTGTACGAGACCACCCCTTCCCTTTTTGAAAGTGCCAGTAACCATGAACAGAGCAGAAAGCTGAGCCAATGTACGGCAGCTAAAGCAGTACCTGGAGGAAAATTTATTGCCCTTAGAACTAGGTACCAGCATTCATTCACCATGTCTGTGTTCTAGGTCATACACTAACCAGGTAGTGGTAGCCTCTGAAGCCAAATGAGGTACGGCAGCTTCCGCTAAGATGTGCTCTGTGTAGAGGAAGGAAACAACCTTCTATGTGTTCACTAGAAAGAGAAATAGGGCAAGCAGTGTGGTATTGAGGGATTGAGCAAGCTGACCCAGAAGAGACAGCCACCAGAGAGCCTAGACAGGAAACTATAGATAGGAAACTAAGTGTATGGTTAGCCTGACCCAGAGCATCCCAAAGGATGGCATCTCTGTCCCCTTTAAGTCTGTTTCACCTCCACTTACCTTTCTTAAGAAGATTTTTTAAAAAAATTATATAAATGTCTGCATATATGTGTACCATGTGTGTCATGTGTGTGCCCATGGAAGCCAGAAGAGGGCAACAGATGCCCTAGAACTGGAGTAGCAGACGGTTGTGAATCAATACGTGTATATTGAAAACCAAACCTAGATCCTCTCCAAAAGCAGCAAGCGCTCTTAACCACTGAGACACGCACCTCTCTAGTTTGGAATACCTTTCAAGGGGCTGAGGAATATGCTTCGTATGTGAGATAAGAGCAATTCAGTTTCCAGGAGAAGCAAAGGACTTGAAGGGATGTGTTTTTGAATATAAGTGTTGGTGGGTGAAACAGCAAACACACACACAACAGAGAGTTGCTGAAAAATGAGAAATAGAAAGGCCTGGTGTAGCTGGGCAACTCTTATAAAGGAAAACTTTTAACTGGGGCTGGCTTACAGTTCACAATTTAGCCCTTTATCGTCATTTTGACCTCTAGGCAGATGTGGTGCTGGAGAAGGAGCTAAGTGTTCTATATCTTGATCTGCAGGCAGCAGAAGCAACTGTGAGCCACACTGGGTGTAGCTTGAGTCTATGAGACTTTAATTACCCCCCCCACACACACACACAGTGACAGTGACACACCTTCCTCCAACAAGGCTACCCCTACTACACTTACTCCAACAAGGCCATACCTCCTAATAGTGTCACCCCCCTATGGGACAAGCATTCAAACACGTGAGTCTATGAGGGCCATGCCTATTCAAACCACCACACTTACCCAGATGGACAGGGATTGCAAAGATCAGAGGGGAAGAGCCAGATCACAATAGAGAGGGAGGGCTGGAGAATGTGGGCTTTTGTTCTGTCTGTAAGAGAAGCAACACGATTCCTGCACACACTCCTGCCACTCTCCTGAGCAACCCTAGCCAGGGCTGACCCACTTCGGACTAAATCCAAGCAAACTGCCCATCACTGTGGCCCTCTGTGCTTCTGGGAGGCAATGAATGTCATCAAGGAGCAAACGGTAATATAGTATGCCTTTGATTCCAGGCAGATCTCTGTGAGTCTGAGGTCAGCCTGGTCTGCACAAAGAGTTCCAAGCCAACCAGAGCTGCATAGTGAGACCCTGTCCTAAACAAACAAACAAACAAAAAGAAGCAAGCATGGGGTATGGTCCCGTTGGTACAGTGCCAGCTTAGCATACCTAAAGCCCTAGGTTTGGTCACCTCCACCACCATTAATGCGGCAGTTAGAAGTTCAAGGTCATCCTTGACCACGTGAAGAGTTCAAGGCTAGACCACATGAAGAGTTCAAGGCTAGCTTGGCTACTTAAAACTTCATAAAAGCAACTATACACTGGTGACTTAGGGTTTCTATTACTGCAACAAAGCACATGACCAAGAAGTGAGTTGGCTTATACTCCTGCATTGTAGTCATCACAGAAGGAAGCCAGGACAGAAACATCGCTGGAACCCGAAGGCAGGAACTGATGCAGAGGCCATGGGGGAGTACTGTTTAATAACTTGTTCCCCGTGGCTTACTCAGCCTGCTTTCTTACAGAACCCAGGACCACCAGCCCAGGGATGGCCCCATCCACCATGGACTGTCCCATCCCATCTCTGCTCCCCCTCCCCTGTCAATCACTGTTTGAGAAAATGCTCCACAGTGGATCTCATGGAGGCATTTTCACTTGAGGTTCCCTTCTTTCGGATAACTTTAATTTGGGTCAGGTTGATGTAAAAATGTCCAGCATAACTCAGCTAGTAAAGGCGTCTGCTACCAGGCTTGATAACCTGAGTCTGATTCCCTCACGCCTACCTGGTAGAAGGAGAGAACTGACCCCCGCAAGTGCTTGTCTGACCTCCAGAAGTGCACACGGTCCTGGAGAACACACACTAAACAAAATGTAAGAAGCAGTTTTCTTTTGTTTTTGATTTTTTTTGAGACAGGGTTTCTCTGTGTAGCCTTGGCTGCCTTAGAACTCCCTTTTAGACCAGGCTGGCCTTGAACTCACAGAGATCCAGCCTGCCTCTGTCTCCAGAGTGCTGGGATTAAAGGTGTGCGCCACACTGTCTGGCCTAAGAAGCATTTTTTTTAATTAGCTGTAAGATAAAGTCCCAAGCCTCCTCTTCAAGCCAGGTTGCTGTTCCCCCGAGTTCTCTTAAAATGGATGAGTGACAGTCACTGACCACCAGCTCTCAGGCCAAGTTCTCTGATCCCTAATCAGTGTCCTTGCCTCTTTGGGACAGCAATGTCCCCATGGATGTGGGGACAGAAGCCACAAAGGCCCCTGTGCTCTTCCTGCCTGATGCTATTCATCGGGTGCTGAACCTGGACTCTGTTACCCCCTCAGAGGCCCAGGACAATCAACTTAAGTTGCAAACTAACTCTCGTTGGCTGTCATTTGGCTAGGGATAGGTACAGACTTCTGATTGACAGTCCCTCAAACGCTGCATGCAGGGAAAAAGGCGGGCTGTGGATATAGAGAAGTTGGCACCTGTCTGTGCCCACGTTCCCCTGAAAGAGTGTATTCTGTTTAGAGAGAAGCCAACACATTCAGAGACCATAATTGCCTCCTGGACTGGAAGCATTTCATGCCAGATCAAGAGAAAGCCCTAGAAAGCCTCTGCAAAAATGCATCAAAGTACATCAAAGACTTTGGTGACCCCCAAGTGTTAAACCTCACTAAAGCTTGGTGCTCGAGGGCAGGGACAGCACAAGTCGGTGGCTCTCAAATCATATGGGACTCATCAGAGGAGCTTTTAGAAGAAACGTTCCCAAATGCCATCTCCAGATCTGACCCGCGTGGGGAGGGGAGTAGAAGAAACGCCTCCTGCAAAGCAGAGTGGCGGGGCATGAGCTGGAGAGCCACTGGCATCAACAGGATTTTATCTCCTGTTTCCATTTCCCTGTGATCAGAAAAGTCAAAATAAAAACTTGGAATGAAGGAAGCCAAAAAAAAAAAAAAAATCTTCTGAAGAAACGCCACCCCCTGTGGACAAATACTGTCAGTCAAAGTAGAAAATCATCTGCAGTTTTCATACACACGTTTGATATGGACTAGAGATTAATAGTGCATGTTTATTCTGTTTCGTGACCATTACAACCCGAGGTCAATATTTTCCTCACGCCACCTGACCTCCTCTTTCTAAACATCATGGCAACCCCCCTCCCCGAGTGGCAGGTCTGGAATCAGTCACTTGTTGGGGCTCTTGCCACATCTGCCTCCGTCTAAAGGCTCCCTGACTGGTGCACCGCCCCTGCTGTGCACAGCCGCACTCCAGCCTCTCAGAGTGCCACTGCCTTTGCCAATCTGACTGATGAAAAGGTTACACCAAGTTCTTTTTTAAAGGGCATCTCTCACATTGCCAATGAGTTTGAACTTTTTGTTTCATGTGGTTATTATCCATATATGTATATATACATACATATATATATACATACATATATATATATGTATGTATATATATATATATATATATATATATATATGTCTTGTGTTTTGCTCTGTGCTTTTGGCAGCCCCTAGCGTAGTATTCTTCAGCGGTTCCAGTGCCAGGGTTCACCAATAGGCTCTCAGAAGTAGGTCTGGGGCTGAACTACCTTGTGTTAGCAGGACAAACCAGAAGGTGGCGCCAATGATACTATCGCTGGTAAGAAGACTGTGTGCTCTGGGCCACACCTAGACTCGGCCTGGGCCAGGCTCCTTCATTCGTACTTTGCTTCCTGTTCACAGGTCTTTCGCTGCAACTAGGCTGCCCTCAGAGTAACCTGCATCAAGTGAACTTGACCTCTGACCTCTGTCTATTGTAGTAAAAGGGATCTGGTTCCTAGGAGTAACATGATCTACCCTAGGTCATAGCCAGGGCTTGCTTTCATTTTTTTTTTTTATTTGTTTTGACAGTGCTAGGGATTGAACCCAGGGCCCTGGGCATGATAGGCAAGTACTCTACCACCGAGCCATACCTTATCTAATGCTTTAGAACTTAAAACAGATGGCTAGGAGGTGGTACCCAGTGATAGAGTACTTGCCTAGCAAGCATGAGGCCCTAGGTTCAATTCTCAGCACTGCAAAATAGCAAAAATAAGGACTGGAGAGATGGTTCAACAGGTAAAGTGCTTGCTACAAGCAGGAGGGGGACCTGAGTCATACCCTACCCCAGAATCCATGTCAAAAAGCCAGGGGCGGTGGCATGCATCTGCAGTCATCACAGTGCTGGGGAGCCAAGGACAGGAGGATTCCCACGACTTGCTGGCCAGCAAGACTAGCCAAACTGGCAAGCTCCAGGTTCGGTGAGAGTAGGTAGCAGTTGATGACGGCACCTGGCATTGACCTCTGGCCTCCAAACTCATATACATACGTATGTGAATGTGCACACACGTGAACACATGCACACAAAAAAAGAAAAATAACAGATAACAGAGAGGGAGACTGGAGAGATGGCTCAGTGGTTGAGAGCACTCGTTGCTCTTGCAGAGGACCTGGTTCAGTTCCTAACGTTCCCATGGTGACTCACAACCATCTGTAACTCCAGCTCCATGGGATCTGGTGCCTTCTTCTGGCTTGCTCAGGCACCAGGCCCATACATGGTGCACATAAATACATGCGGGCAAAGCGCTCTTACATACAAGATAAAAATAAGGTTTTTTCCCCCCTTGGGATGAAAAATAAATAAATAAAACAGATTGTTAAGGCCAGGCAGTGGTGGTGCACGCCTTTAATCCCAGCACCCAGGCGACAGAATCAGGTGGATCTCGGTGAGTTCGAGGCCAGCCTGGTCTTCAGAGCTAGTTCTAAGGCAGTTAGGGCTACACAGAGAAACCCTGTCTTGAAGATTCCCCCACTGCTCTGGTTTCTGGTTCTCTGAGACAGGGAAAAGGAGTTCCGTGTGATGATGGTAGTTAACAACAGCACTTTGAGAGACCGTGCTCTGGCCTCTGTCACCCAGCTTTTGCTGGTGCAGGTGTGACCTCCTAAGTGCTTCAGGGTACCTGAGAGGCAGCCATCATTATGTCTGGAAGCTTCTGGGAAACCCGTCCAATTGGGGAATGTAATTGGGTTCAGCGGATGAAAAGTTCACCGGATGTAATTGTAGGGGCAGCTGGCAGGTCCCAGAAAGGCTGAGTGAAGAGTGTTAATGAGGTTCTGGCTTCTGGTGTGGGGGTCAGGCTGGCGGAGCTGTGAGGGCGCTGGGTCAGGCAAAATTGACAGGGCTAGGAAGGTTTTCTTCTGGGATTGTGCAGTGCTGGGTTAAGTCTTGGGATGGATACCCAAGCGTTTACACATTAGAAGCGGGTAAGGTCACTCCAGACACTTCGCAGGGACAGACACTAGGTAATGAGCTCATTTGAGGGTTGAGCAAAGGGAGTATGGGAGGCAGGCGAGGATCCAGCCTGAAAGGAAATTTCCTCTACCTATTGATTCATCCTATTATTACTGGTTGTTTATTGAACCATTTACCAGAACCAGGCACTGACAAGATACCAGAGACACTGGAGACACTTCCCAATAAGAGCCCTACAGTCCAGGAGAGGACTCTTAAGCACAGGGGAAAAGACAGCAAACCTTTAAATAAATCATTGACAGATTCAAGAACACAGTGGATGGGCCCATATGGTCAGGTTTGGTTTCACCAGGAAGACAGAGTTGGGTTCTAGACTTCCTTGGGCTTTCTTATTCCCCAAGGAAAAGTGAGTATGCAATCCGCCCATTCCTGCAGCCCCATGATGCAGGACAACCAGAAGCGACAGGGAGTCAGAGTAGGAACTCAGTTTATTACTGTGATTGTCTGCTTACAAAGGGTAAGCGACATCCTGTGATGTAAAATGTACCTCCAGGCAATGAGAAGCAGCTAAACCCTCCCCCTGGCTGGAGGGGCATTTACGTAGTTTTTCTGCTGTCTTATCCTCACTCAAACTCTGGGCCAGGCTTTTCTCTGTCATACAGGCCTCGAGGTACAGGCCCTGAGATAATTTTGGCCCAGCAATTGGCAGGAGGAGAAGAGCAAAGGCCCGGGGTTGGAAAACACAAGAGGATGTGCAAGTGGCCAGCACTTAGTGGCCAAAGGGAAAGTGGAGTTGTTCAAGATCATGGAAAGGACAGCAGGGGTCAGAGCCTGCTGTGTGTTGACGCTGAGTTAAGGAGAACTGGACCTAGTGGTGCAGGCATGGGATGCCGGGGGTGGGGTGGGGTGGGGTGGCAATCTGGCAAGGGCCAGGGCTAGAGAGATAGATGGCTCAGTGGTTAAGAGCACTTACTAGCGGGGCAGTGATGCACATCTTTAAACCCTCGGCCCTTGGGAAGCAGAGGCAGATGTGTGTATGGGAGAGAGAGAGAGCACGTACTTCCTGCTCTTGCAAAGGACTTGTGTTAGATTCCCAGAACCCACATGGCAGCTCACAGCCATCTGTAACTCCAGTTCCAGGTGATTTGACACCCTCTTCTGACATCAGGGAGAACTGTAGGCATATGCTATACAGACATAAAAACACTCATATAAATAAAATAAAAATAACAAATAAATCTTTAAAAAAAAAAACAGTTTAAGACCAGTCTCAGCTACATGGTAAGTTCATGATCATCATGGGTAACAGGAGACCCTGTTAAAAAAGGGATCAAGTGAGGCCACCAGGCTACCCAGACACACCCTTGGATCACACTGTTAGCTTTAACTGCATTTAACAAGGACCCCAGAGCTCAGAGAGTGCAGCTTAGGAAATGATACCGTGAGAGGGCCATCTGCATCATCCAACCTGCAGGAAAACCCACAGACAAGCCACATAACCTTCTGGATAAATGATTGCAGGGGCTTGTGGATGGTGAGGAGACAATAATGAAACCTGTGACCGGAGAGACTGAGGAATGACATCAACCAAGGGTAGAAGGGGGCAGGGTAGATTATTTTTCTAATGTAAACTTTTACTTCGTTACGTGTATGTATGTGGGGACTTACATACTACAGCATGTGATTGGAGGCAAGAGGACAACTCGTGGGGGTTGGTTCCTTTCCGCCATCGTAGGTTCCAGGGATGGAACTCAGGCTATCAGGCTTGACAGCAGGCACCTTACCTGCTGAGCCATCTCGATGGCCTGGTTGTTTGGTTTGGTTTGGTTTATGAAAAAGGTCCAGGCTGACTTCAAACTCAACATGCAGCCAAAGATGACCCTGAACCTCTCATCCTGCCTCTGGGGTTCTAGGTTTATGGGTGTACCACACCTGGCTTGTGTGGCGCTGAGGATGGGACTGAGGACTTTGTGGATGTCCATTAGGCACCCTACCAACTGAGCTGCCTGTCCAGCTCCTGGATCTCCAGCTTAAAAAATATTAGATGTCGTATATAATATATATATATATATAAATATAATTTTCAGTGGAAAGAAATATTGGTCAATGCTTCAGGATAACTGAAGCAGAGAGCCAATGGTTGTTGGCGGTGAGCAGTATTCACCTGGGAGTCCTTTACACCATCCCATCCCTAATGGTTTCATTAAACTTTATACTCCCTTGTATGTTCCCTGTAATAGTCTCTTACGTATATGCTTGATCTTATATTATGGTAAAGGTGTCTGAGTGCGGTTAGAGCCCTTGAAAGGCCTAAGTGGGGGAGAGTGTCACCCCCTCTCAGTTCTTCCTCCATCAGCAGACCGTCACCCCTCCACACCCTCCTATGGTGCCCACTGGTCCCTGCTGCCCAGATGGTGTCATCTCAGCTGCCTGCTGCTCCCAGGTGTCTCAGCCCCCAGGTGCCCCTGCCCTCTAGTGTACCTCCAAGTTGGTGGCTGAGCTCTGGGCTCCATGGAAAGATTCCTTGGGGACACTTCATCCTCCAGAATGGGCCCCATTCGGTCTCAGAGGAAAACACAGGGAGAATTTTTGAGACAACACCATGACTCACCACAGCTAATGACTTCCCAGAAGAGCTATGGTTGGACACTGGGCTGCTCTCTCTGACGCAGGACAAGAGAAACATACTCAGCCTGCTCCTGATGAGAAGTGTGTGGAGCAGGGCACCTCCATGCTTACTTACTGCGAGGATGGCGAAACCAGAAGGTTTAGCCGGGCGGTGGTGGTGCACGCCTTTAATCCCAGCACTCAAGAGGCAGAGGCAGGCAGATCTCTGTGAATTTGAGGCCAGCCTGGTCTACAAAGTGAGTTCCAGGAGAGTCAGAGCTAAACAATGAAACCCTGTCTTGAAAAACCTAAATAAATAAATAAATAAATACCAACAAAACAAAACCAGAATGCTATTGCTGCCATGGTGCAAAGAGAAAGAACAGGCTGCTACCATTGCATGGAAAAGGAGCGTCTTAGTCCATTTTTCTATTGCTATACCAAAATATCCAAAATTGAGTACTTTATAAAGAATATAGGTTGGTTTAGCTCATGACTCTGGAAGCCAAGAAGCCCAAAAGAGCCTTTACCCTGCATCCTAACATGCTAAGAGCATTGCATGCCAAACTAGAGCAAGGATGGGCTGAAGAGAGGCCCCAGCCTCTAAGAGCACTTGCTGCTGCTCTTGCAGAGGGTGGAGGACGGGAGTTCAGTTCCCAGCACCTGTGTCTAACAGCATACACATAACCCTTGTCCCAGGAGATCTGGTACCTTCTTCTGACCTTCAAGGGTACACACACACACACGCACACACGCACGCACGCACGCACGCATACAATCTTTCTAAAATTACAGAACAAGCACAATAGCTCGGAACTCTTCTCATTTTATGAAATTATCAATAACGTCACAAGGACCCCACCCTATAACATTATATAATTCTAATTATCTCTCAAAAGCTCCACTTCCAAACACCATTGACACATGATTTGAGAGAATTAAGATACCTAGACGTGAGGGTGCGAGAGAAGCACAATAAGGCATGGCCTTACAGGACTAGAGCTGCGTCTGCTGATAGCATTGGGCCAGGAAGGGAACCAGGAAACAAATCCTGACTCTTCTCTTACCTTTCCACCTCCTTCAGGGCCTCCCATTGGCTGAGTCTAACTAACCAGAAGCTGGTGGGATGGTTTAGAGGTTAGATTCTTGTCAGGCATTGATGGTGCACACCTTTAATCCCAGCACTCAGGAGGTAGAGATCTCTGTGAGTTCCAGGACTGGCCCCAAAAAGTTACACAGAGAAACCCTGCCTCCAAAAAACGAAGTTAGTTTCTTGGACCTCAGGGCAGTGTACTTGTCTAACATGCCTGGTACTTGCCCAGTTGGTAGTGTACTTGCCAAACATACATTAAACCCTTGGTTCTATCATGTAAACTGGGCATGGTGACACACACAGTCTCAGCACTCAGGAGATGGAGACAGGAACATGAGAAGTTCAGGGTCATCCTTGGCTATGTGGTGAGTTCAAGGCTAGCCTGATACATGAGACCTTGTCACCCCCCACACAACGAGGTCTTCTGAGGCTCAAGAGATAAGTGAAGGCAGGTGGAGGGGGTTGGTGGAGAATAACTAACATGGGCGAAGAGTGAGTCTTCCAGTCTGAAGTGGGGATAAATTGAAAGTCCTTCATCAGAGGTTGGAGGACGGCTTGGTGATTAAGAGCACTTGTTGCTCTTGCAGAAAGCCCACTGTGACTTACAACCATCCTTAGGGGATCCAACGCCTTCTGACTTCCATGGGCTCCAGGCACACACATTGTGCACATACGTGTGTGCAGACAAAACACTCATAATATAAACCAAAAAATTAAAAGGTAATAAAATCCTTTCTATGTGTGTCCAGTTGTCCTTGGAACTGTGAGGACAGAAATGAGTAGGCTTAGGGTATGGCATGGGACACAAAGAAACACCAGCTTTTCCTTTCTTTCCTTTGAAGGTCTCATTTGGCTGAGGTCGGTCTCAAACTCTCTAAGTACAGGAGGGTGACCTTGAACTTCTGATCCTCTGGCCTCCACCTCCCCAGTGCTTGGACTAAAGGCATGTATACCACTTTATGTGGCACTGGGGACCAGCCCATAGTTCCATGCATGCTAGGCGAGCACTCAGAATTACATCCCAGCCAAGGGTTGGCTTTCGGTGGTGCAATCAGCCATCCTGTCTTTGCTTAGGTCCTGACTCTTGTGTTCCTTTGGTCCTAGGCGAGCCTGTCCAGCCTCCCAATGGCAGCTGGCCCTTGAGTCAGAATGGGAGTGAGGCTGAGGCTGCCCTGGCCGCCAGCCCTATCTTCTCCTCCTACTACCAGCATTCCTCGCCAGTGGCCGCCATGTTCATCGTGGCCTACGCCCTCATTTTCCTCCTCTGCATGGTGGGCAACACCCTGGTCTGCTTCACTGTGCTCAGGAACCAGCACATGCGCACCGTCACCAACATGTTCATCCTCAACCTGGCCGTCAGCGATCTGCTGGTGGGCATTTTCTGCATGCCCACCACCCTTGTGGACAACCTCATCACTGGTAAGTATGTCGGAAGGCCCTCGCCCTTCACTTCCGCCTTCCAGCGGAAGACCAGAGCAGACGCAGGGGAGACGGAGGTCGCTGAGCTGTCTGCTCAGCCAAAGGGCTGTTGTCTCAAGCTCTGAGTTGTGGGTGAGGGACTGGCCTAGGAATAACAAGTCTAATGGGTTAACCATCTTCTTTGTGCTCACCATGATGTTACATGTGATTTGTACGTTATCTTAATTAATCCCCATAATAATCCAGCCAAGCGTGCTTTGTTATCATCCTCATTTTACGGATGAAGAAACGTGCTCAGCGTAGTTAAGAGACTGGTCTGTAATTACACAGCTTTTTCAGTGTCAAGGCCAATGTTCTCACACTCCTGGGCTGTGCTCTTGGAAAGCACTCCTGCGGGCAGAACTAAAAGCAGGAGAAGCAGGAGGTGGGTGACTTCCTTCTGCCCACTGTGTTTTTCCACACTTGGAAATGGACTATAAATATGAACATGTTTTACACTGCAATAGTTTTCAACCAACAATAAAACCCACTGTTTTTAGCATACAGGTCTACAAGCCGGATGAACACAATGGGCCAGCAGGATGGCTGAGCAGGTGAGGGTGCTGGTTGTCACACTGGTCACCCAAGTTTCATCCCTGAGACCCACACGGTGCAAGTTGTCCTCTGACTTCCATACTAAATGAACTGTGGCATGCACAGACACACACAAACATGCATGCACGCACACATGATGACTTAAAAAAAAAAAAAAAGACGGGTAGAGAGAGATGGCTCAGTGGTGAAGGGTATGCACAACTCTCCAGAGGACCTGAGTTCAGTTTTCAGTACCCATGTTGGTTAGCTTACAGCTGACATTAGCTGAGCTGCAGAAGATCTAACACTTCTAGCCTCCACGGGAACCTACACTCACATGCATGTAACTAAACACAGAAACACACATATGCAAATAAATAAAAATAAGATAAATCTTTAGAATTAAGTCATGACGACTTGAGAATGTTGGTGGCCTCCCAGAAGAACTCTGAGTTCGGAAGAGTCTTTGTTGCTAGATACCTTTAAATGTGAGTGTTTTGCCTAACCCAGTAATTTTTACTATTTTAAAAAAACTTTTTGTTTTATTTTATGTGTATGGTGTTTTGCTTGCATGTATGTATGTGCACCATATGTGTCCCTGGTGCCTGCAGAGGCTAGAAGAAGGTATAAGATCCCCTTGAACTAGACTTCCAGAGGATTCTGAGCCACCATATGGGTACTAGGAGCCAAACACAGGTCCTCTGCGAGATCAGCAAATGCTCTTAGCCACAGAGCCATCTCTGCAGCCCCTTGAAACAATTTTAGATGTAAAGACAACTAGCAAAGCTAGCAGAGATCCTTGCTTGCACTTCATTCACGTTCCCCAACTTCCACAATAGAAAACCAAGGCCAGGGAAAGCACCCAAATGATGATAATGTCTCTGTGGAGTTTTCTTGACTTTGACTAGTTTCCCAGACTTGTCCTTTTTTAGGAGTTTGAGCCATAATTCTGAGAAACACAATCTGAATGCTCAAATGTTGAGTGGTGGGGCCAGGTGTGACGATCTGTGTGGTGGTTTGAAAGAAAATAGTCCCTAAAGGGAGTGGCCCTATAGGAAGGTGTGGCCTTGTTGGAGGAAGAGTGTCACTGTAGGGGTGGGCTTTGAGGTCTCCTATGCTCAAATTATTCCCAGGTTTATTCTCAGACGACTTCCTGTTGCCCGCAAAATGTAGGGCTCTCAGGTACTTCCCCAGCACCATGTCTGCCTACACACTATCATATCCCACCATGTTGATAATGGACTGAACCTCTGAACTGTAAGAGAGGAATCCAGTTAAATGTTTTCCTTTATAAAAGTTACCATGGTCACCAGGCAGTGGTGGTGCACACCTTTAATCCTAGCACTCAGGAGGCCAAGGCTGGTGGATCTCTGTGAGTACAAGACCTGCCTGGTCTACAGAGCGAGTTCCAGGACAGGCTCCGAAAAAGGCTACACAGAGAAACTCTGTCTCAATAAAACAAACAACAACAACAACAAAAAACCCAAACAAACAAAAGCAAAAGTTGTCAAGGTCATGGTGTCTCTTCACAGCAATAGAAAGCCTAATTAAAACAACCTATAATCCCAGAACTCAAGAGGTTGAAACAAGAGAGTCACCTGTTTAAGGCCAGCCTGGGCTACCCAGCAAAACCACACCTCAAATAGAAAACAAACATCAGCCGCAAGGTATCACTGTAACAGCCAAAAAACAAAGCACTCCAAAGGCTTCTTTAGCAATAAAATAGGGAATAATAGCACATACTTTTCCAAGCATAAACACTCAGGTATACAAACGCCCAAATAGCATTTGTGAGGCTCTAACAACTCCGAGCGAGTAGGTTCTGTTCATAATGGGCCCAGAGTGGTGGCTGGTAATTGTATGCATCCCACTGTATAACTGTGGGCTTCTGGAATACCGTGGCTATCTTAGTCACTGTTCTTGCTGTGAAGAGGCACTGTGACCAGGGAAATTCTTATGAAAGAAAGCATTTAATTGGGGGCTTGTTTACAGTTTCAGAGGGTTAGTCCGTTATCATCATGGCAGCACGCATCGTGCTGGAGCAGTAGCTGAGAGGATGGGCTTTTTAAAACCTCAAAGCCCACCCTGGTAACACCCTTCTTCCAACAAGGCCACACTTACTAATCCTTCTAACCCTTTTAAAAGATTCCGTGCCTTGGTGACCAAGCATTCAAATATATGAGCCTATGGGAGCCTTCTTATTCAAACCATGACCTTGGCAGACCATCCAAGTCTTTTTTTAGGGCTAGGGTGTCAGATCTCAACCCTTTAGTTCAAGCTAACCTGGAACTAGCTATGCCATCTGGCTGGTCTGGCATGTGTGATACTCCCAATTCTGCCTTCTGAGCTCTGGGATGGCAGCAGTGTGCCTGCCACATCTGGCTCTTAAGACGTTTGACAGGCTCAATTACAGGCCACCACTATATAGAGTGCATTTTATAGACAGCGGCTCCAAGAAATCTTGAGAAATTTTGTTTCTCAGAAATGCAGACACAAAAAAAGACATCTTGAAGACAGGTGGCACATGCCTTTAATCCCAGCACTCAGGAGGTAGAGGCAGGTGGATCTCTTTGAGTCTGAGGTCAGCCTGGTTGTACAAAGCAAGTTCCAGGACAGCTAGGGATGTTACACAGAGAGACCCTGTCTTGAAAAAACAAACAAACAAAAAACATCTTGAGCTTGGCAGTGGTGGCTCACACCTTTATTTCTGGTACTTGGGAGGCAGAGGCAGACAAATCTTTGTGAGCTCGAGACCACCTTGGTCTACAAAACAAGTTCTAGGACAGCCAAGGTTGTTACATAGAGAAACACTGCCTCAAAAAACCAAGATGGAGAGAAGGAAGGGAGGGAGGGAAGGAAGGAAAAAGAGAGGAAGGAAGGGAGGGAGGGAGGGAGGGAGGTAAGGAGGAAGGGAAAGGGAGGGAAGGAGGAAGGGAGTGAGGGAAGGAGGAAGGGAAAGGGAGGGAAAGAGAGGGGAGGGAAGGGAAGGAAATTTGGTAGGTTGGTTAGGGCTGGAGAGATGGCTCAGCAGAGAATCAGTTCAACTCCCAGCACCCATGTGGAGGTGTTTCGCAACCACCTGTACCTCCAGCTCTTGGGGCTTTAACACCCTCTTCTGGCTTCTGCAGGTACTACATGCACATGGTACACATACACACAGGCAAAACACCCCTGCATAAATAAAAGGTTTTTTTTTTTTCCAAAAAAGTTTGACAGTGTAAAAAAGTGAGGAAGAAAACTTTAAAAAGCAAAAAAATTTCATCGGCCGGGCGGTGGTGGCACACGCCTTTAATCCCAGCACTCAGGAGGCAGAGGCAGGCGGATCTCTGAGTTCGAGGCCAGCCTGGTCTACAAGAGCTAGTTCCAGGACAGGCTCTAGAAACTACAGGGAAACCCTGTCTAGAAAAAACCAAAAAAAAACCCCAAAAAAATTTCAACATACAAAAATATGAAAAGCTGTACTTCAGGGATATATTGCTACACAGAGGTCATGCCTTAGGGCAGGCAACCCCCATCATCAGCTCTCTGCTGGTGTCTTAGATTGCAGTAGGTAAGCAGTTGCTTATATTCTGTAAGGGCATGGCTCTTCATGCAGAATGCAACTCGGCCTATCTTTTACAATTGTCGCTCCTTTCTGTTTCTTTTATTTTTAATTTTTAAAATGATCTTATTTGTTTCTTTAAGAGGCGTGGGGATGCATGTAGCATGACACACATATGTCAAAGGATAACTGCCAGAGTCCAGCTCCAGCAGGTGGGAGAAACTGGAGAGGAGATGTGGAGTCATGGCTACACACACAGTTTTTGGATTTTTTAATTCTCTCTACTTTTCTCCTATCTCTTTTTATACCACCTAAGACAAAAGTTTCTACAGAAGAAGAAATGACCTCACAACCCCATTACATATTTTCCAAAAACAAATTAAAATCTTCACACAAGAAGAAATCACACTATGATCACAAGGTGCATGTTTTTCTTAGAAGCCTGCATATAATTAAGCATTTTCTTTTGAATTATTTTTCCCACCATAACATCTTCACCCCAAAGCAACGATTCTTTTATTACTGATTAACAAAGCTCTAAGCAAGCCAAGTATATTTCAGCCTGTTCCTTTGTACTGGCAGACAGGCGTTTGAAGTTTCACGGTAGCAAATCATTTTTATTCTTTGTCTTTTTTTTTTTTTTCAAAGTTGAGGACCGAACCCAGGGCCTTGCTCTTGCTAGGCAAGCGCTCTACCACTGAGCTAAATCCCCAACCCCCATTTTATTCTTTAATTATTTATTTATTTACTTGTATTTTATGTACACTGATTTTTGCCTGTATATATGTGAGGGTGTCAGATCCCCTGGAATAGGAGTTACAGACAGTTGTGAGTTGTCGTGTGAGAGGTGAGGAATTGAGCCAGGATCCTCTGGAAGAGCAGCCAGTGCTCTTAACTGCTGAGCCGTTTCTCCAGCCCAGTGTAGCAAATTCCTTTCTTTTCTTTTCTTTCCTTTCCTTTTCTTTTCTTTCCTTTCCTTTCCTTTCCTTTCCTTTCCTTTCCTTTCCTTTCCTTTCCTTTTTTCCCCTTTCCTTTCCTTTCCTTTCCTTTCCTTTCCTTTCCTTTTCTCTTCTCTTCTTTTCTTTTCTTGCTTTGGGCCTATCCTGGAACTAGCTCTTGTAGACCAGGCTGGTCTCTGCCTCCCGAGTGCTGGGATTAAAGGTGTGTGCCACCACTGCCTGGAAAATTCTTATCCTTATTTTATTCTACAAAACTTCATTCAAGTGCTCTAACTAACTGTCTGCTTTTCTTTTTTCTTTACCCATAACAGGGCCATTTAATTTCTTTCCACAACTTTGTTTTTTCAAGGCACACAGCGAAACCTGTGATGATTTCTGTGAGCTACATGACCGAGGAACTCACACCTAACTTTGGGGGCAGGGGACATAATTGTTTTCTTTGATCATCAGCCTCTTTGCCCACAGGCAGAATCCATGGGGCTATAGTGCGTGAAACTTCCTTGATTTCATCCTCTAGCCTCGGCAAGTCCCACATCTCCAAGTGTCATTGCTCTATAGAAATCATCTTCATTATGATCTGCATGTGAATTACCCAGGGAGGAATAGGATTTTCCCATGAAACAATCTGTACTCTCCTAGAAACAGTGGGGTTTTCCTCACTTAATAATCCCATCATGCCACACACAGTAAGTACACATAGCAGCCATCAAAAGACATAGCGGGAGCAAGGGGCATTCTGGAGACAAACTCTCCTGGGGCTTTGCCTCTCCGGAGTGCACCCATTGTAGCTGTGCTAAGTGGTGGGCCGCACTCCATAAACCCCACTGCCAGCTGCAGTTCCTCCCATGTGGCCACCGCCACATATGAGGCCACATACTCCACATATGAGGGTGGAGTAGACTCTCTTCTTCCACTCTGTGGGTCCTGGGACTCGAACTCAGGCTGTCAGGCTTGGTGGCAAGCCCTCTTCACCACTGAGCGATAGTCCCAGTTCCCTTTGTTGTTTTTTTTTTTTTGAGAAAAGATCTTACACAGCCTGAGCTGACCTTGAATGCACGTCTAGGGGTAGCCTAGGGTGGTCTTGATCGTCACCACCACCCTGACTGTTGTAATCACAGGCCTTTGCTCCCTGGTGTCATGTGTGTTTTGTGTGGTAGGATCTTCCTCACCTCACCCACTCGGGCTCACACTCTCTGCGGAAAACGGTTTTACTGTCACAACCCAAATAACATTTTTCCAGGGTTCCAGGTACCCTGCCTGCCTTCCTGACCTGATGCACGTATCCTGGGACTGCCTGGGCACACTAAAACGTCTTCCCCAGAGCCTGGCTGGATACCTTCATTCTATAGGGTTTCTCCCTCTCCATGGAGTCTGAGGCTTTCAATTTTGGTTTTTAGGGTGTCAATATTTAGGAGTTTAATATTTTGGAGTATTCAGACTTGATCTTTTTGGTGTTCTGGATTAAGACTAGCACCCCTTGGCTAGTCCAAGGTCAGACGCAAGATCTAACACTGCTTTTGTCTCCCTCACTCCTTCCTTCCTTTCTCCTGCAGCCTCAGTACTAGAGACTGAAAATAGGCATCACCCATCCTGGGCACTGGTATTAAAGGCTTGTGCCACCGCTGCCCGGCTCCAGAGTATGAATGTTTATGAACAACTGACCAACATATGAAAAGACTAGCAACTTCCTCCTCCCAATGTTTACAGCCTGAGACCGCTCACCTACAGAGCCTCCTACAGAGACCAGCTAGCCCCCCTCCCTGTGCAGCTCCTCATGAACACCACGCTGAGATTCTGGGTTACATCTATAGTGCTAGAGAACCCCACCGGACCCCAGCTTTACTGTCTGTGTATCTGTCCTTTAAAGAGAAACGGAAGTGGTTGCTCTACAACTGTCCTAGTCACCTCAACACACCTAGTGAAGGGCCCAAGGCCCCAAACTGTGCAGATTGTGGCATCAGAGGAAACAGCAGGGAAGCCCATATCGCAAATAACGGATCAGCATCTTCCCACGTGTTGATGTCGTGACCCAGCACCTGTGGCAGATCAGTGGGAGCTAAGAAAATGTATACATACATGCATGCATATGCATACACATGCAAAATTAAACATTTTTAAAAGGCTGGGGTTTTGGAGAGATGGTTTCATAGTTAAGAGCACTGGCTGCTCTTGCAGAGGATTGGAGTTGAGTTCTCAGCACCCACATGGCAGCTCACCACTACCTCTAAGGATCTGCCCCTGACCTCTATGGGTACCTACACATATATGGTGCACACACACACCAAGAGTAAATTAATGCTGGGTGGTGGTGGCGCACGCCTTTAATCCCAGCACTAAGGAAGCAGAGGCAAGTGGATCTCTGAGTTCAAGGCCAGCCTGGTCTACAGAGCTCATTCCAGGACAGCCAGGGCTACACGAAGAAACCCTGCTTCAAAAAACAAAAAGTAAATTAATAAAGATGTTTTTTATTTATCTTTATTCTCTATATTTTAATATTTTATGTGCATGATATTTGCCTGCAAGCGTATATGTGCATTCTTTGTATGCCTGGAGCCCTCAGCATTGGAAGAAGGCATCAGAACTCTTGGAACTGAGTTTACTGATAGGCGTGAGACAAGTGGTGTCTGGGAACCAAACCTGGGCCCTCTTCAAGATCAGCAAGTGCTCTTAACCACCGAGTCACCGCTCTAACCTCATAAATCTCTTTTTAAAAAGCGGGCTGACAGTTAGGTGATGCACAGCTTTAATTCCAGTACGAAGGAGGCAGAGGCAAGCAGATCTCTGAGTTGGAGGCCAGCCTGGTTTACAGAGTGAGTTCCAGGACAGCCAGGGCTACACAGAGAAACCCTGTCTCAAACAACAACAACAACAATAATTTATACTCTGACTCCAGAGGAATTCTTTGCTCATATGGGTAATGGCTTTGTCAATGCCCCATAGTTCCAAGCTTTGGAGCCTTGACATGGCTATGCCCATGTCAATAATGCACATTTACTCAGAACTTCATGCACTTGGTGCTTCCCCTGCACCCTACACCTTGGTTAGATTCGCCATTCAGGCGAGAGCAGCATGGGTATGTGGGGAAGACACACATGAGAGCCATGCTGCTTGCTTGATTCTTTCCCTAACTGCTGTCTCTCAGCTGCAAAGCAAACACTTCCCCCTGTTAATTATGAAGTACCCTACAGGGAGATCCTCTGAGACTGTGCAAATGTCATGGCTCATTATATTCTTGCACTAACTTAATAGTGATTTGACAGTTGCTGCCCACAACAGTGCTTGCCATCCTGTTCTCTATTAATGATATTTTTTAATCCTCTGTACTTACTAATTGGATCTTTCTTCATGGCTTTTAATTCAACACTATTGTTTACTTTGTTGCTTAAACCGCTCTGGGTCTGGCTATTGGGAGCTCTCTGATGCTGGCTTCTGTGTCCTTCCCATAGGCTACCATGATGTTTAGAGTATTTCCTTACTTCCTAGCTCCACAGAATGTTCTGGATCACCTCATGTGTTTCCTTGCATCAGCCCTGGTATTATCTAGTTCTTCAGAAAGCCTTGTTTTCTTTGATTGGAGTATATTTATTTTCATTTTATGTGTATGGGTGTTTTGCTTGCACATATATATCATACGCATGCCTGGTGCCCAAAGAAGTCAGAAGAGGACATTAGATCTCCTGGAACTAGAGAGTTAGGGATGGTTGTGAGCTACTATATGGGTGCCAGGGTCTGAACCAGAGTCCTCTACAAGAGCAACAAATGATCTTAGCTGCCGAGTCATCTCCCCAGGGCCGGCTGAGGACTATAATAAACAAAGGTCTCTCTTCCAGGTGTACTTATCAGTGTTGGAGTGTCTTGATTCTAGACTCTCTGAAGTGACAGAGCTGTAAAATGCATGCATATAGCCACAGCGTTCTCCAGCATGTGTCTTTTTCCCTTTCCTCCCCTCTCCCCGCCTCTCCCCTCCTCTCCTCTCCACTCCTCGCCTCTCCTCTCCTCCTCTCCCCTCCACTCCCCTCTCCTCCCCTCCCTCCCTCCCTTTTTTCTTTCTTTCTTCCTTCCTTCCTTCCTTTCTTTCTTTCTTTCTTTCTTTCTTTCTTTCTTTCTTTCTTTCTTTCTTTCTTTCTTTCTGAGACAGGGTCTCTGCCTGGAACTCATAGAGGTCTGTTGTCTGCCTCTATCTCCCAGTGCTGGGATTAGGATTAAAGGCATTCACCACCACACAAAGCTACATCGTTATTCCCGTGTCTCATCATCTGCCTGCATTTCAGAAACTACGATCCATCCTAAATACTTCAGATTCCAATCCAACACCAGAAAATTTAACAATACCCCCTTCTTTATTTATAGTGTTGTTCTCAGTGAAAAATGTCTGTGTTGATCCATATCGCGTTTACTTATTTGTTTGGTCAACTTTAGTATACATATGTGTAATAATAATATGTAGGCTGTGAATGTATGTTAATAATAATAGAAGGGCTAATGTGAGGAAAGAATGGCCTCCCTCTGGGCTGAACAGCGGGGACTACATGGAGCTAAAGGTCATAGAGACAATCAGATGTCAACATAAAGGCCATCTTCCTAAAAGCAGTTTTGTATGTAATAATTGTCTCCTCAGTCATGGTCGTAGAGACCTAATGAGCCCTCATAGCATAAGGAGAAATGAGCCATGTTTGGGTGGGGGCTTGGCTTATCTAGCATGCTCTGCATTTGGTTGGATTAGCATCTTTCGCCCTGTGGGGGGCCTCTGTCATTACAGGTTGGCCTTTTGACAAGGCCACATGCAAGATGAGCGGCTTGGTGCAGGGCATGTCTGTGTCTGCATCTGTCTTCACGCTGGTGGCCATCGCCGTGGAAAGGTGAGAAGTTTCCCTGGGTAACTTGGGACTGGCACTGAGCGAGCTCATACCTTTGACACTGAGCTAGCTGGAAGGCTATAGAGAATACCACGCCATCCCTTTCTGGAAGGCAGAGGCCACTCCTGATGAGGCCTCATAGTAATTTCTGGAGCCTGCTAGGAGCTCAAGGCAGTCTGCACCCTGGGCATCAGACAATCCTATCTTTTGTTTGAGCCCTGCTGCACACCTAGTTTCCTCCTCCTCTTCCTTTCTCTCCCCTGAAGTCCCGCCTTTTCCTCCTGTTTAGCTATTGGCCGGTCAGCTTTTTATTGCACCAGTCACACAGTGTACAACTATCCCATAACAACCCACACCCTCCTCCTGGTCCCTCTCTCCAACGCCAGCCCTTTTCAGCACTGCTCCTCCTGGAATCTCACGATCCCACCTCCTTCCCACCTCCGCCCCCCTCAAACTCCGTTTTTGTTGGTTTTGTTAGACTGGCCTTGAACTTACATGCCACTGAGGATGACCCTAAACTTCTGATCCTCCTCACTCCACCCACCTAGTCCTAGGCATAAGCCGTCATGGCCTCACATTGTCCTCATTTTACTTGCTGCTGGGATTAAGCTCGGGGCTTTGTGCAGGTTAAGTAAGGACTCTACACGCCCAGCCCCAATCCCCTACCCCTGTCACGTAGGCAGCTGGCACGATGGAGCTGGGGCTCCCTCTCTACAAAGCCACTAAATGATGGGGTTATGTGAGAAGCGCTCTCCTCTCCCATGGCTTTTTTCCTTGTCTTTTCAGTTGTGAGTCTTAGTTTTAAATGGCTGAGCCATCTCTCGACCCCTCAATCTTTGTTTTGCTGTTGTTATGACTATTTGTTTTGTTTTTTTTTTTTTTCCTTTGGTGACTGACGTGAGAATGTAAAACCTCTCCTGGTCATACTTACAATTTATCAAGCTCCACTTCCTTCAAGAAGCCTTCCGAAATGATCGCAGGAGTTCCCTCCACCCAGTGATTGCCACTGAGTTCATAAAAGTAGTCACTTGTTCTCTGGAGAGTTCTCCAGTGTTAGGTGCTCTGAAACCGGAAAGCTAGGGTCGTTCAGGGTGAGGCTGTGGGATAAATGTTTTCAGGCTGGGACAATGGAGCTGGGAGGAAGGAAGGATACAGGCGAGTGAACATTGAAGGAACAGTCAGTGCCACACCTGTGTTCTAAACAGGTTCTGTTCCTAAAGAGCCATGTGGACTTGTGAGATAGCCCATGTCTTCCCTTCCACTCAAACAACTGAGACTGGCCCCACGGTCTTCAGAAGGGGTGTCTCTATTTTCTGGCACAGATGGATGAGGGGAGACGTACTGGGAAGTAGGCAATCCTCCTTTTTTTTTATTTTTTTGCAACTGGCTGTCTGCCAAACAGCCCAGGCGGACCTTGAACTCCTGATTTCCCCTCACACCTCTGAAGTCCAAGTAATTTTTGGTTTTGGTTTTTCCTTTGTTGTAAGAATTCAGAATGCCTCTAGAGTGGAATAATCTCAGTTCATCCTCATCACCCTACAGAGGAGGGTTTAGTACGGGCCCCGTTTTTGTCTTTTGTTTTTGTTATTATTTGTGTGTGTGTGTGTGTATGTGTGTGTGTGTGGTTTATTTAGAGATGGGGTTTCTCTATGTAGACCCAGCTGTCCTGGTACACACTCTGTAGACCAGGTTGACTTCGGACTCAGAGATCTGCCTTCCTCTGCTTCCCAAGTGCGAGGATTAAAGGCGTGTGCTACCACCGCCAGGCTATGGGCCCCACTTTTAAGATAAGGAAACCAAGGTCCAGAAAGGCCTTTGAGCAACTGGCTCTTCTAGCTCTCCCTTCCTGTACTGATCTAAACCCATCCTAGGGCACTTGTTTGACCCCTACTTTCAAGTGCAAGTGGCTGAGCCACAGCCTTTGAACCTTTTACCTCCTTCCCCTCTGCCCGAGGCTGCTTAGAGGAGAAGGTGCGAATACTCCATAACCCCTTCCCACAATAATTAGAGTGGAGGAGGTTTGCTGTCTTTCTTTTATATTTCAGGGGAGTCTATGCAAAGTGACCAGTCGTTTAAGGGGCACAGGGGAATGGACAAATTGGGGTTCCTAGGTGTTCCTTTATAAGCTACCTCCCTGATGGCTGTGTGACCCGTGGCAGTTGCTTCACACCTCGGAGAACCTTTCCTAGGAAGAGGTGAAAACAGGATAACAGGATGGAAGGATTGGCAGCTCAAGGTCACCCTCTGGAACAGAGGGAGCTTGAGGCCAGTCCAGACTGGAAACCCTGTCTCAAAAATGATAAATAAGTAAACAAGGGTTTAACGAGAGTTTTTGCTAAGTAGGTCTAACAAGGAAAATGCTACACACTGTGACTTTTGTAGCTGGGCTGTGGTCACCCAAGAGGAGACCAGGATGAGCACTTTGCAAATCTGAAGTTTATATTCAGCCACACAGACCCAGCTCGGGGCTTTCACTTCCGTGGCTACAAGTCTAAAGAGGCAGCCTCGAACTGAGCGAGCAGGGCATTTATACGGGTAAAACCCGCAAGTTTGATACCTGTGATGGCTGTTAGCAGGCAGGACAGGATATGAACAGTGGTGTCACCATGGTGTTTCTGGTTGATCAGGGAGCAGAAAGCCTTGGGGTTACAAAAAGCAGAGCAATGCAGGTTACCAAAGTACCGTAAGTGCTGTATGAGCCTGTGGGTTAGGCCTAGCTCAGTGTTAGCCTGAGATCCTGTCAGGATTTAGCAAATATGTTTTTGTCACTTCAGTACAATGGTTAAGATAACCCAGGGATGGCCTGCCCCTGACCCACCCAGCCCCTAGGGTACTCAGGGCAATACATAAACAGCTAGAGGTTACATTTGTTACATTTGTGTTGGCTAGTAATGGGTGAAGGTGGCTGTCACCAAGCCTGCTGACCTAAGTTCAGTCCCTAGGAGCCCATGGTAGGAGGGAACTGACTGCTACAAGTTGTCTTTTGTGTGGAGAGAGAAAGGGAAGAAGGAGCCAGAGGAGAACTGAGCTCTAAATAAGTGTTTTTAAAAACATTTGCGTATTTACCTAGACAGGCTTCTCCAGCACAGACTGTTCACCACAGGCTGGCTGCCAGGTCTGCTACCAGCTAACCCTTTCTGAAATAAAGATCCCAAGCCTCCAGTAGGAAGCTGTATCTTCGTCACCTACTTTAAATCCAGCCTGGGCTCCAGAACAATTTAGCAGAGCGAGCTGCCACCCTCGCAAATGACAAACCAATTTTCTTGTAAATTAACCTGGTTAGTGTCTGAGCTGTCACCGGATGCTGCCTTAAGTGCGGTGATGAATGTCAGATATCTTCCAGCAGCACCGGATGCTGCCTCAAGTTTGGTGATTAAAATCAGGCGTCCTCTTCCAGCAGCCCCTAACAGGTCAGCTCTGACCTGCTGGGCTTCCGGGAACCTTTCCAAACCCCTCTGCTTTCTCGACCCCCACCCTCACCCCCCTGCAGGTTCCGCTGCATCGTGCACCCTTTCCGCGAGAAGCTGACTCTCCGGAAGGCGCTGCTCACCATCGCAGTGATCTGGGCGCTGGCGCTACTCATCATGTGTCCCTCGGCGGTCACTCTGACCGTCACGCGCGAGGAACATCACTTCATGCTGGACGCTCGCAACCGCTCCTACCCGCTCTACTCGTGCTGGGAGGCCTGGCCAGAGAAGGGCATGCGGAAGGTCTACACCGCAGTGCTCTTTGCTCACATCTACCTGGCGCCGCTGGCGCTCATCGTGGTGATGTACGCGCGCATCGCGCGCAAGCTGTGCCAGGCCCCGGGCCCAGCGCGCGACGCGGAGGAGCCGGTGGCTGAGGGTGGCCGCGCTTCGCGCCGCAGGGCTCGCGTAGTGCACATGCTGGTCATGGTAGCGCTCTTCTTCACGTTGTCCTGGCTGCCGCTCTGGGCGCTGCTGCTGCTCATCGACTACGGGCAGCTGAGCGAGGCGCAGCTGAACCTGCTGTCCGTCTACGCCTTCCCGCTGGCACACTGGTTGGCCTTCTTCCACAGCAGCGCCAACCCCATTATCTACGGCTACTTCAACGAGAACTTCCGCCGTGGATTCCAGGCTGCCTTCCGTGCACAGCTCTGCCGGCCACCCTGGGGAGCCCACAAGCAAGCCTACTCCGAGAGGCCCGGCCGCCTCCTGCGCAGGCGGGTGGTGGTGGATGTGCAGCCCAGCGACTCGGGCCTGCCATCCGAATCTGCCCCCAGCAGCGGGGCGGCAAGGCCTGGCCGCCTGCCTTTGCGCAATGGGCGTGTGGCCAACCTGGATGGGCCCCGGGAAGGACCTGACTGCAACCATGTGCCCCTCACCATCCCAGCCTGGAACATCTGAGGTGGTCCAGAGAAGGCAGATCCAGTGGGCCTATGGCTGTGACTCTGAACCTTGATGCCTGGACACAACAACATTGGAAGAACGTGCCAAGATGCATCCTTGATTTAAAAAACGAGACAGTGGGTAGCTGCTGCTGACGGCAAATGAGAAGAGGAAGCTTCCAACGTTCCAAACCCAGTCTGCTCTGGAACCGCATCTGGATGAGTCTATCTCATCAAAATCTGATTCCTTTTCCTCAGAGGCGCTGAAGCCCAGGGAGAGGTGACAAGGTCTCTCCATTGGAAATCCCACTTGAACCAGACTCCATTGTGTCTCTATTTTTTTTTCTTTCTTCTTCTTCTTCTTTTTTTTTTTTTTTGGTTTTTCGAGACAGGGTTTCTCTGCAGCTTTTTTAGAGCCTGTCCTGGACCTAGCTCTTGTAGACCAGGCTGGCCTCGAACTCACAGAGATCCGCCTGCCTCTGCCTCCCGAGTGCTGGGATTAAAGGCGTGCGCCACCACCGCCCAGCTCCATTGTGTCTCTGTAGTATCCACATTTCCAGGGGTCTCCTCCCCACGATCTCCTGAGGTTGAACTCAGGAAAATGTGTCACCTTATCTATGTAGCTGGGAAGAGGTGGCCTCTATGCTTACACAGCATCCCTGTGATGGAGTACCCTATGCTGTATGGCTGAAATGGTTCCCCTTGACCCTTTCTGGGAAAATTCCATGCTCTCCTCCTGCCAACGCCAGCGTGTTTGTTTTATTCTAAGTCCATTCCCACTTCAGGATGTCCCAACTGGGCAGCTGCAAGAAGAGCCCTAGGGAGCCTGTTTAAATTGCAGGACTCTCTGGGTTGAACCTAAGGGAGGCTCCTCTCCCTTACCTCCACCACCCAGAGCCGGGCAGAGCTTCCAACAGGACCAATAGGCAAGGGGGAAAGGAAGACAGCCAATGCCTGCTCTCCCCTCTGGAAATACCTTCCTTCCTGGGGCCTGTGCACCTGATGCTTTTCTCCTGGCTTCTCTTCCTTGCCTAATGGGAAGAAGTTGGTCATTCAGGGTGGAAGGAGCCCCTGAAGGACAAATACAAACCCTTCCACAGTATGTGACTCGTGGACGCTAAAAGCAAAGGAGACAGGAGACCCCACATGTGCCCCAGCTTTTACCCAGTATTTGTGCGGTCACTTTGACGGAGTGACTTCTCCCCAGGAGCTGAGGAAACAGATTGCTTCTGCTGATTTCTACTACAGCTTTAATAATCTGCACTTAACCGGACACTTTTCCCTCACCTCTATTACCACAGTTGCTAGAAATTTAAGGTATTTTAAAAAAAACATTTCCAGGATTCAGAGCTCTGAGCTCTTACTGTGTCTTAAAACATACTGACTGGCCGTTTACTGTCCCCAGGTCTGTCATGAGCAGTGGCCACCGTGGCAGAAGTGGTCTCGCAGTTGTCCATGTCCAAGCATGTCTCTGGACACTGTCATCTGAGTCAGTAAATGAGCAACTGAGGCCCAGTAAGGCCAGGGCCAGAGGGCCAAAGACAGTAGCATTTGGATAGGCTTGTCTTTGGATCATATCCTGCCTTGTGGAGAAGGTGGGCATGGCAGGATCTCCAGAGGGCTAGAAACTCCCTGCCTGATGATGAACAGGAACATCCATGGAACCAATCCAGATTGGAGCAGGGAAATGTCTCCATTGGGCTCACCCTGTGACTTCTGGCCAGAACTTTTCTGAACAAATATCTGTAACCCTATCTGTGCTTAGGAGGCTGCCAAGCCCCCTCATGACACTGCCTGGTTTGGGAGTCTGGGAGTGGTAGGAGAAGACAGATAAGCTGACACACTCTGCATTCTTTTTGTTTGTTTGTTTTTTATCAAGACAGGATTTCTCTGTATAACAGCTCTGGCTGTCCTGGAACTTGCTTTATACACCAGGCTGGCCTCGAACTCGGAGATCTGCCTGCCTCTGCCTCCTGAGTGCTGGGATTAGATACGTGTACCGCCGTTACCTGGCCACTCTACACTCTTGCTGGTGTTGTCTTAGTGTCACATGAATGACACAGTGGCCTGAGAACTGCTTGCTGTTTACTGGGAAGACTTGTGACTCTAGGCTCTAAAAATAGGCCAGACCAAAACCATGCCAACTCTGTCTCTGTGGCCCCTGGGAGCTGTGTGAGTTCCAGTCGACTCTCAACTCTGGGAAGTTCCTCCTTCAGTATGGCCTCCCAGAGACAAAAAACACAGTCTCTCCTCAGGAATCATGTCCACCAAGACCTCTGCTTTCTTTTCCCCAGACTCCCTGCTTTGAGAGTCTATGACTGCCCAAACAGCACACTTGACACAGGTGACATTATTCCCTGTGTTCCGTTGTTCTTGTCATTACTCAAGTAAGAGCAGAGGCAACACTTGCCTGCCCCCGAGACTTGGTCTGAATGCTAACAGGCATAACCTGATGTTATAGAAAAGCAGGCAGTGTGCGCATGCAGGGAACTTGTTTCTTTGTACAGGTTTTAAAATATACCCAATGTAAAATTTCCCCCAGTATACAGATCGGTGGCACTGAGTATTTGTGGCTCTGTGACATCTTCCCACTCTTGCCAGCACTGTGGTACCCTAAATAGAGACTGTGTACCCATTGACACCAACTCCCCATCCCAGCTCCACCCGACTCCTGTAGCCACCTCTCTCTCTCTCTCTCTCTCTGAATTGGACAATTCTATAGTTCCCTACAAGTGGAAACACTCAGTGTTTCTCCTTTTGTGACTTTTACATCACATAACACCTTTCAAGGTTTATCCCATGTTGTCATGTGGATCAGAGTTTCCTTGTGTGGCCAACTACTATTCTATTGTATGTTTGTGGCCCCTGGGAGCTGTGTGAATTCCAGTCGGCTCTCAACTCTGGGGAGTTCCTCCTTCAGCGTGGCCTCCCCGAGACAAAAACTACAGTCTCCCTTCAGCAATCTTGCCCTCCAAGACCTCTGCTTTCTTTTCCCCAGACTCCCTGCTTTGAGAGTCCATGATTGTCCAAACAGCCCACTTGGTACGGGTGACATTATTCCTGTGTTCTCTGTCAGTGTGTTCTCGTTGCTGGTTTAGCCATTTCAAGTCCTGTGTATGCATGGGGGGGTGTTAGATAACGAAACTAGGTCCTGAAAATAGTACCTGTGTGAACCCCGCGGACAGAGACCCCAACACTTTTCTCAACTTGTCATTTAGCAGTGACAGAGCAGAGGACAGCTGAGATTGAGCTCCCCTGTGCTCAGCCCAGCTGTTCTGTGCTTCCCTCCTCTGTGTTCCTTCTTGGTTACAGTGGGAAAAACAATTTTTCTGTTCACAGGATATTTGCGTGAAACTGTTTTTATAAGTCTTTATAAGTAGCTTTGCCAGCCTCATGAGCTCTCTTCGTCCCGGCACTTGGGTCCGAGTGCGTCTCGTATGACTACCGCCCACAAGGACAACCAAGGAAGACCTCTTTGGAGCAGCCATGTTCCATTTGAGACTTGTCAGGTCTCTTGAGGTGACTTGCCCTTCATAGGTGGAAAGTTTGTAGATGAACAGAGTCCGTGATGGGGAAGAGAGCCAGAGGCCTGTGGACATTGAGAACCCTACCCAGAGGGGCTCTTGGAGGGACACCACGTCCTTCAGGGCCATGAGCCACAAGAGCGGTCATTCTCTAAGCAGATCTCAATGGATGAATGGACTCTTGACTTCCCCGAGACCATGCGAACATACCTGACCAATGTGAGGGAAGGCGGTGCCCACCGGGACCCACAAACCACAAACTGGCCAGCCTTGGACCGCCAACTTTCTCTAGGGGCCTAGAGGATTCATGGCTGACTGGGGTTGGAATATGGAAGGTGTAACTGGCAAAGGAAGCTAGGAGCCCCCTATCATTAACCTACTGTGCATTCATCCCGAGGTCCAGGGGCGAGCCAAGTCCGGGGCTGGAAGGACAAAGCATTGCTATTAGGTTCTGGACCTCTTTGTATCCTTTTCCTTAGCTCACCTCTCAGAGGTGCCACTGAGAAAAGATAGATGAGACAGAGCTGACCAGCAGCTTCATCACAAGCAAACAATGTTGAAGCAAAACAGATTCCTTGCTGAGTAACCCGATTATTGTTGGCTCCTTCTTTCTTTACAAACGCGCCCCTGCATAAGCATGGTGGAAATTTCACAAAACATAGATAAGCAAAGGGAAAAGACAAAAAGTGCTTCATCTGTCTGTGAGATACATATTTGGTTTGTGAACATAGATATGTATATATTTAAATTTTTATAGCACCCTTATTGAGGGACAGCTTATGCTAAAATTCCCCCTTCTGCTGTGAACATTCAGTGGATATTAACAGTTAGATATTTGTTTCACCAAAGATACTTTCATCCTTCCAAAATGCTCCCTAATCTCAATGTATGCCCTTCCCTGATCCCAGAAAACCAACCATCTGTTTTCAGAATGTCCTGTATATAGAATAAGCACGTGGACCACATGGGGCTGGAGAGATGGCTCAGCGGTTAAGAGCATTGCCTGCTCTTCCAAAGGTCCTGAGTTCAATTCCCGGCAACCATATGGTGGCTCACAACCATCTGTAATAAGGTCTGCTGCCCTCTTCTGGCCTGCAGGCATACACACAGACAGAATATTGTATTAAATAAATAGATAAATGAATGAATAAATAAATAAATAAATAAATGACTATGGACTGCGTTTTGAGTCTGTCTTCTTTCATTTGACGGGATGACTTTGAGGTTTGGTCACGTCATGGCATTTCTTAGTTTGTTCATTTTTGCTGCTGAGTAGTATGCTCTTGTGGTGTATGTAGTGACACAGTCTATCTGTCCCTTAGATGACCATCATTAGGGTTGATGACTATCATGTTGACCATCACGGGTCATGCTGTTGTGGTCATGCCTACACAAGCCCTTCCATGCACACATGATGTGCGTTCTCTTGGTGAGTAGGAAATGACTGTATTGGGCTATGTATGTACTTCCGTCTTCTAGCGGGGGCCTGCCGTTAAGTTCTGTTCTCACCAACAGTGCACATGAGTTGCCGTTGTTCTGTGTTTTTGCTGACACTTAGGATTGTTGTTCTTTCTAAAGTTCTCCTGATGACTGGTGATGTTGGGTATCTTTCTATGTGCCTACTGGCCAACATTATGTCTTTTATTTTAACAAACTACCGTATAAGTTACTTGTTGTAACAAAATGCCTGGCCCAGGCAACCGAAGGCAGGGAAAGGCTGTTCTGGCTCACAGTGTGCGGGAAGGTGTGGCAGCAAGAGTGGTCCAGCCAGGGTGACAGGGCCATGAGGCTGCTGGTCACATTGCATTTGCAGCCAGGAAGCAGATCAAGATGGATGCTGCCATTTGGCTCGCTTTCTCCCTTTTCCCTCCCGTTTTCTTTAGTCTAAGACCCCAGCCCATGGATGGTGCTGCCAGCATTTGGGCTGGGCCCTCCCTCCTCAGTTAAATCTCTCTGGAAACCTCATCACAGGCATTCCTAGAGGTATGTTCATGAATCCAGATCTAATCAAGTTGACAAGGAAGATAAATACTCACAATTATTATTAACTTGGTTTCTAAGACACCCATTTCACTAGGTAGCTGAGGCTGGCCTTGAACTCGCCAAACTGCACAGGTTAGTATAACAGGCCTGTCATCAAGAATAGGTTTATATGGCCTCAAATTCTAGCACTCAGGAGGCAGAGACAGGTGGATCTCTGTGAGTCTGAGGCCAGCCTGGTCTACATAGTGAGTTCTTGGCCAGCCAAGGCTATGTAGTGAGACCATGTCTAAAATAAAATAAAGGAGTTTACACAACATAAAAGGTGAGTTGTGGGAGGTGGGGTGGGGATGTCCTCTCCAAGGAGGTAATGTTTGAAAAGAGATCTGAATAGAGAGAAGAAACTAGCTAACCAGCATGGAAAGACAGCGCCATCCAGAGCAAGCAGCGTGTGCGATTGCCTTGAGACAGGAGAGGGGCAGAAGAATAAGGGGCAAGTATACAGCACAATGCCACAGCACAATGCCACAGCACAATGCCACTGACTTACAGCAATTACATTTCTGGTCAACTCAAAACATGTATTCAATGCCTGTTAAATTGCAGGCATGGGCCAGTGAGAAGGCTTGCTGGGTAAAAGGGCTTGTTACACATGTCTAATGACCTGAATTCAGGCATTCCTGAAACTGCCATAGAAGGAGATAAATGATTCCACAAAGTTGTCCTCTGATCTCCACAAGTACACCTAAACTCTCACACACACACTCCACGCACTCGCTTACGTGTTCGCATATGCACACATGCACACGCGCTAGGGACTGTACCAAGTGCTCTGTGCCTGTTGCTTACTTCTGACAATGGAACACGTGCTGAGACTCAAGTCATGGTCTCCGCCCCCACCCCCACCCCCGACCAGTTGCAGTGACCTTTCTTTCCTACATTCAAGAAACAGAGACTCAGAACTAAACCAGGAGGCCTGATGGAGGTTTCCTATAATCCTAAAAATAAACCCAGCCAGCCACAGGCTCCGGGCTGCTGCTTTGGTCCCAGGCCACATTTCCATCACAGTCAAAGGCTTCCAAAGATTTAACACCAGCAACCTGAGGTACAAATACAGCCTGATCCAACACCACATCAAGTCCTCCGGGGAGTCCCGGCTCCCTTGCCCTGTGGGCACAGAAGGAATGAGGTCTCCTGGCCTGGCTGTCACATCATGCCCTGTTGTTTGTGTTCCCTTTCTAACTGCCATGGCCTGGTCTTCAAATCTGGCCACCAAAAAATGTTGCTGTTGTCATGTACCAGCAAGAAAATAAATATAGGTGGAAAAACCCAAGCTTAACGATTTGGAGAAGCGAGTTTATCTATGGCAGGGCCAGTGGAAGTAGTAAATCATCCTGTGTTTGAGGGGTGTTTGCTATCCCCCTCCGCCCCAGTACCCCGCTGCCTTCCCTTCTATGCAGAGGTCAGAGGAACCAAACACTGAGAAGCCTTCTTTGCTGTTCTGGCTCCCGGGGAAGGACCCCTCGTCCATCCGGTGGTCCTCCAAGGCCTCATGCAATCAGCATAATCACCGCCTTTATGTTCTCCTTCCCAGGTCTTTGGAAAATGATCCTGGCGCCTCTGCCATGATTTGCAGAAAATAAACTTGTTGTGAAAGGGCTCGAGGGCTGGCTTTTTAGTTCCGTGCCACCAATAGTTTCTCTCCTTTTGTGTCTTCGTCATGAAAAGCCTGTTCCTTCAAGAAGATGGAGACTAGGCGAGGGGGCTTCTAAGACAACTGCGGGACACCCATGTCTACAGAACCACATTGAGTGGTGAGGAGAAAGTCAAATAAAATGACAAGCTGTGTAGACTGCTTTCCAGTGGGTTTATTTTGTTCTAATTATTTTCCTTAAGATTAGGGGAAAAGGGGGGGACAGGGTGTGGTGATGCACACATTAAATCCCAGCACCCAGGAGGCTGCGGCAGGCGATTTAGAAGTATGTTTATGTGTGTCTGTGGAGTACGTACATGTGGCTATGCACGGTACAGCTGCTCACTGATGCCTAAAGAAGATACTGGATTTCCTGGAGCTGCTCGAGGGGGTGCTGGGAACCAAACTTGAGTCCTCTGCAAGAATAATAGATACAGGCCAGACGGTGGTGGCGCAAGCCTTTAATCCCAGCACTGGGCGGGGTGGGGGGGGCGGGGAGGCAGGTGGATCTCTGTGAATTTTTGAGGCCAGCCTGGTCTACAGAGTGAGTTCCAGGACAGCCGAGGCTGCACAAAGAAACCCTGTCATGAAAAGCAACAAACAAACAAACAAAAAGAATAGTATGTACTCCTTAACTATGGAGCCACCTCTCCAGCCTGATTTGGTTTTTAGAGAGTCCTATTTAGTCTAGGCTTGCCTCAAACTTGCTGTATAGCTGAGGATGACCTCAAACCCCTGATCCTCCTGCCTTCACCTCTCCAACATTGGGATAGTGAGTGAGCACCACCACTCCTAACTTCAGGCAAAGTTTTATCTTTAAATACTTTTAATAATTATTTTTCTTTTATTATTTATGTATGCACCTGTGTGTCTTGTGAATGTACCATGTATGTGTGGGTTATGGGCGAGGCCAGAAGAGGCAGTGGGATCCTTACCCTAACAGCTGGAGTTGAGGCAGATGTGCGCCTCCTGATGTGGGTTGCTGGGAATTGAACTCATGTCCTCTTGAAGATGAGCAGGTGTTCTTAACCATTGAGCCAGCCCTCCAGCCCCTAGACAATGTTTCGAGTGATCTTTGCAGTGTTTAATGACATAGCAGGAGCTCTAGAAAATCAAGAAACCTTAACTAGACACCAGAGTTCTTTTGTTTGTTTGTTTTGTGTTTTCGAGACAGGGTTTCCCTATGTAACCATCCTGCTTTGTAGACCAGGCTGGTCTTGAACTCACTGACATCCGCCTACCTCTGCCTCCCAAATGCTGGGATTAAAGGTATGCACTACCACCACCTGGCTGATAGTAGAGTTCTTGAGAGGGGATCTAATGTACCCAGAGAGGATGAGAAACTGTAGGAGATGGCAGAGCCAGAGTAGAGGTTCTAACTCAGAACAGGTCCCCTAGCTTACTTGAAGGACCCTGAATCCTAAAGTAAAGCAGAACCCGGGCCTGCACCCCATGCCACCATGTATTCTGTTTTTTTTTGTTTGTTTGTTTGTTTTTTGTTTGTTTGTTTTTCGAGACAGGGTTTCTCTGCAGCTTTAGAGCCTGTCCTGGAGCTAGCTCTTGTAGACCAGGCTGGTCTCGAACTCACAGAGATCCGCCTGCCTCTGCCTCCTGACACCATGTATTCTGGAAACGCATTTCCTTATCTTCGACATTTGACTGTGCCACCACACCTGGGTAGTCTTGGTGTTCTTCACACGACTCCAAATCACCTGTCTTATGACCTATTGTTGAAGAGACATGTATAGTGGTTTTGTTATGCCCAAGTTAATTATCCCCCAAAAGAGACTCTACTAAACTGGATTCTGATGTAAAGTACAAGAGGGTTTTTAATATTTAAACTTGAGTTTGGACTACACCTCCGGCATGCCATCTCAGTGGGAGAGGGAACTGCAGGTCGGAGGCCAGGGATGGGGAGAACTTCTACAGGGGAAATGCTGTAATCAGGGGAGTTCGTGTCTTGTCTCCTTAGGATTGAGTAAGGAGGGCATAGGGTAAGGTAGTTTTTGGAACCATTGGTCAGTTTTTGGGCTCCAAAACCCTAACAAAGAGCCACTAATAACTGACAAGGTATCTTCAAGGACAGGATGCCTCCTAGGAACATCTGGACCTCATTAAGTTTTATGACCTGCTCCCTAGCTTCTTAATTGGCTATTTTCAGGCAGGATATCTGCTCAAATTCCACTATTGCTGCACATTTCTGGAGCCAAGGTCAAGCTCAGTTATTTAACAGGTGACTTTAAGGGAAAATAAATCCTGTAAAATTAAAACTAATTAAATTTTGATTTCAGTTTGAATGAGAATGACTTCCAAAGGATCATATGTTTGAATGCTTATGGTATGAGTTAGTGGAATTGTTTGGGAAGGATTAGGAGGTGTGGCCTTGTTGGAGGAAGTTTGGTGCTGGGCGGTTTTGAGGTTTCAAAAGTAGACGCCAAGTCCAGTCTCTCTCTCTGTCTCTGTCTCTTTTTGCCCATTGCCTGGGGATCAGGATGTAAAATTCTCAGCTTCTGCTCCAGCTTATTATCTTCTGGCTTCCAATCATGATTATCATGGACTAATGTTGTAGAATATTATTTTAAGGTATGTTACTTTTGTTAATGTTCTGGAACATTTGTTTAATGATGCAAAGATATGTTTGATTAAATAAAATTCACCTGTGATCAGGAGGTTGTATCAGCAACTAACTAACGGGAAGTTATAGGGAGGAGCCAGGTGGAGAAGGGTTTTTAAGGAGGGGCAAGGAGATACAGGAGAACTTCTTGGTGAGCTAGGTGAGATGCTTGCTATTCAGCCTCTCTGGGGAGCAGGATTTTCTTCTACCTCAACCTTTGAATCTTGAGTTCTTGAGAAGGACAGAGATTTAGATAAATTCCCTTTGTAGCTTTGGAAGAGTTGGTGCCTGAAGGAACAGAATTTCCTCAGGCTGCAGCTCTTGTGGCTAGCTGCTGCTGTAGGAGTGGAATTGTTGACTAGGATAGCCATAACGTAAAGGCAGCAACAGCCTTGAGGTGGTGAGCACACCTTTAATCCCAGCACTCTCAGGAGGCAGAGGCAGGTGGATCTCTGTGAGTTCGAGGCCAGCCTGGTCTAAAGAGCAAGTTCGCCACACCAAAGTTACACAGAAAAACCTCTCTCTCTCAGAAAACAAAAACAAAGACAACAAAAAACAAAAACAAAGACAGCAACAATTTAAAAAAAAAGACAACAGACTAAACCTCTCAAACTGAAAGCAAGCCCTCAGTTAAAGCTTTTTTTAATAAGAGTTGCTTTGGTCATGGTGTCTCTTCACAGCAATAGAACAATAACTAAGACAACAACAGGACAGTTTAAATGAAAATTCCAGCAGGTTCATTCAAAACTTAGTATCTATTGAGTATTAGTGGGGGGTGGAGGGTTCATGAACTTCCCTACTTTCCAGTGGCAAAGGCAGAAGAGAAAAAAAGTCACAATATAGTACAATCCTTTCTGTAGTGGGGTCCCATATGGTTGGTCAAAGAGGTTAGGGGACAGCTTGAGGGGCATCAGAAATGGATTCCCAGAAACAACCTAAAGTTAATCTGAAGGGTTGGGCTAGAGGACACTTGGAGAGGAAGGCATGAAGTAGGGAGGTGAAACCTCATAGTGGCAGCAGGGACAGTGGACTGGAGGGTGACTGAGTTCACAGTCTCCCCCTAAAGAAGGAGACATCGCAGAATCCAGAGGAGAACTAAGGAGACTGGCTGAGGCAGTCAGGGTGAGGAAGGGAAGTACAAGGGACCTTGGAGAGATGGATTCAGCATGACCTAATCTGTTGGGGAGGGTGGACCGTTGGCGATGCTCTCAGTCACCCGGAACAGGAACCAAAAGCTTATTGGTGTAAGGAAGTGTGCAAGGCAAGTGCAAGAGACTGGCTGATGTGTGGATCCAAGAAGTCAGTCAGCCTGGAAGTCAGGCTGTGTCCACACCTCTGCCATGTGCGGTACTAATGTCACCCCGTCTGTTTTTCCGTGTGGTGGAGAATGTGGCCACTGGCTGTTAGAACACAGGCCTACAACCCCTTTGAAGACAGTGGTCACCTTTGAAAGGCCACATCCTATAGCCTGGCAGTATCAGGCCATGTCTTCCTGCGGCTCTCCTTGGGACAGAGAATTAAGAAGCTCTCTGGTGGTCTGGCAGTTGATCTCTTCTCTATGGTCCTAACAAGTACCTGGCTCCTCTGTGCTCTCTGTCACATAGGCTGTGTTGAACTAAATCGTGTGACGTGGAACTTCCTGACAGCCTCCCCTCCCCCAACTTAGACAAGGCTGATATTAGGGAGATGGCTTTTGGATTTGCGCTGATGAAGTCTCCCTGACTCTTCCTGCTGTCCATCTCAGGGCAACACGTTCTCCCTCTTCTTCTCACTCTTAAGGAAGCTCTTCTCCAGGTTTTAAAGGTTAAGCCTCTCCTTCCCTTAAAGGCCATTTAGCTGCTTTTCATACATTGTACCATTTTCTGTCTAATGTTTTCTTCCTCCTACCTCAAGGCCCAATCATGGCCATAAGGACTTTTTAATAAACTTTATTTCTGAAGGGAATTATCATCTTTATTTTCCTAGAATGACCTCTGCTCCGTAATTATTTGTCATTATATTTAACAACAGTAATATTAGATTAGTGCATTTGCTTGTGTGTGTGCAGAGAGGCGGACAGAGAAATCTCTCTTGTCGTGAGTGGGAAGCAGCCTACCCTCATTGGTCCAAAAGGAGTTAAGTATCTATAGGGGGGCCTTGAGTCCAGCCTCAGCACCCCCTCAGGGCTCAGAGCAGGCCGTCTACAGCAAGTGAAAATCTGACTAATAGGATCTGACGGTAAATAAAAAAAAATTAACTCAAGCACATTACCTCTGCATGTTCCTTATTCTTTCTGTGCTCTCCTTAATGCCCACGCGATTCCTCGCTCTTTTTTGTTCCTGGTGTCCTTGCTGTGCTTGTTGCTGTTCCTCTTTCTTTGCTGTTCCCCCTCCCATGAGGTTTCCAGTCTGTACAACCCACACAGACATTGACAATGATATCAACATGCATTTCAGATCATAAAAAAAAAAAACAGGTAGGACCTGGCAAAGCAGCGTTCCAGGAAAAGGTGGCACCACCCACGAAGGGCCAGCATCCAAGGGGAAATAACTTGACATTCCAAACCATTAGGTAAGATCGCTAGGCGTCCCTGAACCCTGGACTCACCCACTCCCCTCACCCCAGTCTCCACTGTGATAACCAGCTTTGGGGAGCCCAGACCTGTTTGTCAGTAGGGGCAGACACGTTGCCTTTCTATCTTTTTGAAATTCCTATGGGGTCTATTAGAAAAGGTAGTTGTGGGGGATTGACTTTATGAAGATTTGACTGTTAGAACAAAGAGTGAATGTTATCACTCTAAGGCCCTATGGAAGGTCATTCTGTTGCCCCTTACAGGAGGAAGTCACACTGCTGCGGTATTTTGGGAATGAATCCTATTTTGAAGGGAAGAAGAGTCATGGCTTCACAAGGTTTTTGCAGAATTGACAGCGACTATCCAAAGACAAGTGTTGCCAAAGCTCTGCAAACGGGTCCCCACAAGTGGTACATGTGTGGGTCTGTCTAGGAATCTGTCCGCTGTACATCTACTGTATAATACTTATGGCTCCATGACTCCAACAGGTACCCATTCTGGAGCCAACCTCCTGTCATGGGAATCCCATCATATGTGTTTCTTTCTAGAAGAGGAAATCCCTTCTTCACCTTTGGTTCATGGTCAGCCAAGGATGGGAGAACAGGACTGATCTATCCAAGCCAAAGCTCCTGCTGGAGCACAACTCCCGCAGAAGCAAGAGAGCCTCTCCCTTAAGTCTCTCACAACTCCCTTTACATAGCTTTGAGTCACATAACCACAGCCAAAGCAGACGTTAGCAAGAGCAGAGACTTCGTGATTAAACTGGTCTAATCAGGGCTGTTCCCTGTGGCTGGCACCGAGTTTCCAGAACCACTAGGATGTGTGTGCAGGGTCAGGTGACTGCAGGTCTGAAGAACAATAGCCCTGTTAGGAGGGAGTGGGGAATGGTGAGTGGGTGTTGGGTAGGACTACTACCAGGATATGAACCCAGAGAGACCCCCAGGTCCACTGTATGGGCAGGTACAGCTTGCCAAGGCAGAAGATTTAAAGGAGACCCGGCGAGCACACTCTCAGTCTTATTAATGATAAGATGCTCATGAGCCACCCAGGCAGAGAAGCCAGCTGTGTACAGGGGTGACTGCCCACTTCTAAAAAACACCTGCGGCTTCTAAGGTGCACATCTCCTGATCTAGCCCTTTCTTCTGCGGATGCCTCTTCTCATAGCCTTCCAGAATACATGACCTCTTCTGGATTCTGTCCCCTGCCCTCTGCCCCTCTCATTCTGTGCTATTCCTACAGGTCAGTGGTCCTCAACCTGTGGGTGGTGACCCCTTTGGAGATAAAATGACCCTTTCACAGGGGTCACCTAAGACCATCAGAAAACACAGATATTTATATTACGATTTGTAACGGAGGCAAAATTATAGCTATGAAGAAGCAATGAGAATAATTTTATGATTGGGGGTCACCACGACATGAGGAACTGTATTAAAGGGTTGTGGCATTAGGAAGGTCGAGAACCTCTGGTCTAGATGGCCTCACCTTCATTAGCTCCCATTGTTACTCTTTTTTAAAGATATAAGGGGGGGGGGGTTGATCCCACAAGGGGCGGCGGTCCCACGAGGGGTGACTTAAGGCCTCGGTGGGTCCCAGGCCTCATTGAGTCCCCTGAGGCCTTGGTGGGTCACCTTGGTGGGTGGGAGACCACAGAGGGTGAGAGACAGACAGATACACCATGCAGAGAGAGTTTGGATATAGAGTTTACTTAGTGGGTTATGGAAGGGAAGGGGAAAGGGAGAGGAAAAGAGAGAGAGAAAAACAGAGGGGGGAGGGAGGGAGAAGAGGCAGCAGCCACCTCTTCCCAAGAGAGATGGGACAGAGAGGTGGGGGAGAAGGAGCAGAAGTTACCTCTTCAGGAGAGAGACAGAAAGAGAGAGAGTGCAGGCTGGAGGAGGCATGATAGCCACTTTCCTTGAAGAAAGGGGAGGGGTTAGGAGAGGGCGGGGCTTGTCTCTTATAAAGGGACAGGGTACCCAGGTGACGGACCAGGCCAGCAGCAAATCATAACACCCACTCCTAAGGAAATGGCGCCAGCCTTTCTCTTCTGAGTTCCAGAGCCATTTCTAACACACACACTTGGGACTTTCGGCCCTCCGCATGCTTTGCTCTCTATAAAATCCTGGCCAGAGTCATTGGTAATCCTGGATAATTTTCTGTTTTATAATAATGGGCTATTAAAACGCAACCCCAAGTTGTGTTCTCTGACTCTACTGCCGTCCTGGGCCTGTTGTGTCTGTGCCGTGCTCTCCTGTATTTATGTGAGTATCTATCCATGTGTGCAAGTATATATGCGAGGTGGGGAGAGCCACCCCTGTACAAGAGCTCTCTTGGACCCAGTGCGATACCCTGCTACTTCTTAAATCCCCTCTATAGGGAGGCAGAGGCAAGCAGACAGCTAAGAGTTTGAGGCCAGCTCAGTCTACGTAGTGAATTTCAGGCCAGCCCTGTCTCAAACAACAAAAATAGCTTTCTCAAGGTCCTGTCAAAAGTATCCAAGATTGTGTTGTTTCCCAGCATTCATGCTTGTTCCTGTAACAGCAGTGTGCATCCACCGCTGTCCTACAGTCACTCCTGTACGTGAGTATACTTCCCTACTACTTTGATGTTGAACCTGATCCTGTGAATGGAAAGGGGGCCGTTGTCAATATAACCGAAAGCATTAAGAGCCACTATGTGCCTACGTGTGGTGGTGCATGCCTTTAATCTCAGCACTCTAGAGGCAGAGGCAAGTGAATCTCCATGAATTTGAGAATTTAAGGCTACATAGCGAGACCCTGTATACATGCATACATACACACACGTATATATATCATATGCATTACAATATATCATATAATCTATATACACATATAGTATTTATATTATATTGTGTATCATACTATAACATACATATGCACAATATGCACATTTGCATATGTATTGTATATATGTGTGTGCACATTTGTATATATATGTTGTTATATACTATTATATGCTGTAAAATATACAATTATATATAATATATAACACATATATGATGTAACATATATAATATAATGATACACATATAATATAATAGCGATATACATTACACTGTATGTAATATATACAATATACGTTATATATTTCACAATTTGCATTTACATATACATTGTATATGTGATATATTATGTGTGTGATGTGGACCATACATATGTATATATTATATGTGTGTGTATATGTCTGACATATACAATGTATATAATAAGTACACAATGTAATAATAATTATATATATGTGTGTGTGTGCACTCTGAGAGAAACACGAGCACTTTGTTTTCTGCAACAAAATCAAGAGTGTAGAGGGTTTGGTGAGAGCAAGGTTGTCTGTTACAAGAACAATGTATCTCTTACAACATAATTTAAAAAACGGGCTAATATGAGCTGTGCAAGTTGTTTGGTTGGTGAAGAGTTTGTCTAGCATGCACAAATCCCTATTGCTGCAAAACCAAACACAAATGGGCGTGGCGGTACACATCCGTGATCTCATTGCTTAAGAATGAGGGTGAAGGAGCGGGAGCTCAAGTTCCTTCTCACAGCTAGTCTGGATCCCAGAATATCTTGGTTTCAAAAAATTTTTAATTAATTAAAAAAAAGAACAAAAGAGGAAAAATAGACAGATTGAGTAATAGTATCAGGAACAAAACATTATGTCATTCATTTTGGGACCTGCTGGTGAGTTCTTCAGCCACTTGGAAATCAGATTAATCACGGAGTAGCTCACAGTTTAAGACAAGGGTATTTTACTTGGCTGCTTTTAGATGTGTGTGACAAGATTTATTTATTTACTTATTTTTTTTTTTTTTTTTTTTTTTTTTTTTTTTTTTTTTTGGTTTTTCGAGACAGGGTTTCTCTGCAGCTTTTTTAGAGCCTGTCCTGGAACTAGCTCTTGTAGACCAGGCTGGCCTCGAACTCACAGAGATCCGCCTGCCTCTGCCTCCCGTTTACTTATTTTTTTAACACAGTATCTCTCCATGTAGCCCTGGCTGGCCTGGAACTCACAGAGATCCACCTGCCTTTTCCTCTTGAGTGCTGGGATTAGAGGCACGGACTGCCGTGCTGGACAGGATTCTTTCTATAAGCAAGAAATGAGCTTGAAAAAGAACTGGCTAAATAAGCAGGGGGCAGGAGAGAGAGAATCCAAAAGTCTGTGGTCAAGAGACTGAACTGTTGCTCGCCTATGACAAAAAAGGGCTGGAAATTGAGAAATGCGTTGAGTAATAAGCGTGACTAGGTCAAAGTCTTGGGACAGACCCATCTAGCAAATAATTTAGGAAATTTAGATCTTTCCTTAATAATTATGTCTGGGGAGAACAGAGATACAGATAAGATGATGTGGAGCTGCCTGGAACCACAGAGGCTATCCAGGGTCTCAAGAGTGTTGTATAATCGACCAGCACCGTGTAATTGACCAGCACTGGCCTGGGTGAAAGGGCACTGTGGCTGTTGAACAATTTTTGTGTTCTCAAGTCTCTGTGGGCAGGAAAAAGGCTGACGACAACTCGGCTCCCAAGGATTTTCCATATACAGCCAGGGTGCATGGTTGGAATAAAAGGACCCTTTGGGATTAGAAAGCCAAGAGCCTTTGAGAAATGATACTGGGGGCAACTGTGGGAAGACTGAACCCATTGACTGATACCTCCTATACCCAGCACAAATACAAGCTCCAGATTCGGAGTGGTTGTGTGCCACCTCCTCCTTCAGTGAATGAAAGTCAGTAAATGCTGATTTGTGTTTGTTTGTTTGTTTGTTTATGAGACTGGTCTTCGTAGGTCAGGCTGGCCTCAGCTCAGTAAGTAGCAGAGGCTAACCTTGAACTTCTGATCCTCCTGCTTCTGCTTCCTAAATGCTGGGAGGTGTGCTGGCCTGTAGGCACACGCTACCAAGTCTGGCACTCAATCTTTGTTCAGAAACTGCACATTAGAACTAGATAGAGAGTCCAGAGCACTTGATCATTTCTCTGTTCCTAAGCTTCTGGATTAGAGAAGCATATTTAGATATTATACTACATGCAGCAGGAGAGGCTGCAAATCCACCTTGGTGGGTGAGGGGAGAGATGAACATATGTGACTAAGGCTTTAATGATCGAAAATATTGCTGTACCCAGTATCTGCTTCTTTCTTCACATACATGCTTGCCTATGTGTAGTGCCCCTTTAAAGACCAAATTTCCCCACACACTGACATCAGACAGGATCACAGGGCTCTGTTGTTAACATATAAGTGGGAATGACATAAATGCACATACATAAAAACATTTATATGTAAA
Source organism: Arvicola amphibius (assembly GCF_903992535.2). NCBI lineage: Eukaryota > Metazoa > Chordata > Mammalia > Rodentia > Cricetidae > Arvicola > Arvicola amphibius. The sequence continues at coordinate 103,586,355 of NC_052055.2, forward strand.
TGGTTTATGTTAGAGATATTGTATATATACACCATTTTTGTTATTTTTAAAAACATTTTTAGGACAGGCAGTGGTAGCACACACCTTTAATCCCAGCACTCAGGAAGCAGAGGCAGGTGGATCTCCGTGAGTTCAAGGCCAGCCTGGTCTACAGAGTGAGTTTCAGGGCAGCCAAGGCTACACTGAGAAACCATGTCTCAAAAAAACAAAACAAAAATAAATAAATAAAAGGTTTATGATTTATTCTTATTTTGTGTGCATTGGTGTTTTGTCTACATGTGTGTCTGTGTGAGGGTGTCAGAGCTCCTGGAGTTACAAACCCCTATGAAGTGCTGTTATGAACTGGAAATTGAACTTGGAGCCTTGGAAGAGCAATGAATGTTCTTAACCTCTGACCCGTCTCTCCAGCCCTTCCACCCTGTTATTGTTTTGATCCTCCTACTCAGCCTCCCCAGTGCTGGGATTAGAATCTGGCTCTATCTATCTGTCTATCTGTCTGTCTTTCTATCTATCTATCTATCTATCTATCTATCTATCTATCTATCTATCCATCTTCTTTTTTTAGCAAAAGCTTGAAGCACTTGCGCTGCAGTCATTGGGCTTCTCATTGTTCAGCGTGATGTCTTCCAGGCTTCTGGATGCTGTAATTGTGTCAGGATTTTGCTTTTATCTGGGCCATCCGTCTGCTTTCGTCGAGATTCTTTTGATTTTATGAAACAGAAATCTTCAATTGAACCCAAGTTTTACCATTAAAACTGCAAGGAATTACTATGTAATGGAATGAGACATTCGGAGGCCAAGCAGATCCAGGGTTGTTTAAGTCAGCGGCTTTAAGACATCATAGGACTTGGGTAGTGTCTCATCGTTCTTTGATGTTGATCTTTTCATGCTGGCTCGGCTCCCGAGCTGATGTCTCATGGGACTCTGCAGGGTGAACTACTTGTATTCGTTGGTTTTTGCTGGATTATGCTATGGCAATAACCCCCAAATCTCTATGGCTTGAAATAAGCATTTAGAAGTATATGTGCACTTTAAGATAAGGAAACACATTAGCAGTCTGCCCTTCATCACAGGAAACAGAACTGTGATTGTCAGAGTCAGAGCCCAGGCCCTGAATTTAAGAGATAAAGTAATTCTTAGTGTAAGTCCTAAGCCCCGTCTCTATCCTGGCCTCCATCTTTGCCGGGCCCGTCCCTGTGTCTGCCAAGCCTTGACCCCTCCCCGGAGGAAGTTCAAGACAAGACAGCCCTCCAAAATCTTGGCCACTCCCCCAGTGTATTTAAACTGCTTTCCCAGAAAGTTTTCTCATGCGCCCCAGTCTCTCCCTTTGTGGTCGCTTTCACGGCTTCCTGGATATTTTTTAATTTGGCTTGTTATGATTTGGCTTGATTGGGATTTTTGCATCAGCAGAGAGCTCGCGTTAGGAATATTCCTAACACTTAGTAAAAGAAAAAGAGCCAGGAAGTGGGGGGGGGGGAAGCACCTTTAATTTAATCACAGCACTCAGGAGACAGAGGCAGGTGGCTCTCTGAGTTCCAGGCCAGCCAAGGCTACAATGGTGAGACCCTGTGTCATCCATCCCTTCGCCCCCACACACAAAAAAAAAAAAAAAAAAAGAAAGAAGAAAAAGGAGATTTATTTAATGTGTCCATACAGGGAAGAGAAACAAAGAGGACTCCTATCCCCCACCCACCCACCCACCCAGTCCATCTTCTGGGTCCTGACATGATTCAGATTTAAATAGAGGGCAAGAAGTCTGTACAGCTGAACAGTGGTCAAAGTGTGATCCTTCTTAGCTCTGCTCCATTCAAGGCTGTCTTACAAGTTACCAGAGCTGTGTTGTGCCTGTTTCCCAGAGACCAGTCCACCCGGCTGTACCGGGCTTCAGTCTCCTCTCTCAGCATGTAACCCTGGGGGATTCCAGTTTTGGAGGGCCATTATTTTGAAGTCTGGTAAGCAACAGGCAGGACACAAATGTCTGTTTAGGATATCTTCATTCCTGCTGGGACAGTTTCATGACTGAAGAGAAGAAACCACTGGCAACTGTGACCCACTTAGCTCATTCTCGACACCTTCCTTGAAGGTGGAGGAAGGGCTGGCTGGATGCCCTGAAGCAAACCTGCCTGGAGACCATTCTGCACAGAGGCCATCGATTAGTAAGGCTTGATGAGGCTTCCAGCATCCTCCATTTCCACCAAGCATCCAAGCTCTAAACTGCTTACAGAGTACCTTCTTTTCTTGATTGAGACAGGGTCTCACACTACAGCCCAGGTTGGCCTCAAACTCACTCTGTAGCCTTGAACTCTCGGGAAATTGTCCTGCCTCAGTCTCCTGAATGCTGGAACAAAATTTCTCTCTCTCTCTTTTCTTTTTTTTTTTTGGTTTTTCAAGACAGGGTTTCTCTGTAGCTTTGGAGTCTGTCCTGGAACTCACTCTATAGACCAGGCTGGCTTTGAACTCACAGAGATCCTCCTGTCTCTGCCTCCCGAGTGCTGAGATTAAAGGCCTGCACTGCCACCACCACCGCCAGGCCAGAATTCAGAGTCAGGCCTAATAGAACAGGTTTGTTATCACAGCTTTCTGGAACCAGAGGCCAGATGAATAAGTGCAAGGTCTCTAGGAAGCAAGAGCAAGACAAACACAGCTCTGGTAGGTCTTGTGCCCCCCCCCCCCCCGTGTCCCCCCATTTCTTCTTCCTTGATAAAGTGTTAGATTATATTCCTAAAACTAACTGCTAAAATCTATTTCCTTATTTGGCTGGCCACTTCCTCCTCCTGTCTTTCAACTCCTGGCAAAGTTGAAGTCCAACAGTCACAACCCCCACACACACCTTTGGCCGCCCTAATTAACATGCCCAATCAAAACAAACCAACCCATCCTAACACGGGTTTCCTTTATAAACCATTTGCCTATAGATCACGTCTGTCTCCTCTCTCCCCAGAAGCAGTCCTTTGTCCCTCCAGGGCAAATATTCCTTGTTCCTTTTCCCTTCTTCCTGGCCCTCTGTCTCCTGTCTTCATCTCTTATTCCCTGCTCTCCGCCCCTCTGGGGCAAATACATCTCCTTTGTGCTGAGAACTTGGTCTTGGTATCCTGTGCAATTCTCATCCTCTCAAGGTCAGGTGGGTAACTTGGTAAGACTCCATCTCAAAATAGAAAGTAAGAAGAAGGCTGGGTGAAGAACTTCTTACCATTCCTTTGTTGAAATAAAAGGTATTTTAAGATGTGAGGATCTAAGAACATTTTAGGTTCTAAGAAATTGTTTTAAGGTGTACAAATGCAAGTTATTAAGGTCTGAGGAGAAAAAAAGTGATTTGAGACATTTAAAAGAATACAACATGTTCCCAATTTCTCTCTCTCTCTCTCTCTCTCTCTCTCTCTCTCTCTCTCTCTCTCTCTTTCTCTCTCTCTCTCCTCTCTCTCTCTCTCATTATGCTGCTGTTATATTAAGACCCCCAAAGTTCACATACTTAACACTAATCAATAAAATTCTGATAAGCTATTAATCTAGCTCTAGCACTGAACCCCAAATGAATCCACGGAGCCGATTTCCTATGCAAAATTAATGAGAGTCTGGACCACATTCTTCCAACACACCAACACAGTGGGTGCAAAGAGAGTGAAGCCCTGAGCCTGGGGAAAGGAGAGCTTTTAAAGAGCAGCAAGTAGGGCGGTTACGTTTTGGGGTCTTGGGATTGGGTGAAGGGGGTACAGAGTAAGATGATTTCTGAAACCACTGGTGAAGCTTCGAGTGTGAACTGTTAACAAGGACCATACATTGCTGTCAGGGTATCTGCAAGGACTAGGATTTCTGCAGAAAACATCTGGACCTCATTAAATTTTATGACTCTGTTCCTTAGTGCCTTGATTGGCTATTTCTAGGGTGTCCATTCAAATTCTGTTATCACAGCACATTTCTGGAACTGAGGTTGACCTCCATCACTATAGAGCTTAAGATAAAGCCCCTTCTTTACAGAACCTGCAATGTCAGGTCCTCATGTTCCCCACTCTGGCTGGTCCCTGAGAATTCCAATCATGGGACTCTCTTAAGCTCGATAGTTTCCCTGGGCTCTTGGAGGAAGGACTAATATTGGATCCCTAATGCCATCAGCTAGATGGCCCACAATCTTTCTTTTATAAACCATACCAATTTGTTTAAAATGCAAAGTCCAAAAGTGAGTAGCATAACTTGAAAAAGGAGTGGATACATTAGAGTAGAAATTAAGATAGTAAACCAGGGTGATGAATTGAACCAGGACTCAAACCATCCCTGGTTGTTGGCCTTGCGATTTTTTTTTATTCATTCGGCCAGTCCTTCTCTAACTTTGACTATGGATTCTTTGACTACCCATGAATGGTCAACACAGAAACATTTTTTTTTTTACCTAGTGTTGCACATAGTCCCCTTATGTAAGGGGGGTTTTTTTTTTTTTTTTTTTTTTTTTTTTTTTTTTAGATTTGGCATCTCAACCAGGGATCACAGGATGACATTTTTTTTTTTTTCTGTAACTGCTTCAGGCTGACTTTAGGGCATTGTTGTCAGGGGCTAAGAAGGCTGAAATGCTAGTCAAAAGAAAAGAGGGAATTCAGGCATGGGGTAATTATCAGAAGCATCTGGTTTGCAGGCTCTGTTGAAGAGACAGAGAGCATTCATGACAGCTGGATTGGTCCATATCAGCTTTCAACAAGTCCAGACTTGCAGTTATTTGGAGCAAGTTGTAGTTAGCAACTGATGCTTAGATGTGTCTGCCAGTCAAGCAGAAACCTGTTGAGACAAGTTCAAACTTACAGAAGTTAAAAATTTATATACTTAAAGTAAAATAATACATTTGAAACTTCCAGGTCCATGTTGAAATCTGTATCATAGCAAAAGCAGATAGCAGATGTCTGTAAAACAGCAGGGACAGACTCATAACTTTGAATCCTAGCAAAAACTACAGATTTGGGTTAGAAGCATGTACATTTTTCTTCTGTACAGAGAGCCAGGTATGGATTGGACAGAGATGTCTTTGGCCTGATGAGGAACATCTTTAAGTTTATATTTAGATGACAATCAAAATAAATCTAAAATCTTGACCTTGTGACCCAAACAGTAAGTAGTCATTGCTCTACCAGCTTATCAGAACTATACCATAGAAGAGTAAAGAAATCTGAAACATTTTTCATATCTTAATCATCTATTTATACCATTGTAGCCTGTATTTCCATCTTAAATCATTTTCTGAGACCCTCAAAGCTTATGAGCTTTCATATTCTCAGACATTTATATATCTTAAAACATTTTTTTATCAAGAGACTTAGTAGCTTTAGGAAAAGCAAGTCTTGATTTTCATATACATAATATGGGCTAACAAGCAGGCTATAGCCTTGTAGAGGGATCTGGTAGTATGATGCTGCCAAGCTGACAAAGTTATAGCTAACCTAGCCATCAATACTCTCAGAGATCCAAGAATGATGAATAAATTATACCTGAGTTCAGACCAGGCAGCTTCCGAATCTATTAAAAATGACAGGGACCAGTCCATATACAGCCATATCCAGAGGCAGGAGTATAAGAACAGCAATCTTCAACCAGGCTCATAAGGTGCTGTGGAAGAGGGACATGGAAAACACCTTCTTTCATCTAGGTAAAAGTGGTGCAATCAATTCTCCACTGTCCAGCTGTTTGTCCACAGTCTGTGCCGGGTCCTGGCAGCAGGTCTTGCATTGGGGGCATCTCGACCAGTGGTCAGCATCATCATAATCCAGGTGGAGACATCGTGTTCCATAATCTTCCTTAGAGATCTTTGGTCACTGCTAGGATCTGGGAGTCTCTGTCTGATAATAAACTTTTAAATCACCATTTTAAATGCCACATTCTGCAGATCTCTGAAGTATTTGAGGGTTGCCTGGGTATATCTGATTAGACAAACTCTGTTTCTAGTTGCTTGTTTTTTGTTTTTGATTTTGTTTGTTTGTTTTTTGAGACAGGGCTTCTCTGTAGCTTTGAAGCCTGTCCTGGAACTATCTCTGTAGGCCAGGCTGGCCTTGAACTCACAGAGATCCACCTGTCTCTGCCTCCTGAGTGTTGGGATCAAAGGCATGTGCTATCACTGCCAGCTTCAAGTTACTTGTTTTAAGCTTGACTTTGAAAACATATACAGGGGACTAAATAAGACTTATCCCTGTAATTAATTATATCAATACTTCAAGGATAACTGACTATTAACTTGTGTTTCCTAACAATCTACAATAAATTAGCAGCTTTTGTAAGATTAGGACTTTACATTCCGTTCCTGTCAGGTTTAGCCTTTAATTAATGATTTTGAACTGAGCTAATACAGAAACTAAATTAGCCAGTTCAAGGGAATTACAGAACAAGTTTGTATCCAGCTGTTAATGTTGTCTCCTTGGAAGGCAAGGTGACAAGGAAAGGGTCCATGGCAATATGGGAACAGGAGGGAGCCTAGGGAATGGCATTGCCCTTGACAAGTTCTGAGGTACCACAGCCACATGTTAATGGAAGGGGCACAAGTTCCTTTTGCCAGAAAAGAAGGGTGACTCCCTTTTTAGCAAGCAAGGACCTTCTCCAAGCCCCCTGCAAGAATGGGAGCTTTATCTGAATACATGACCTTGGGAGAAGGACTTTATAGTTTTATCTCTGTTAAGTATGGGCCGTAAAGAACAACAATTTTTCTACTGAAGCTCCTTTTAGTATATATGACTCAGTTTATCCAAATAACTTAAGCTAAGCAAAGTTAGCAGAGACAATGCTAGATATGCATTTTTAAGCCTGATTAGACCTTGAGCAAGGAGATACATTCTTTAAGCTATTGATTCTCAATATTTTTTTTTAATGCTTTGACCTTTCACTATAGGTTTCCCATGTTGTGGTGATGCCCATTACATTTTTTCCCATAGTTATTTTACAACTGTAGTTGTGCAGGTGTTATGAATCTCAATTCAAACATCGGACATGCATGCAGGTGGTCCTAGGCTACCATTGTATGACCCCCAAAGGATTGAGACCCATGGGGCTTAGAAGTTGTTCTAAGCCCCCCGTCAGACAGCTTAGGTCATTGTCTTGCTGCATCACATCCCAGTTTCTGGTTAGTATTTGGCGCTTATGGCTGTGACCCTAATTTTTAGCTTTTTATTTTAAAGTCCAAACATTAACAATATAGAACATTTTATAAGTACAAATGTTTCATAACCTGCTCCAGTCCACTGAATCTGGTGCTTCTGGTGACTATCACCTGCCACTGGCATTTCTAAAACTGTTAAGGTCCATCCTTATAATTGGACTTCCTTTGGGGCTCTAGTCTCCGCTGCTCCCTATGATGCCTTTAAGTCTTTACAACCATTATTACCTGGGTGCCTCTCAAATTACAAAATTTAACTGCCAGAGCAAGGTACATTCTTGTGTATAAAAGCGTTGAGGTGCCGGCCAGTGGTGGCACATGCCTTTAATCTTACCACTTGGGAGGCAGAGGCAGGTAGATCTCTGTGAGTTCCAGGCCAGCCTGGTCTACAAGAGCTAGTTCCAGGACAGGCCCCAAAGCTACAGAGAAACCCTGTCTTGAAAAAATAAACAAACAACAACAACAAAAAACAAAAAAACTCAAAAAAAAAAAACAAAGGAGGAGGAGGAGGAGGAAGAGAAGAAGAAGAAGAAGAAGAAGAAGAAGAAGAAGAAGAAGAAGAAGAAGAAGAAAAAGCAGCAGCAGCAGCAGCACTGAGGTGCAGTTTTAATATTTTAAATCATACACACACACACACACACACACACACACACACACACACACACACACACATATATATATATATATATATGCCTTGTTTTCAGAACAGAAGATTAATCATCATACAAAACAGAAGAATAACCATCATACAAAAGCCTACCCCAATCCAAACTATCCTGGAGATCAGTTGTTGCCTCCTAGTTAGGTTCACTCCATGCAGTTAACTTTAATCAAGATGGCAGTGAAATTATGTGGCCTCCATTTAAAAAAAAAAAAAATCTAGCAAAATGGCAATCCAGAATCCAAAGTGGAATTACGTCTTATGGTTTCTTTAAAATTACCCATGCATTAGATTTTAAGCTATTAATTTTCAGTATTATTAGTTAACTTTTAAACTAGTTTTATTTTAACTTTAACCAGTTTTAACCATATTTAATAAAATAAATATATAATTTTTTTTGCATTTTTATTTATTTGGTTTTTGAGACAGGGTTTCTCTGTAGCTTTGGAGCCTGTCCTGGAACTAGCTCTTGTAGACCAGGCTGGCCTGGAACTCACAGAGATCCACCTGCCTCTGCCTCCCAAGTGCTGGGATTAAAGGCATGCGCCACCACTGCCTGGCTAAAGTTTATAAATTTTAAGGTAGAGAATGTTCGTGTAAACTAAGTCCAGATTTTTTGGTTGCTCTGATTTGTTTTCTTCTTGTTGTCACTGTGTCCCGGGCTCAGACTGACACAGCAGAAACTTAAATAAGCATGCCCGGGTCTAGCGAAGGAAGACCCATAATCCAACTCTAGAGCCAGCTTTTAGTAAAGAACAGCATAAAACAATCTTAACGCTATCTACATCAAAAAGACATCTGAATTCCTGCTCATCTGAATCCAGGGACGAGAGCTCAGAGATAATTTCTGAGTCATGCCCATAGGTTCCGCCACAGCAGCAGCTGGTCTTGGCTGACAGCTGTTGGAGCAGAGATAACAAAGTATTCAAACCTTTTTTGTCTCCGCTCCATGCTTGCAACAAAACTTACAAGAAAACACAAACTTTTCAACAAGCCTACCCAATTTTCTCAAGAAATAGACAAAACTCAACAAGACAAACAAAACTTTTTAACCAGAATTAAACTAATATGGTCAAATTTTTAACTAATTTTATGTTTTCTTTTCAAATTTAATATTTGCTGGTATGAGAAACCACAGCAAACGTAGTTTACATCCCCTGGCCATCTTCAAATTTCTGTATACCTTCAGTCCATTTATCTGATTTCTCAAACATTTCTATTTTAGACAAACTTCCCTTTCCTTTTCCCTCTCTTCATTATTTCAGTCTCCTTCCTGCCTTCTTTCTCGCCTTCCAGTGAACATAAAAACTTTTATCGAAAACTTTCTTTAGTTCTCTTCAGTTTAGCACCCAGAGGCTCTCCTGCACTTAGCTGCAGAGTGCAGCTCCCTCACCCCTTCAAATGCGAGACCCTCAAGATACAGAGACAGGGTATGTGTGTGTGTGTGTGGTCATGAATGAAGCTGCAGATCCCGCCCCCTCCCAGCTTGCCCGCGTGCCCAACTCGTGTAAGCAGCTTCCCAGATTGTGGCGGCTAAAGTCCACTGCTTTAAGTGCCACCATGGTGCCGCTGGGCAAGCGGACCCAGTACACAGACTTAGTGTAGCGAGAACCCACACACTGCCTGCCAGACCCATCGTGGAGAGTGGCGTAACCCAGGCTCTGGCCGGGGCCAGGAGAGCCCAGTCTGGCAGCAGGGGGCCAGCCTTACGCGCTGTCAGGAAGGGTTCAGGCTCCAGGGAATAGTACTGCACCTCCTCTTAGGACAGCCGGATCTCTACACCAAGGCTATGACTCCGCCCCATCCCCTCCCCTCTTCCCCTCCTTTCTTCTGAAGAGGCAGCTCTCTGCCTCTCACTCCCTTTTCCACACTCCTTTCCATTCTCCCAATAAAACTTCCCATTCACGCTCTGTCAGCATAGGGTATTCTCTCACCCGCTGTGCCAGCTCGTACCATAACAATTCCGACCTGCAAAAGATGACAAGTTTAATCAGAAGTGACAGATTTGAACATGTGCATCCATATCTAGGTAGTAGGTTAGGAGTAAGTGGAGAAAATCCTCTGTTCCCTAGCATCCATCACAGTTAGAAACACGAATACGGATGAACATAGACACCACAAGAGACAGAGGGCACAGAGAAAGAGTTTACCCCATCGAAGCTAAAGACAAAGAGACAAATCTAAATACTGTCCAGACAGGGTAGGGCTCTCTGTCCCTACTTATACAGATGGTGAAACTTTCTGTCCCCACTTAACAGAGTGGGGGACCTTTCTCTTCCCACTCCCCATGGGGATCTGAAACATTTTTCGGGTCCCCAGTGATCATGAATACTCCCTAACCATTACCGATCATGGCTACAGATTCAGGTGCTCCAGAAAAGCAGAAGAAGAAGAGGAAGAGGAAGAGGAAGAGGAAGAGGAAGAGGAAGAAGAAGAAGAAGAAGAAGAAGAAGAAGAAGAAGAAGAAGAAGAAGAAGAAGAAGAAGAAGAAGAAGAAGAAGAAGAAGAAGAAGAAGAAAACAGAGCAAACTAGTGGTCTATGGGATCGTGGGATTCCTGGTCAGGGAACCAAATATTATGCCTGTGTTACTGAACCTCACAAGAATTCACGGAGCTGATTTCCGATGCAAAATTCATGAGGGTCTTTGTTTAACAAACTCAAGTCTGGATCACACTCTTCCAACACACCATCACAGTGGGTGCAAAGAGAATGAGGCCCTGAGCCTGGGGAAAGGAGAGCTTTTAAAGGACAATGTCTAAAAAAAAAAAAAAAAAAAAAAAAAAAGGACAATGTCCAAAAGTAGGGTGACTACATGTTTTGGGGCCTTGGGACTGGATGAAGGCGGTACAGGGTAAGATTATTTCTGAAACCATTGGTCAAACTTTGGGTGAGAACTGTTAACAAAGGACCATACATTGCTGTTAGGATATCTGTAAGGACAGGGATGTCTGCAGAAAACATCAGGAGCTTGTTACATTTGATGGCCTTGCTCCTTAGCTCCTCAATTGGCTACTTCTAAGGTATCCATTCAAATTCTGCTATGGCAGAACACTCCTAGACCCGAGGTCGGCCAGGGTCACATTTGGTTAAGGGGAAGCCCCTTGTTTGAAATGGAGTCTGCAAAGTCAGGTCCTCACACTACCACTGTCAGCACAGATACAGGATCACGATTTTAAATTCCCTTTGGTTGTTTCCCAGCTATAGACTTCAAAGGTGCTTTTCATTGTGCTAAAATCATATGCCACAGTTTTCTGGATAGAAGAAAGAGTGTTAATGCTTTTAACCAGAATCATTTGTGGGATGAGTATACTGCCATTTCTAATGTGTTTAAAACTTATGTTTTCACAAACTCAAAAAATTCTTACAAGTTCCAGGAAATCGACTTGGATTCACCTCGAACAGGTCAGATGCACTCCTAATTCCCAGGACCTAAACAGCTTATGCCTCCCCACCTTTCCCTGGTCTTGACACTCCCCTCCCTCAATGACCAGAACCTAAGAAAAACATTTTTTCCCCTTGACTTTGTCCTCTTCTCTGCCAGCACTTCATCAGGTCCAAGAGGCACCGGACAGTTCCACAGAGCCCAGTCAGCAGTGAAACACACACTACCCCAGGACGTGGTCAGCAGCCCAGCTTTCTCAGGTCCAAGATTTTGACACCCACAAATCAGCAGGAAGCAGTCTTGAGAACCCAGTGCCCCCATCCTTGTTCTACCTGCTATCCTCTTTAATTTCCCCCACCTTTTTATAATAAGAAAAAGTGGGAGCTAGGCGGTGGTGGCACATGCCTTTAATCCCAGCACTTGGGAGGCAGAGGCAGGTGGATCTCTGTGAGTTCAAGGCCAGCCTGTGCTACAAGAACTAGTTCCAGGACAGGCTCCAAAGCTACAAAGAAACCCTGTCTCGAAACCACCCCCCCCCCCAAAAAAAGAAAGAAAGAAAAAGTGGGAATGTTAGGATTCAGGTAGTATGCTGGCCTGTCACCTGGCAGGATGCACCCAGGCAGTACTTTGGCCAGCCCAGGTTTTTATGGCTGATACATCACTACCTATGTAATCTGTAGATGGGTGCAAAAGGTCCCTTTAAGAGACAAGTCTCTGCTTCACCTCTGCCTCCCTTTCTGTGCCCACTCCGTCCCCCTCTCTGCCCACCTTCTTTGAACCCTTTTCTGCCCCTTCTGTCTCCTCTTCCAGAAAACCTCCCATGTGAGCTTTGTTGTATGGTGGGACTCTCTCTCCTGCCGTTTTTAAAATTAACAATTACTCTTCCTCTTACCTATCTGTGTATGCCTGTGCACATGTGCCTGTGTATGTGCCTCTCTCTCTCTCTCTCTCTCTCTCTCTCTCTCTCTCTCTCTCTCTCTCTCTCTGTGTGTGTGTGTGTGTGTGTGTGTGTGTGTGTGTGTTTGGAGGTCAGAGTTTGATGTCAGGTATTTTCCTCAATTGCTTTTCCACCTTAATTTTTGGTACAGGTCTCTCAATAAACCTGGACATCACTGATGTGCTTAGATGGGTTGGCCATCAAGCCTCAGGCACCCTTTGGTCTCTTTCTCCCAGCACTCAAATTACTGGGGTACATACCACCACTCCTGACATTTTCCATAGGTGCTGGGAGTCCGAACTCAGGTCCTCTTGCTTGTAGTAAGAACTGCACTGACTGATACATCTCTCTACCTCCTGCTTTCTTTTGGCAGGGTCTGTAGTATCCCATGCTGTGTCCCTTCTTCAAACCTGCCATAAAGAAAGAATGACCTTAAATTCCATCTGTCTCCATCTCCTGAGTGGTAAGATTATAGGCATATGCTTCCACGCCTGGTTTTATGTGGTCCTGGGGATAGAACCCCAGGCTCTGTTGTATTCTAGGCAAACACTTTAACAATTGAGCTCTACTCCAACCTATTTTTTTCTTTCTTTCTTTCTTTCTTTCTTTCTTTCTTTCTTTCTTTCTTTCTTTCTTTCTTTTTTTGTTTTTCAAGACAGGGTTTCTCTGTAGCTTTGGAGCCTGTCCTAGAACTAGCTCTTATAGACCAGGCTGGCCTGGAAGTCACAGAGATCCGCCTGCCTGCCTCTGCCTCCAGAGCACTGGGATTAAAGGCGTGTGTCACCACCGCCCAGCCCTAATTTTCTAAATTAAAAAAAAAAAAAAAGATCATTGTCAGGCGGTGGTGGCACACGCCTTTAATCCCAGCACTCAGGAGGCAGAGGCAGGTGGATCTCTGTGAGTTTGAGGCCAGCTTGGTCTACAGAGTGAGTTCCAGGACAGGCTCCAAAGGTACCAAGAAACCCTGTCTTGAAATAAGAAAACAAACAAGTCGTTATTTTTTATTTTATATATATATATATATATAAATATATATATATATATGGATGTTTTGTTTGGATGTATGTCTGTGTTTGTGTGCCTGAGGTCCACTGAGGCCTCAAGAGGGCATCAAATCCCTGAAATTAGGGTGGCAGATGGTTGTTAGCCAGCATGGGGAACACTGGTAATTGAAATTATATCACCCGGAAGAACCTGTGCTCTTCACCACTGAGCCATCTCTCTAGCCCCTAGCCAGGCTTCATAAAAAAGCATATGTATTTTCACTCAGAATGCAGAGGTAGGCAGATCTTTGCGTTCCAGGCTAACCTGACCCCTACAAAGCAAGTTTTAGGATAGCCAAGAATACACAGGGAAACCATGTCTCGAAAAAAATATGTATGAATGATTGCCTGCAGTATGTATGTATGTATGTATGTATGTATGTACTGCATGGGTCCTGGAGACCCAAGACCATTAACAGGGCACTAGATTCCCTGGAACTGGAGTTAGAGAAGGTTGTAAACTTCCTGTGAGTGCTGGGAACTGAACCCTGTGTCCTCTGCGAGAGCACAAAATGTTTTAACTGCTAAGCCCAAGGCCCCATCCAGGGCAGTGTTTTCAGATAGGGTCTTACTGGGGAGCCTAAGGCATCGAACTTGTTATCCTCCTGTCTCGGCCTCCCAAGGGCTGGAATGATCTGAGCCTGCCACCAAGCCTGTCTGAAGAAGGTCCTCAAGGCCTGTGGGGCTGATTACCCTTGCTGCCTAGGGAAAGTGATGATGCACAGGGCTGGGCGTTTTTGCTAGAGTGACTGCTGATTGGCTCTCTGAATATATTCAGTGGATCAGAGATAGTTTAAGTCCAGAGGTCAGGGAGATGTAATCACCTCTCCTGGCTCTGAGGAACAGTGCACGTAGGCTAGTATTATTGTGTCATTTCTGTCCATTCAGTCAGAGAGAAAACTCAGGGTTTGTCCAAGAAAACTGGTTCCATCTGCTCAAAGACAAAAAAAAAAAAAAAAAAAAAGACTGAGGGACTCAACAGAGTTGTAGCCCTTAACATATTCCCATTCCCACTGGCTCCAGTGTACTATTATGTGCAGCAATTCCTGCCTTTATGCCTACACTGTATTACCGACTAGGCTATTACTCTACAATATATCTTTTTTTTCTGCCTTCATGTTCTGAAACAGTGTGGTGTTGTGTTCAAAAGTAAGTGAGTCACAGCCTTCTGTGAAATTAATGGGTGTCAGCTGGTAGAGCAGTTGGGAGGAGGGACAGGGAGGAACAAAAACTAATGAGAAATTTATCTTTATTTTTTTTTTCTTGAGACAGGGTCTCTTGTAGTCCATACTGACCAAGGATAACCTTGAACTCATGATCCCCCTGCCTCTACTTCCCAAGCACTGGGGCGACATGTATATACAAACATGCAAATTTAGAAATTAATTTTATTAGGGTTTCACTTAATACTTGGTTTATACACACCATTTTATATAATACTGTTTTGAAATTAGTTTAAAGGAAACTGTCTTTAAAACACGTAGCTAAACTGGGCGATAGTGGCACATACCTTTAATCCCAGCACTTCAGAGGCAGAAGCCGGTAGATTTCTGTGAGTTCAAGGTCATCTTGGTTTACAGAATGAGTTCTGAAACATTCAGGACTACACAGAAAAATATCTTGTCCCAAAAAACAAACAAAAAAAATACATAGTTAAACAAAAAGAAATTCTGCCTATCATTTTTAAAGCAAAACTAGCTATTTTTAAAAATGTGGATAATTTCTTGGGTTATAATTAGATTTGTCTTATTTTGAGACAGCCTCATACTACAGTATGGGATGGCCTGGAACTCACTATGTAGCTCAGACTGTTTCTTGAAGTTGTGGCAATCCTCCTGCCTCAGCATCTTGAATACTGGGGTTACAGGTGTGAGCCACCATACCTGGCTTATAATTAGAATCTCTCTCTGTCTCTCTCTCTCTTCATATATTTAACCTTTCCTTATAGGACTGAGAAAGGTAGCGATGTCCACAGCCTCACTCTTTGCGGGATTGTGTCCGGCCTGAGCTGGTGCAGCAAAAGTAGGAAAAGAAGATCCAAGAAGTTATTCCTGAGAGAAATGTCCTCAAGGGACTCCGGGTGTACTCCTGGGCCTTCCCAGTACTTCAATCTCAAATCCCAGTGGCTCTGGGGAGAGAAAAATCTCCGCAATTGCGGAAGGCAGGAATCACCGACTTCGAACTGGTTCAAGCAGAACCCTCCCCAACAACACAGAAGAGAAACTGAGTCAGGGAGATTAGTAAGAGCAAATTTACCCCATGTCAACCGATATAAAAATTGGAGAGCGGGCATTTCGCTGGTAGCTCGAAAACATGCCAAGTCACAGCCTATAATTTTCAGAGCCGGGTCAGCCAAACCCTGAACTTTAATAAAGACTGCGTGGGAAGCAGGTGGCTTATCAAGGCCTCCAGAGATAAGGAACTCCTCTGCAGGATATGAGTGGAGTCAAAGGTGAGCGCCCCGTGTGCGTTTGGAGAGTATTTTGTGCTGTATCTATGCGGAGCCGCCAACAGGCGAACAGCTTCTAGAGTGCAGCCGGCGCCGGCCACGTGGCTCAGGCTGCGAGCCAGAGGCGGTCCTGGGGGCGGAGCTTGTGGAGGCGCGTCGGGCAGATTGCGCCTGCGCAGAAGGGCGGGGCGGGGGCAGGGCGCAAACGGAGCCTAGCACAATAAAAGGCCGGGGCGGAGGACCCGCTGGTGAGCTCTCGGTGCGCAGGCGCGGGCTTTCTCCTCTCGTCCGGCTGCTGAGTGTCAGGGCTGCGTGGTTGCGTGTGGCTGTGCAGCGGTGGCAGCGCGTCTCGGACACCATGAGTCGCTTCAGCAGCGAGGAGCGCGCCGCGCCCTTCACTCTCGAGTACCGCGTCTTCCTAAGTGAGTGGTGACGGCTCGCGGCCCGGCCGCCCATTCATTCCAGATCTCTCGGAGCAAGCGGGCGGGCGGGCGGGCGGTGGGGCCGGCGACGGCCGCCATCCCAGTGCCCATCGCGATCGCTCCCTCCATATATCGGAACGTGGGCCACGTGGGAAAGGAAACCACTGAGTCACCCTAAGAAGGTGCCCGGAGGTGACAACAGTCACCGTAAGAGGATTGCCCTCAGAGCATCGCGGGCGGGAGGGCAGCGATTTTCTCAAGACCTTAATTCGATTCCGAGAGGGATCGAGCTCTCCCCCGGTGTTCTTGAGATGGGAAACTGAGGCCCAGGTCTTGCCGGCTCGGTCCTCGATGAAGAGGGCTCCTGCCTCGTGCGCCCGAGCCTTCTCGAAGCAATGATGGCTGGGTGTGCTCCTTAGGAAATTGAAAGCTGTGCCTCCCCAAGCAGGCTGGTGACGCATAGCTTAGGGGCAGAAGGGAGAACAGCCAGGTCCTTAACCCCGGTGCAGGGACCCGAGTCCTGAGTCCCTAGTTATCCCCTGCCCTCTACTCAGAAAGATGGAGTCGCTCCGCCTTCCAGGTCGAGCCACCTTCTGCCTTGTTGGTACTAGAAGCTACCTATCTGGGGCGTCTCTTTCTCCCAGCCCCCAGCTTCTAGGTATACATTTATGGTGCTAACTAAGGCCTTTCATTTTGTAACCTCTTTACTGTTCGTTCGGAAGTGATGGACAGGGGTATCGAGGTCTGAGTGGATGAAGGACAGGGCAGTGGACGGTCCTGGAAAGATGACCAAAGTGCCTAGCAAATCGAAGTCTGGCGGAAAGGGACAGTGAACTCCTAATCTTATACATCTAATAAAGATTAAACCATTGGGGGGAAATCCGGGAAGGGTGGGCCTCACTTTAATTAATTACAGAATTAGACAATGAGGACAGAATGTAGGAACTTTGGTCTGGAAATAGTGCTGGCTCCAGAATTAATCGGTGTAACTCAGAGTGACCCTTTGGAAGGATCATTTGTTTTCAAGCTATACGCACAGAACAAATACCTTTTTAAACTTAGATAATGTACTGGCGGTGAGCATTTGGTTGTTAGTGGGGGGGGGGGGAAAGCCACTCCTTGACTTTGGACTAGGCTAAAGTTTATCAAAGGGACTGTCTGGAACGTGAGAAATACTAATAATTTAGAACCACTGTGTAGTTTAACAAGTCTGGTTCTCTGAGCTTTTTAAAAATGTTAAATTTTGAGGGTGGTGATGGCACACACCTTTAATCCCAGCACTAGGGGGTGGGCCGAGGGAGTTGTATCTTTGAGTTCTGAGGCCAGCCTGGTTCCAGGACAGTTCTGGCTGTCCCACAGACAAACCCTGTTTTGAAAAACAAAACGAAAAGTATTTTCCCCCCTTTTTTTTTTTTTTTTTTTTTTTTTTTTTGAGGGTGGTGGTGAGGTGGAGCCACAAAGTTTTCCTGGTCGGGTCAGCCTAGTTTTAATCTTGGCATCCTGCTTCAACCTCTCAACTACTAGACTAATAGGCCCAGGCACCACGCCTAACAGATAGCTTCCATTCCTAATAGAAATAATTTTAATTTTCCTCATAGTGTTACATTTCCCAGTTTCTTCAAAACAGATAAAAGTCTAGTTTGAGCTGAGGACTGTGACGCATTCAGCCCTACACAAAATTGTAACCTTGAAACTTTATGAAATTAATTTTGCAGTTTTGGGGGTGTGTGACTTGATTGCAGGGTTCTCATTGTGAACCTTGGGGGTGACAGATGTGCTTGGCGATAGAACACAGAGTCACAACTAATGGAAAGGACCCTGGAGATAATGGATGTTCAAGGTCTGCTTTGATTTTTAGATTTGAAGGAACGTAATGGTGCGACCGATTCTTAGGTTTCCTGTTGAATGGAAGGGAGGGTTTTGGTTGCTTGCGTCATGTCTCCAGCTCTGAGGAAGTTTTAAAATTACGCTTGCTTTCTTGTTTATTTCTGGGGGCAGGGTCTTATGTAGCCCAAGCTGGCCTCAGACTTACTATACAGCCAAAGGAAAACCTTGAATTCCTGATCCTCCTGCCTCAGTCTCTCCAAAGCTCAGGTCACAGGCATGTGCCAATTTGGGCTAGAATTACTTTTCAGCCAATGATAGTTCTAGAATATAAAAATTGAGTGTGAAGATGTCATCGTGGCTAGGTCATTCTTAAGGAAAGTTGTTATGTTGAAGCAGGTCTGAAGTGTCACCTAAAAGAGCATGGATTTCCAAGTTAATAATTTGGTTGGTCTCTTTCCTGTAGGTAGTTCACCAAAGTTCTGTAAGCTGCTAGCTGTAATAAGATCAGTCAAAAGCAATTTGATCACCTTTTATATAGTAAGCCCTTCAAGGCTGGGGGTAGGAGGAATACAATTAGGTCCTTGCTCTCATAATAGGAATTAACACCCAGTATAAGCAGAAAGAACATGTAGGGTGAAAACCTGGTCCTGGGGAGGAATTGGAGAATATAAAATATGCACTAGATGTTTGTTTTTAAACAGGATCTCTCTTTCTCTCTTTAGCCCTGGCTGATACAGAACTGATATTAGACCAAGTTGGCTTCGGACTCACAGAGCTCCTCTGTCTCCTGGGTGCTGTCTTTTTGTTTTGTTTTGTTTTTTGGTATTTTTGAGACAGGGTCTCAGGTAGCCTGGCCTAGGTTGACTACAGTCTTTCTCGGTGGACAAGCATGACCTTGAACTCCTGATCTTCCCAGTTTCTGGGTTTATAGGCGTGCGCCACCACCGCCCATCAAAATCTTGGTGTTAAAAAGTGCTTTATAACAGTTTATAGTATAACCATTCCTAACAGTTTTTTCTTATTTATTTTTCAGAAAATGAGAAAGGACAGTATATTTCTCCATTTCATGATATTCCGATGTATGCAGAAAAGGTAAGAATCCATGTCATTTGAATATGGTCTTTTTTTCTTCCTTCTTTCTTTCCTTCTAACTCTTTACATATTCTTGGATATCCTAGAACTCACTGTGTAGACTAGGCTGTCCTTGAACTCAGAGATCCATCAGAGTGCTGGAATTGAACTCGTGTACCGCTATGTCTGGCAAACATGGGCTCTTGAATTAGATCCCGAGTTGTACATAATGAGTTTGCTTATATCTCAATAAACACTTGAAAAACTTCTGCTGTCTGCCAAAGGTTTGTGAAGTAAATGAGGAGGCAGTATTAAACTATGTCATTGATTTAAAGAAGCTGATGAAAGAATAGAAACAGAAGTTGTTAACTGCCTGTTTGTGTGTGTATGCGTGCGCATGTGTGTGTGTGTGGTCACGGTGTATGTGTTTGGAACTGAAGCTTTCCTACTATATTAAGGGTTTCAAATAAACCAGGTAGCACAGAATTTTGACTGTGGAATGTTTATTAAACAGTAGAAATAAACTCAGTGAGGACAAGAATACTTAGTACTTGTTTAGTAGGTTTTAATTTGCAAATCGCGTTAAGGAAGGTATGTACACAGATCTGAAAAGAAGCGTCTGTTCTTGTACACACCAATCAACTGCAGAAATCTGACTTTAGCACAGATTGTTAGGTTTACCACAAGTTAGTAAGAATCTTTACCATCTTTGTTTCCAGCCCAGGTTTTTATGTTTATATTGCAGCCGGAGAAGTTTTTACTGTCCAGAAACTTGACACATGGGAGCTCTGATTTGCTTTTCCACCGTTTAGCTTTTCCTTTAGGAAGTGTGGTTTGCATTAGAGACAAAGCTTTCTGAGTTTTAAAGGTTGCACTCACTGATGAACTTAATTAATTTTATTTATTTATTGGGGGGCAGCAGTGTGTGTGTGTAGACGACATGCAGGAGTTGGTTCTCCTACCATAGGTCTGGGAATCAAACCCAGGTTGTTAGACTTGACAACATAGGTGTTTACCCGCAGGGTCTTCTCATGGGCCCTCATTGGCCTTTAGCTCAGTGTTAATACATGATCTGTGTAGACTCCATAGCACACGTAGGGCAATCTTGTCAGGGTAAAATCTTCACCTTGTGCTCAAAGCACTGCTGTTCTCTTAGATAGGAATAGACCTATAGGGTTGGTGAGATGGGTCGGGGGCAAAGAACACTTGCCCTGGAGGAAGATAACCGACTTCTGACCTGTACATATATGTCTTGTGTGCATACACGTACACACACAGATAAACATACACGCAATAGCTTTTTTAAAGTTGAAAAGAGAGAACTGGATGTATACATTGAGTTATACTTCTACTAGGAAGTGTGCTGACACTGGGACACACTGGCAAGAAATCCAATTTGTAGGTAGCTTCAGAGGATCCTGTCTGACCTAGGCCTCCCTCCCCTTTGGAGGCAGTGGAGCAAACAAGGCCAATTATGTGGTGCAGTTACTGCAGGGCCCTCTAATTGGATGCCTTCCCCTGTGGGAGCCTCACAGTTGATTTACTCAGGTTCTCTGACTTGTTCCTTATGATTTCCTGAAAGTCAGTATGAGCTGCTGGATCCTCCCCATTAAAATGTCTTGTTTGGTTGGCTTGGAGTATCTATGTATGGTCTCGTAGTACGCATGCCATACTGTATCACAGTAATCCCTCTGCCCTCCTGAGTTATGAAGACTAGGAAACAGGGAGTCTGGGTGGACTGCTGGTGCCATTCATGGCACATGGGCGTGTGGAGAAGGTAAGTATCGTGTTAAAGAGCTGGTTTTCCATGTTCACAAGTGGCTGGACAGTGTTCTAGCCAAGGATCACCGTAGTGTGGCTCCGTAGCAGTGTTAAGACACTCCGAAATAGGAAATGGAGATGGCATTTTGGTGTCCTGCGGAACATCATCTCTCAGAGACAGTGAGGTCTTGTATACTTGTTGTCTGTGATGTCATTATTTAATCTTTTTCATAAGAGTACAAGACTCTTGTGACAGTGGTCAGACCATGAGGGCCTTCCAGTTTCTTTTCACTGCCCAAGAAGCCGGAAAAGGTTCTTTTGTTTTTTAAGGAAGTTATTTAATTGAAATATAAATAAGGGTGTGGGTGACAGATATTATTTTGGATTACAACAAAAAAGCGACCTGACCTATTACAGAAGAGTGACAGTGTGATTTTATCTTATTTTTTTTAACTTAAAAAATGTTCTGTGTGTGTGTGTGTGAAGGTACAAATGCCGTGTGTGTGTGTGCGCGCGCGCGCGCGCGCACATGTGACAGTCAGGAAACAACTTGGTGGAGTCAGTTCTCTCCTTCCATCTTGTATGGGTTCCAGGTATCCTACTCCAGTTGCTAGCTTGTACAGCAAGTGCCCTTACCTCATGAGGCATCTCCCTGCCTCTTCCTGACCCACAGAGTCTAAATTAAGTGTCCATGAGTAGTTTTTGTATGTAGTTGTAGGTTGTGAGGGTATATGCCTCTTAACAGTGATGGTATACTTTTTTAACGACTCAGCTCCTTGGCAGAAAATGCCCAAAGACTTAGAGCTTTTATCCCACGTCAGGACTCTGACAATATGGGGTTTGCTTTGGCCTTAGGCAGCAAGCCAGTGAGATCAGGAAATTCTTGTAAATCAGCTGTCCCGCTGGATTCTGTCCAAACTCAGTGGGCAGTAAAGGGGAAGGCAGGGACTTTACTTGATTTTGTTTCGTCTTGTTAATTGTAGAAATGTCCTTTGTGTGGGAGTCTGTTTCAGTTTCAAATTTAAAAGCATTCACTGAGAATGTCTTCTGAGACTGAGCAAACTCAGAACAATGTAAAAGTCAACCTGCTGTGAACAGTACGGGACACTGGGTAGACAAAGATCAGTTTGGTTCTGGTTCGGTTTTTGGATTTTATTTCCTCTTGTTATTGAGGGCTGCTCACTAGGGTGTCACACTGTGGTGGGCACACACGACCACTGAGCTGTATTCCTAGCCCTCTTTATTTTTGAGACAGGATCTTATTATGTAGTGTAGCTCATTCTGTATCCCAGGCAGGGTTTGATCTCACCATCTTTCTGTCTCAGCCTCCTCAGGAGCTGGGATTAGAGGCAATTTGATCAGGCCCATTCTGTACAATGGAAGTTGACCTCAATCTACTGATAGCCTTGGTTCAGGTTCCTGAGTTCCATTTACTCCCACCAGGATTACAGGCATACGTTACCACACCCAACCAAGATCCACACCTTAATGCTCAACTGTCATGACTTGCTACCATAATTTTAGAAGTTTGGTGTTTCTTTGGGCTGTCTTTAGTGCTCATGTTAAATACTAGTACTGAGAGTGTGCATGTTTTCCAGGCTCCTGGTGGGCTTGTATAAAAAAGAAGCTGTCTCTTTTCTTCCATCGCATAAATAAATAAATAAATAAATAAATAAATAAATAAATAAATAAATAAGTCAAGCTCCTAATTAGATAGACTGAATGCTTAAATACTTAGTCATTACAAATCAGGCAAATTTGACAGCTGAGAACACAAAATCTTCCTTGATTTGTAAAGAAGAGAAAATAAAAGGTATGGTTAGAGTATCTAAGCAAATTTCAATCATTCTGTAGTAGTTGTGAAAAGGAAACAGGGCCTTGGTCTTAGTTCACATGGCAGATGAAGTTGTTTCTTTATACAAGGGCCTAAGGCCGTTTGTGTTTCTGACTCCAGGAGTGAGTTTGGCCAGCCTCTAACCACAAGACAAAGGAGCTCCGTTCCAGCCCCTCAGCTGAACACTCGGAGTCTCAGATTTCCGGGCAGTTTGTGTTACTAGATAAGATGTGCTCACCCAGTAAAGCCTGTGCAAGTCTATCAAAGCCTGAGAACCTCAGAAATCTGAAACATTTATGGTCCCCACCATCTTTACAATCATTTATGAGTGCATGTATGTGTAGGAGTGTCCCTGCCGTGGTACAGGTGTACAGGTCAGAGGACAAGTTTGTAGAATCCTTCTCTTCTACCACATGGGTTCCAGGAATTGAACTCAAGTTGCCGTGCTTGCTGGAAAGTACCTTTATCCCATGAGCCAGCTCACCAACCCTGCGCCAAACATTTTGCATAAGGGGACACTCAACTTTGCTACCAGAAATTTATTTTTTTAAGTGTGTATGAGTGTTTGCTTGCATGTATGTCTGTGTACCGTATGTGTACCATATGTGCCTGCCTAGAGGCCAGAAGATCCCCCAGGACTGGAGTTACCTAACGATGGTTGTAAGCCATTGTGTGGGGTGGGTACTAGGAATCTAACCTAGGTCCTTTGAAAGAGCAGCCCGTCTCGCCAGTCTTTTATTTACCTTTAACTACTTAGAACACATCCTTCTATAATGTAAGCTTAAGAGACTGAAGATTAAGGGTTAACTCCCTTGTCACTCAATAAGCAGTGATCGAGGGAAACTTTCCAGAGATGGTGAAGCCTGGTACCTTTGTGAGAGCGCCATCATCAGGCTGAGTGTGATGGCGCACTCCTATAATCCCAGCAGTTGGGAGGCTGAGGTTGAGTTTAGCCAGCTGGATCTACATAGGAAAACCCGGTCTGAAATCAAGACCAAGTACGGCTATTGGGCAGGAGCATTTCCTTATAGATATAGTGTGAGCTCGTCTGATAAAGTTTTCAAACTCCAGAAGTGAGTGAGTGGGGCAGTATTAATTTTGGAGGCAGGGTCTCATGCAGTCCTGCTGCCCCTGTATTTGCATGTAGCAGAGGACTCCCTCAGCTGCCCCTGCTTCCCAGCTGTTGGTTACAGGTGTGCAACACCACCCCTTTATTCACGCTAGGCAAGCACAGTGCCAACTTCAACGCATAAGTAGCCCTCATTTTGTTTCTGAGCCCAGGCTCCTTCCAACCTACGACCAAGGACAACCTTCAACTCCTGATCCCCCTTCCCATCTCCAAAGTCCAGGGATTATAGGCACGTGCCGTCAGGTTTGGCTTATCCAGTGCTGGGGATAGAACCTGGGTTTTCATGCAAGTTCAGTAAGTTCTCTAGCAACTGAACTATACCCCAGCTTTAAAAATTTGTTTAGCTTTTGAGTAGAATTCTTTTCTTACTATTTTTTTGAGGATTTTTTTCCTTTCTGTTTTTATAGTCTGTAATAGTAGGCAATTTTAGCGTCTGTGTGTATTTGACATTTAATTTCATTAACGTGTTCAGTGTCGTTCCCAGCCTTAGGTCAGTGATTCAGCTCTACCTGGTAGTGCTCTGCTTTGTTGCCTTGAACCCCCATCTCCAGGCACAGGCTCACACTGCTCTGCCAGGCACTGCCTTTTTTTCCTTTTTCAGGAGTGAATTCTTTCTGTGATATTTTTGTTTTTTGAGATAGGGCCTCATGCAGCCCAGACTAACCTTGAACTTGGTGTGTAGCAGAGACTGGTCTTCTGGACCTATTTCCACGTCCTATGTGCTGAACTTCCAGGCATTTGTCATGTCCAGGCATTAAATGCCATTCCTTAGTGGGTTGGGAGAGGACAAAGAGAAGAAAAATTTACCACCAAGTTTTTTAGGCTCTCATTTAATCTTTCATGCTGCAACAGCGCCACCTTGTGAACCTTTGGGATATTGCTGCTGGAACCTAAACCCTGGGGTTTTGTTTTTATTTCCTCCCTTTCTACTTTGAAACTCTCGTCTTTTATTTTGGGGGGGGGGTGTTTCGAGACAGGGTTTCTTTGTAGCTTTGGAGCCTGTCCTGGAACCAGCTCTTGTAGACCAAGCTGGCCTTGAACTTACAGAGATCCGCTTGCCTCTGCCTCCCGAGTGCTGGGATTAAAGGCATGCGCCAGCACCGCCCCGTGAAACTCTTGTCTTTTTTTATGGTCCAGGATAGGATAGCTTCAAACTCATGATTCTCCTGTTCCTGCTGCCCTTTTCCTGGGGTCACGAATGGGTGCCACACCTGTCTTAAGAGCAATTGCATATGGATCATGGGTACCCACCCTGGTGAAGGCTCTAGACAGAAACACAGAAAGATCACAGATCAAACAACTCAGTGCTCAGTTCCAGCTAAAGAGCCTTTGTCAAATCCATATCTGACTTGATGTGCGCATTTCTAAGCTGCTGGCATCTAGGGATTTTCGCTAGTGAATGTATCATTAACTGAAATGTATTATACCATCTGAGCTATAATTATACTAGACCCCCTACTAGTTAAAATATCAGAGTGCGCTCCAATTGTTAATGTCGTCAAGCGGCTAGTTCTGTTTGGAGGCCTTCAGAAAACAGCCCAGTTTGGAGAATCACGTCAGTAATCCAGCCGATTGGTGTTGACACCTACTGAAGCAGGCCCAGGTCCTGGGCTGGTTCGGGGTTTGTCTTTTTTGTTTGTTTCATTTTTGGTTTTTGGTTTTTCGAGACAGGGTTTCTCTGTAGCTTTGGGGCCTGTCCTGGAATTGGCTCTTGTAGACCAGGCTGGCCTCGAACTCACAGAGATCCGCCTGCCTGCCTCTGCCTCCTCTTCTCCCCCACCCCCCCAAGTGCATGGTCACCACCCGGCCCAGGTTTGTCTTCCAGGGCTCCTCTCAGGAGCTCCCACACCCCCTCTGAGGAATTACAGAACACTGAAGGGAATGGCAACAGCCTTTGGAGGTGACTTTCCTGAAGATAGCCTTCTCCAGAGAGAAATTTTCTTTTATTTGTTTTAGAATTATCCCTTCTTTTCAGAAAGGTTCTTTGGAGAAACTCCCAAATACTTTCTTATGAAAAATTTCAAACACAGCAAAGTTCAGAGAATTACTTAGAGTGAGTGACCGAGCACCTGCCACCTGATTCTACTCTCTGAGCTCCTGTGTTTGCTGTCTTTATCTACCTATCTATCTCCTTCCCCTACCTTTTGTTGATGTCGTTAACTTCAATTGTCAGATGGAATTAATTTACCTTTGGAAGAAAGGGTGGAGACACTGAAATAAGAACGGCAGGGTCTGCTTTTCTCACTGCCTCTTGTCTTTCCAGGATGTATTCCACATGGTGGTTGAGGTCCCACGCTGGTCAAATGCTAAAATGGAGGTAAGAGAGATCATCAGACTTGGTGTACTAGCTATTCTTAGGAGGTTAATTTTATATATTTTGTATGTATGTGTCTGTGAGTGTGCCATGTTGTATGTTGAGATCCCTGAGGCCAAACAGACAAGGGTGTAAGATCTGCTGTAACCCAAGGTACAGGCAGTTGTGAGCGGCCCAACCTAGGTGTTGGAACTGAACTGGATTCTTCAAGAACAGCAAGCTGCCTTAGTGCCGAACCGTCTACCCAGCCCCCGTCTTATTAGTTTTATATAGCCAACTGATTTGCATAACCATGAGAACCATCCATACTTGTGGTTGGTTCCCTGTGTCTCGTCTCAGTCCGTTTCCCAGGTATGTCTCCCACTCACCCCAGCTAAACTTCCTGATGTGCTGGCGACAGATATGCCCTGACTGCTTCCCCAGGCCACTGCCTCTGATGGACCCAAAGCCAGTGTTAATGTTTGCTTCTCTTTTTCATATTTTGTCTTCTTGCGACAAGCTGTCCCTGTGTAGCCCAAGCTGGCGTTGACTCCTTTCCGTCCTCTTGCTCAGCTTCCCAAATGCTGGTCTTCTGTGGCCATGCCCATCTCCTCACCCCTAAACCTACCTGGACCTTACTAATTTATTATATGCACAATGTTCTTCCTGCATATATACATGGGCGCCAGAAGAGGGCACCAGATCTCATCACAGATGGTTGTGAGCCGCCATGTGGTTGCTGGGAATTGAACTCAGGACCTCTGCAAGAGCAGCCAGTGCTCTTAACCGCCGAGCCATCTCTCCAGCCCTGCCTGGACTCCTCTTTAGCATCTCAGCCAGGAAGAGCTCTCTGGGCT
Source organism: Arvicola amphibius (assembly GCF_903992535.2). Taxonomy (NCBI): domain Eukaryota; kingdom Metazoa; phylum Chordata; class Mammalia; order Rodentia; family Cricetidae; genus Arvicola; species Arvicola amphibius. The sequence goes on from NC_052055.2 coordinate 103,613,142, forward strand.
TTGCTGAGGTTTCTTTCTTTGTTTGTTTTGTTTTGTTTTCCAAGACAGGGTCTCTATGTGTAGCCCTGACTGTCCTGAAATTCGCTTTGGAGACCAGGTTAGCCTTGAACTCACTGAAATCCTCCAGCCTCTGCCTCCCAGGTGCTGGGATTTAAAGGCATGCACCACCACTGCCTGGCAGAATTTTGAGGGTGTTGTTTTGTTTTGTTTTGTTTCTTTGTGATGGCATAGTTGCCTTTCCTTATTGACACTCACCTCATGTCATTTGGATGTTGTTGTTGTTGTTTGACACTAGGTCTCTGTCATCTCAGTTGGTTTAGACTCACTGTGTAGACCTGGCTGGCCCCCTACTTACAGGATCTGCCTACCTCTGTCTCCCAAGTGCTGGGATTAATTCATTAAAGACCTTTCCCACACTGGCATGCTCTCAGATGTTTGAAAAATAGAAAGGAATACTGAAGTTGGATAATATATGTATTTTGTGCTTCTCCTAAAATTCTTGGTTTTTTTAAAATTGCATTTGTTTGTTTTTGATAATTTAAACACTTGTATATGTGTGTAGATGCTTCTGTGCTGGCACACCTGTGGAGGACAGAGAACAAGGTGTAGGTGTGGTCGTGGGGATCGAATTCAGGTAGTCAGGCTTGGTCTTTCCCTGCTGAGCCGTCCTCCAGCACAGTGCTTTTTCTCTTTAATCTTTGAATTTATCTCAGCCCATGTTACTTCTTCCTTTCTGGAATCAGTAAATATTCTTTTTCTCTTCTTGAGTGTTGCGATACACAAGTATATTTTCTGTAATAGTTACTGTGGAGCCATTAGTTCAGTTATCAATGTGTTAGGGATGAAACAAGTAATTAAGGTGGAATTCAGGGACATATATACATAAATGTTTCCTCAGATCCTATTCAAGTAGTGTCTCACAACCATCTGATCTTTATTTCAGATTGCTACAAAGGATCCCTTAAATCCAATTAAGCAAGACGTGAAGAAAGGAAAGCTCCGCTATGTTACAAACCTGTTCCCTTACAAAGGCTACATCTGGAATTATGGGGCCATCCCTCAGGTATGCCTCCAAGGTTCGCTGAAGATGTGTTTATTTAGCTTAGTAAAAATTAACTTGCTTTATTCGGGGGGGGGGGATTTTGAAGGCAGGGTTTCTTTGTGTAGCCCTGGTTGTCCTGGAACTCGATCTGTAGACCAGGCTGACCTCAAACTGACAGAGATCTGCCTGCCTTTGCCTCTCAAATGTTGGGATTAAAGGTGTACTCCACCACTTGACCACAGTTAACTTACTTTTGTTCAAAAGTTTTTTTTTTTTTTTTTTGGTTTTTCGAGACAGGGTTTCTCTGCAGCTTTAGAGCCTGTCCTGGAACTAGCTCTTGTAGACCAGGCTGGTCTCGAACTCACAGAGATCCGCCTGCCTCTGCCTCCCGAGTGCTGGGATTAAAGGCGTGCGCCACCACCGCCCGGCTTGTTCAAAAGTTTAAATACAGAAAATGTTTGCTATCATAGAGCAGAAAAGCAATGGGGCAGAATTATTTTAAACATTTTAATGCTCCATTTAATAACTTATTTCCAAGGTTAACTAAAAGAAATATGTTTCTGTTTAAATTCCGACTTTCTGAACAGTTTCTTTCGCTATGGACTGTTTGTAGACTACAATCTTTATAGATCTAGTAGCGTGTGTGGTAAGTCAAGAGAGGATGGGTTAGCGGTTAAAGCCTTGCTTTCTAGCCAGGTGTGGTGGCACACACCTGGGATCCTAGTGGGATAGCCATCAGTTCGAGGAGACCATGGTCTAGATAGCCAGTTCTAGGATAGCCACAGCTACATAGTGAGACTTGTCTCTGCCAAACACAGCTATAGCCAGTGAGATGACCCGGCAGTTGACGCCTACCACAAGTGTGGCAGCCTGAGTCTGATTCCATGTCCCATGGTGGCAGGAGAGAACTGATTGCTGCAATTGGCCTCCGACCTCCACGTTTGCCGCGGCACATATCCCCACACAGAATCACACACACACAATACATACAGTTTAAACTGGAGTTACACAACAACAGCCTGGATTTCTAAGTCAGGTACCACGTATACATGCAATCGCAGCATTCCAGAGGCTGAAGCAAAACCACGAGTGTGAAATGCAGCCTGAGGGCTGGAGAGGTGGCTCAGTGGTTAAGAGCACTGGTTGCTCTTCCAGAGGTCCTGAGTTCAATTTCTAGCAACTACATGTTGGCTTAGAACCATTTGTAATTCTGTAATGAGATCTGGTGCCCTCTTCTGTTGTGCAGATGAACAGGAAGATACAGAGCACTCAATCAAATAAGTATTTTTTTTTTAAAACCTAGCCTGAACTCTAGCAACTTTCTTGTCACACACACACACACACACACACACACACACACACACACTGTTGTGTCCACGGGGGGGTCACACAAAGATGGGAACAGACCACCAAGTCTAATAAACCATAAGCAAACTTTATTCCAGGAAGGGGGAAAAAAAAAAAAAAACCACCACAGGGCACAAAAAGCTTACAGCTAGCTGAAACCACAGCCAGAGATGGGTTTGTAAGGCTGTGGCGAAGGCCGGTTTCTGAACCCATCTTCCTATAGTAAGGGGCACCAAGCTTTATATCTGAACAAAGGAATTTTTAAAATCTCGAGGTAAAACTCAGATACATATTGCCATACTTTACAATCTTCATTAACAAAGCTTTTCAGTTAAATTAGTGTTTGTACTTACTCTATTGTCTTCCCTGGTATTTCCAGGTAGTGTTTACTGAAGCCCTGTGCTCTCCCCTTTGATGCTGCCAGTTTCACATAGTAGGGAAAATATATAACCCAGAGGTCACATATATCTACCTCCTAAAAGTTAACTTAGTTCTTATCCGTCCTTAATCACGGATGGCTGGGGTGTTATCTTAGGCTAATTCTCAGTTTGTGAGAGGTGCTTTGGCCTTGCAAACAGAGCTATGGGTTGTAAAGCAGAGTAACCCACTGTTAACAATTAATCTTTAAGCTGCCGAGAAAGCTTCTGGCAGCCTGCTCTCATTCTCCTAGGCTTACAACTTTATGTTTCTTTATTTCTACATTCCTGTTTCTTCAGCACAAAACTACACCAGATTTTGGTGCCAGACACATTAGTCTCCCGTGGTTCCTCGGAGTCATAAATCAGATATAACCTGTACAGCTATTTCAGAGGACAGAGGCCTTAGTATCTGTCCATGTGCATTCTTACTGCCGTGTAAGCTTCTGATTTCTCTTGAGATCAGATTCTTAGTGGCAAAATAACGATGAGCTCCCGTGTTCTTAAACAGCCAGCCTTGTTTGTCAAGCTATCCCCAGCACATAGTAGGTCCTTTCTTAATGTTTGGATAAAGAGTCATTAGATAAATTGGATAAACTGTCAATCCCAGCACTTGGAAACAGGCAGACAGGTCTCCAGGTTCAAGGACAGCCAGGGCTACACAGAGAAATGCTGTCTCATTTAAAAAAAAAAAAAAAAAAAAAAGGAAGAAACAACAACAACAAAAAAAAGGCTTGTATCTGTTATTAGAGTAAGGGCATACGTTTGATCCTGTGACAGTTAGCACATGTTCAATCAATTAGTTTTTTTCTGTGGATAATGGTTTATTCATCATTAGGTAGAATTATTAAGTGGAAACCTTGTGAAACTCCATAAGTTATTCAGATATAGGTCAAACTCATCTAGTTTGTTGGGTAATCACAAAGTCATTTGTCTGCCCCAATTACAGCACTTTATTCTGCAAGTCAATTGCTTTGGTGTTTAGCTTTGAAGTGTGGCCCCTGTGGGGAAACAGCTCGGAAGAGCTTCTTCCAGGGGCTGGCTTTTGCCTTCCTCTTGTTGGAAGCAGCCTTCCTTTATCTCCGTTCCCTTTGTTCTTTTTCCTGCGGCTGAATGGGGAAGCCAATCCAAGTCGTGAATGTGTTCTGCTTAGGAATAAAAGACGCTAACTAAACAGCTGCATTTTCCACCTCACACCTGCAGCGCACATCCGCTCTTTGTGAGATGCTCCTCTGTGCCTCTGGCCTGCAATTTAGCAAAGAAAGAGAGCCAGTAATTTAAGCTTTTCAGCCTTGGCTCCCAGCCAGCAGCTTTCAACATCAGAGGGTATCATTTCACATCTGAGGTTTGCTGCCTCCTCATCTATGTTGGAGAAATTTATTATGAAGAGAATCCAGCTGATAGCAGATAGAGTAAATGCCTAGAACAGTTAATCAACATGTTTTTTTTTATTTTCAGTGTTCGGGCTCAAATCTAAGGCCCTGTGCATGCTAGGCAAGTGCTTTCCCATGGAATTACATGTCCCAGCCCTTAATGTTTTTGACACAGGGTATTGCTGGGGAAAACCTCTGTGGCCTGGAAAGTGGGATCCTCCTGCCTCAACTCCAGGTGCTGGGATTGCAGGCATGCACCATCATACCTTGATGTGTTTGCACGTCATTTTCTGGGTTTGGTTTTTGGGGTTTTTGAGATGTTTTCTCACTCTGTAGCCTTGGCTAGCCTGGAACTCAGGGATCCACCCGCCTGCGTCTGTCTCCTGGGATCAAAGGCATCTCTTGACACACCCAGCTTCATTCTCTGTTTTGAAGCTTAGATCTGGTTTAGCATTTTATGCATAATAGTTCCAATATTTAATTAAAATTCTTCTGTATAGTTAAAGTTCTTGAATGGAAATTGTAAAAGTTTTAAAAACAGCTGAAGTTTATATTTTGCATCAAGACTCATGTTGCTGGTTAGTGTCAAGCCTCCTTGGTCAGCGCGGGTATCTGAATGGTATGCTTTACTCCTCACTTTGTTTCAGACATGGGAAGACCCAGCACACAGTGACAAACACACTGGCTGTTGTGGTGACAATGACCCAATTGATGTTTGTGAAATTGGAAGCAAGGTAATGAAATCAATTTTTTTCTGTAATATTAAAGTGAAATTAATAAATCATACCAAAGTTTATACTTTGAAAATTATTGTGAGTAAAATATGAAATATGAGCATTAGTGAAATAGTCAGGCTTCCTGGAGGACTTGGGGTGATCAGTGACCGAGTCCAGTCAAATAGCCCTTGATGCTCGAGGTACTGGTGGAAGGCTTCTGTCTGATGGGTTGCTATTCTAAAATTCAAGATTGCAAGCTCAGCAAAGTAGTTAACAACCCAACCAATATGTTACGTTTTTAATTTCTGTCTGTGTTTAATTGTGGTCCTGAGGATTAAGTTCAGAGTCAGTAAGTGAGAAACTTAAAAATGTATGACTGGCTTAATTCAGTAGCTTCTGTGAAAGACAAAATGTATTAAAGGGTGTGTCCAAAGCAAATCATAGAGGCCTTATTTAGCACAAAGAGGTATATCTTAATTTATTTTTCTTTTTAAAGTATACAGAGCAGAGTGTAGTGGTGCACGCCTTTAATCTCAGCACCCGGGAGGCAGAAGCAGGCAGAACTCTGAGTTTGAGGCCAGCCTGGTCTACAGAGTGAGTTCCCAGACAGCCAGGACTATGTAGAGAGAAGGTGTCTCAAACAAACAAGAAGAGCACCGGTCCTGTATGTACTGTTTTCAACCTAAGTAGGACTATTTATGTGGCTGGCTTTTGAGACTCCAAGAGCTGGCTGTGGTGACACAGATGATGACCTGCGATCCTTGCACCCAGAAGGCTGAAGCAGGCTGATTGCAAGTTTGAAGCCAGCTTGGGATAGCAAATTCTAAGCTATCCTGAATACACAGGGAAGCTGTGTCTCACAGACATAGCGCTGGTGAGATGGCTCAGTGGGTAAAGATGCTTGCTATAGAAGCCTGCTGCCCTGAGTTTGAGCCCCACAGCCCACGTGAAAATGGAAGGAAAGAATCAATTCTAATGCAGTTGTCCTCTGATCTCCACATGCATGCAATGCAGTGGCTCATGGATAACCCCCGCATCCATCACACAGAAATAATAATTTATTTTTGAGACAGGATCTCACAGTATAGTCCTGGCTGGCTGGCCTTGAACGAAAAGAAAATCCATCTACTTCTGCCTACTAAATGCTAGGATTAAAGGTGTGTGCTATCATGGCTGGCAATAAAAGTACTTAAAAAAAGACAAAAAAAGAAAACTTTTGACTAAAGTAAGTGCAGAAAAAAAATTGACATCTTTTCTACTTATTATTATTACCAAAATAAAAGCTCCAGTTCCCCCCGTAGTATGGTTTTGTTCTGACTCTGGTTCTCTCGCAGGTGTGTACAAGAGGTGAGATAATCAAGGTGAAAGTTCTGGGCATATTGGCTATGATTGATGAAGGTGAAACTGACTGGAAAGTCATCGCCATTAATGTGGAAGATCCGGATGCGGCCAATTATAACGGTAGGGAAATCTGAAGCGTGTACAGAAAACCTTATAATCTCTTTGTTGTTATTGCTGTTGTTGAGACAGGGTCTTTCTGTGTAGCCTTTGTTGTCCTTGAACTTACTACTTAGACCAACTGTAGAGGTCGATTGCTGGATGAAGGTGTTCAGAATTAAATTACAGTCACATTTAACCTGTGATAATGGAATTGTAAGCTCACGCCTTCAAACTCTTAGGCAGGAGTGACGCGTCCAACCATTGACTTTTTTTCTACTACAGAACGGTTGGAGTTTAGCACTCCATCATAGTGGTTTTTATTTTTGTTTTTTTTTTTTTTCATGTTTGAGATAGTCATATATTATAAAACTTGCCATTTTGAAGCATGTAGTTCGGTGGTGTTTTGGGGGTGTAGGGGGCGCTTGTGCATGTGAAAGCCATAGCTCAACTTCATTCTTTAGGGGCTCTCCTTGTTTTTTTTTTTTTTTTTTTTTGGTTTTTCGAGACAGGGTTTCTCTGCAGCTTTTTTAGAGCCTGTCCTGGAACTAGCTCTTGTAGACCAGGCTGGCCTCGAACTCACAGAGATCCGCCTGCCTCTGCCTCCCGAGTGCTGGGATTAAAGGCGTGCGCCACCACCGCCCGGCTCTCCTTGTCTTTTGAGATAGGATCTCTCCTGTCTCAGATACAGAGCTCTCCAATTAGGCTAGGCTGGCTGACAAGTTCCAGTGGTCTGCGCAGCTCTCCCTTTGCTGTGCCATCTTTTTCCTAAGAGCTGGGAATAGAACTCAATCTTCATGTCTGTTTGTGAAACTATCTACAGAGCCTCTCAGACTCTCTTGTTTTGCTTTGGAGAGTCTAAACCAGGTTGGCTTTAACTCTCTACCTGCCTTTCAGAGTCATTCGTCCGCCTGTGTCTGCTATTCAAATGTACACAACTCGCAGGTGTGCTACTACTCCTGTAGTTAGAATTTGGGAGGCAGAGCCAGGAGGATCAGTAGTAGTTCAGGGTCCTTTGTAACTATAGAGAATGATCAAGTTGAGGTCACAGTGAGCTACACGAGTGGAACCAGATGTTGTTTTACACACACACGCACGCACGCACACACACGCACACACACACACACACACACACACACACACACACACGCCTCCTGCAAAGGGTTATACGTATTCTTAGTCGAGCAGGCAAAATATTGTCTCGAGTTCACCCAGGTGCTGGGATTGTAGGTGTGTATTGGGACCCACACATCTGTTCAGTCAAAGGGTTTGGGGGCCCTCTCAGTAGGGATATCACCCCCTGGCATCCAAATCTGGGGTTCTTGCAACATTTACAGAGAGAAAGAAATCAAGGCTCCCTGAAGAAATGGTTGATTCCAATCTGGGGCAGGGACTGAAAGTGTAATCCTGGACCGACCAGTAGAACCAGTCGTGACACGCTTTTAAAACGCGGTAAATGACGCATCCATCAAAGAGGCACGCTGAAATTTTGGATTGTAACCCAGAACAGATAACTAACCATGAGACCACATAAATTAGCGAACAAATAAGCAACTGAGGAAGATAAGTCTCTAATGCAAAATTCCAAGTAGTTTATATAGCTATGCTCATCAGCAGGGAAGGTCTTCTTGAGCATGGGCCCTTGAAATGATGTACTTTGTGTTTTGGTGTGCCTGTGACCGCATGGACGCTGGGAGAACAGTGGTCCTTGAAAAGCAGTGATAGAAGGTTTATCTGTCTGTTACAGGGGCTGTGTTTGAACTTGGTACGGTAGAATATTTGGGCCATTTGTTAGCCTTCTGGTGTGCTGCTCTGATTGTGCTGGGCAGGGTCTATGATCACAGATACTTGGTGGCATGCTCTGGCCACAGTTTGTAGAGCTCAGCCACTCACTGTTTCAGCTTTGATTTGCCAGACTTTGGTTCCCAGCAATAGAGCTATAGACTCCTGAAAATTCCCTGGGACGTCAGTGCCATAGTAAGCTGCGTGCTGTTTACACCGCATGTCACCCTAAGGCAGTGTCTGTCTCTCTGCTTGTCCCCATGCATCCCCTCCTTTTGCTGTTCCTGAGTGCTGTCATTGGTAACAACTCTATAAAGTAATGTGGGGCTGGACAGATGGCTCAGTAGTTGAGAGCACTTGTTGCTCTTGCTTGGGACCTAGGTTCAATTCCCAGCACCAACACTGTGGCTCACAATCCGTTCTAGGGAATCTGTTGTCACAGGCACCAAGCATGCATGTGTGGTGCTCATACATGCTAGCACAATAGTCACATAAAATAAAATGAATAAATCTAATTAAAATTTAAGTAATGCGTTTTCCTGAGTTTTGAGGGTTGTTCTACAGAGCCCTACTTTCTGAAAGCTGAGATAACAGGTGTGTTCCTCTCCATCCAGTCCATGCCGTCTAAGGGTGGAACCCAGGGCTTCGTGTAAGTAGGCAAGGCACTCTGCCAACTTAGCTACATCCTCTATGAGGGTAATTTCCCAGTTCACAAGCTTTCCATACTTTTGTTTGTTTGTTTTTTGAGACAGGGTCTGACTATGGAGCTCTGGCTGGTCTGGAACTTGAAATGTAGACCAGTTTGATCTTGAACTCACAGAGATCCACCTGTTTCCGCCTCCTCTTTGCCAGGATTAAAAGCACGTGCCACCATGCTTGGCTGGGTGGTCTTTAGGTAGATCAAAAATTGGACAAACTGGACTAAAGCTTTCCTTCTTACTTTATTTGTTTTCTTTTTTTTTTTTTTTCCTTCTTTTCTTTTCTTTCCGAGACAGGATTTCTCTGTAGTTTTGGGGCTTGTACTGGAACTTGCTCTGTAGATCAGGCTGGCCTCAAACTAACAAAGATCCACCTGTCTCTGCCTCCTGAGTGTTGGGGTTAAAGGGGTTAAAGGTGTACACCACCGCTGCCCGGTTGGTATCTTTTTTTCTTGAAACAGAGTCTCTTGTAACCCAGGAAGGCTTTGAACTTCAGATTCTCCTGCCTCCAGCCTACCAAATAATATGATCACAGGTGAGCACCATTTTGCCCAGCTTTTTTTTGGTTTTTCGAGACAGGGTTTCCCTGTAGTTTCTAGAGCCTGTCCTGGAACTAGCTCTTGTAGACCAGGCTGGCCTCGAACTCAGAGATCCGCCTGCCTCTGCCTCCCGAGTGCTGGGATTAATTGCACTGCCCGGCCATTTTGCCCAGCTTTAAAGGCATTATTGTTTTGTATTGTTTCGTTTTCTTTGTGTTGGGGGATAGTCTCACTGTGTAGCCTGGGCTAGCTTTGAATTCTATATCCGACTACTTCAGCATCCTTGAATGTTGGAATTACCGCTGCATGCCACCGTGCCCATCTTGACTTCTTAGTGCTTCTCTTGCTTGTATGGAGCAGAAATTTTGTGACTTAAAATGCCTATACTATCAAGCAGTCCACTTGAATTCAAAATGTCACTCACTGGTTAGGCAATTAACTCAATGGTGGAATGCTCGCCTAGCTTATACAAAGGCCTAGGTTTGAGCCCAGCGCCACAAAATAAGTCGATTAGCTTGTTGTTTGTTGTTGTTGTTTTTCAAGGCAGAATCTCTGTGTAGCCCTGGCTGTCCTGGAACTTTCTCTGTAGCCCAGGGTGGCTTTGAACTCAGAAATCCACCTGCCTCTGACTCCTGAGTGCTGGGATTAAAGTCATCTGCCATCACTCCTGGCTTATTTATCTATTCTGATTTTTCAAGATAGGGTTTCTCTCTGTAGCCCTGGCTGTAATTAATTAGAATGTAGTAATCCATAAGTATCAATTGAGTCTTTTGGTGTGTAATTGGCACGTGAGCCTCTGACATACAGCCTCAACTTGCCTTTTTTAGTATCTCATACCTCCTTATAGGAATTAGGCTACCTGCCAAACTGGTTTGGTTATATAACCCTATTCATTTCTCTTGGCTCTACTAGCAGTTAGTCATGCTTGATCCTCTCTCTTCAGCTCTTGGTGTCAAAGCTATTCACAGAAACTGGATGATTTTCTTTTCTCAGCTCTGATATTATCTTGGCCTTTTTCATAACCTTCCCATGTCTCTCTCAATGTAAGCACTCGATATTTTTGTTGGATGTCTAATAATTTCTTATGCATCATTCAATATGTTTATTTTCTTTCCTTAGATATTTCTGATGTCGAACGGCTGAAACCTGGCTACTTAGAAGCCACTGTTGACTGGTTTCGAAGGTATAAAGTTCCTGATGGAAAACCAGAAAATGAGTTTGCGTTCAATGCAGAATTTAAAGACAAGGTAATGTATCTTTCAAAACATTGTTTTAGACCATTTATATTGAGATTTATAATTAAAAGTATGTTGTTCCCATCTAAAGATTCATGAAAGAGGGGGACCAGGAATATACTTCTATAGTAGATGCTTGCCTAGTATACATAAGACCCTGTACTCGATCCCTAGTACCACCCCCCAAAAATCAATCTTATAAGACAATTCTAAAGGTGCAAGATAGTCTTGGCCTTTTATTTAAGTGCTCTCTTCCTTTTTTAACAAAACTTTCTTTTGTTAAGTTACTTCCTGACTCAAGAGATACTATCAAATTTTGAGAAAATGTAAGTCATGAGAAAAGACCTCCGTTTTACCATCCCAATTAATGCCTGTCCTCAAATTACAGAATTTTGCAGTTGACATTATTAAAAGCACTCATGATCATTGGAAAGCATTAGTGACTAAGAAAACAGACGGGAAAGGAATCAGTTGGTAAGTGTTGACTCTCTTTCTATGTCTTGAACACACAGGCCAGCTTAAATTACATGTTTTAGAGATTGTAATGCTTCCAGTGGTCAGGATTTATGTAAGTGTTTCTAGAATCGTTGCCTGTTATTCAAAGAACTAAAATAATGACAAAGTAAGTCTGTTCAAAGTGGAGCTATGATACGGATTAGATAGGGATACACTGTCTTGATAGATTAGGTCGTACATTTACTTTCCCTATTGGACATGTCCCTTCTCATAATCATATGCATGCCTAATTGTGCATGGTCTTAAGATGCTAAATAGGGGATTCTCTCTAAAAGGTTATTAGAGGACACAGTTTTGCCTTCCTACCCATTTCAGTAGGCCAAATTATGTTTCCATTCTGGATATATTGGGAATACACTTGAATACAGACTGTCTGTATTTAATGTTTGCTAGGGGCAGAGAAAGTTAGACTGTAGTTAGATACCTTGTTCAGAGAGGGCTATATGCATGCTTGAACATAAAGTAGCTAGGTTGCCAATACATTATTAGCTAGGGGTGGTGTATATAGCCCAAACCGAGTAGGTTCCCAGGTTACTAAATTATTCCCATCCTTGCCTGCCTTGCAAGATACTACACTGACCTTTACTTAGAGAAAAAACTAGGTCTGGCTAGATGGTTCAGTGGGGTAAAGTGCTTGCCGCACAAGCCTGATGATCGGAGTTCAAGCCCTGAGAACTCCACAAAATTTTCCTCTGGCCTCCAATGTTTGTGCCATACTGTGTGCATTTTCACAGATGGCACATTATACACACACGCACGCACACAATAATAATTTTAAAACTTTTTAAAATGCTGGATGTGGTAGTGCATGTCTTTATTGCCACCACTCAGAGGCAGAGGCAGGTAGATCTCTGTGAGTTCAAAGTAGTTGGTCTATATAGTAAGTTCCAGGCCAAACAAGGCCTGAGACCCTGTGTCAACAAATTAACTAAAAAAATTTTTTTTAAAAAAAGATTGATTTTGCTATTTTTTTCTAAAGTTAATGCATCAACAACTTAAAACTTCCCATAAGATCTTTCTAAGCGAGTTGGAAGCGGGGGGGGGGGCGGGGATCAGTAGTGTTCTTCAAGTTTGGTTCCTGGGATCTCAAGTGGCTTACAACCGTCCAAGTCCAGTTCCAGGGCATCATACATCTCTGGCCTCCTTGGGCACCTGCACTCACATGCATATACATACATACTAACACATATGTGCACACAATTAAAAATGAAAAGAAATCTTTTTTTTTTTTTTTTTTAAATCCTTTCTAAACAAATACAAACTAGATCTATACTGGTGATCCTGAGGTCAGAATTTGGGAACTCTGTAATGGATAGCGCTGAGTGCCTGTGTTGGTAATCTCTGATGTGAGCATGTGTATGTGTGGGCTGGGATGAAGAAGTCTGGTAACTTCTTCAGACGGCCTGGAGTACCATCAGCACTGCTTCATGCAGACTTTGAAGTCAGAGTCCCAAAGAAACAAAAGCTGTCTCAGACAAACAGTGGAACTCACGCATGTGCAGGATGGGGTGGCTAGTGTCCTCTCCGTGGTTTTACAGTTGTGGCATAGACCGTTTGTCAGTGGCTGTGGCTTCATTCCAGTCAGCTCTCTGGAGATCTGTAAGCTGAGGACTCCCTGAGCTCTTTGGGGATCAATAGTTATTGACTTGTACTAACTGCCACCAAGAAAGCAGTCTTTACTATGCCAGCATCTACCATGCTCCTTGAGTTTACTCCCACTAGTAATAATAGTTAATGGTAACTGAGCAATTAATCCTTGCCAAGCGTAAAATAGATAGAGGAAGTTGAACTTAACCGAAGTCACTCCAGAATAAGTGTTGGTGCCTTGTCTTAAATACCTTAAATCCCAATACCCAAGGGGGGGGGGACAAAATAAATAAAATAAAACAAAAATAACCCTTAAGGTAGCTCATCAGGTAAAGGTGTTGGGGTCTAGCCTCAGTGGGGTTCACATGTTTCTGGTTAGGTGTGTGGATTAGAATTGCCAGGCAGACAGAATAGAGATAAGAAAGAAAAAGACAGAGTCAGAGTAGAACTGCGAGGGCAATCCAGTGGATGCTGAATTCCCGGCGGTGATTTTCCATATGCTTATATACCTCAATCCAAAGAGCAGTGGGGGGGGGGGGGGCGGCACGACTGCTTTAACATGACACGAAGAACAAGCAGGGCAGTTACACCTCTTCGATACCTGAAGCACCAGGCAACTAATTCCTAAGTATTCTGTTGTTTAGGCAGGGACATACAGTGACCACTCCTTAGGCCAAGCATCCCGTAGGCAGCCACTCCCTGGGTCAAACCCCCGGTCTTGCCTTGAAGGAGCCGGAATACCCCTGAACTCTCTGACCTTTGTTCAAGGTAGAACAGACCCACCTCTGTGGGCCATTTTAAAACCAAAAACACCAAGTAACCACACCCTAGGTCAAGCTATCTTTGTTAGTAGCCGCACCTTAAGTCAGACCTCTTGTCAATAGCCTTGAAGGAGCTAGAACAGGCACGAGCTCTCTGACTCCCCCTAACCCTCCTCCCGCCTCAAGATGAGATGACCCACTTCTGTAGGCTCCTACTTAAAGGCACTTCCTGCCAAATCTGACTCTCATAATTTGTCTCCTAACATGGTGCTTTGCTTACACATATACACATACCCAAAATAAATAAGTGTTTGGATTTCTTTGTTTTTCTTAGTCAAGACAGTTTCTCTGTGTAGAAAGTTTCTCTGTCCTGGAACTCGCTCTGTAAACCAGGCTGGCCTCAAACTCAGAGATCTTTTCTGAGATTCTGCCTCTTCCTTCTGAGCACTGGGATTAAAGGCGTGCGCTACTACTGCCCTACTGTTCCACAATATTAATTCTAATTTAAAAATTAACTCTAAGGCTGAGATGTAGCTCAGTTGGTGCTTGCCTAGCGTGGGCACAAAGCCCTGCATGCCATCCTAGTGTTTCATAAACCAGGTATGCTAGCTCATGCTTGTAATTCCAATAATCAGAAGTATCTCAGGTCCAAGATCATCCTTAGCCAATTTGAGGCCTACATGTGCTACAAGAGTCCCTGGTCTCAAAGTAAATAATAAAGTACAAGTTTTGAAGGTTTGGGTGTTAGCACTAATTGAATGCTTACCTAATACATGCAAGATCCCAGCTGCATAAAAATGAGTAAAAAAATAAAATTATAATTTTCCCTGAAAGCACCTGTTTGTAGGCTTTGTCGGCTCTGTGTGTGCAGAATATTCTAAGTGATTAGGATTATAACATGCTTTTTAATTTTGAAACTACATCTTAAACATTTGCCCAATACAGTGTATAAGATTACTTGATTATCTAATCCATTTAGTGGATAAGCCTGTTTTTTGTTTGTTTGTTTGTTTTGGTTTGGTTTTTGTTTATTTTTCAGCTGTATAATCCCAAAAAATGGTTTAGTTTTCCGAGCTCTGCCTGCTTCTGCTTCCTGAGTGCTGGGAGTCAAGGCGTGTACTTTTTCTATCAGGAGTATCTATATTTTACGTGTTTCACCAACACTGATGGGAGCAAGGTTTTTGTTAGCTTCATTTTTTTTTTTAAACAGAATTGGGGAAGAAATGTTTCAGATTTTAATTTGCATTTCTCAGCTATTTAGTGAATGCTACAGCAGATTTGATCTCCGATTCTTAAGTCTAAATTATTAAGAGATTTGAACTAAATCAGCCACAAGAGCATGTGGACCTTGACAAAATAAATAATTAGGATGTTTAGGATAAGCAAGAAAGCTTTCAGTGAAACCGAATTTAAATGCTATCTGGTCTAGGCATGATGTACCCGCCTTTAATTCCAGTATTCTCTGAGTTCCAGGCTAGCCTGGCCACATTATGAGACCTTGTGCTTCCCCCTCCCCTCAAAGCCATCTGGTGTATTATTATCAACTTAGTTTTTTGAATGGATGTGGAGACTGTTGTTCTTTTATCCTCTTACTATGTTCACTTTGCTCACTAGTATGAACACCACTGTGTCGGAGAGCCCCTTCAAGTGTGATCCTGATGCCGCCAAAGCCATTGTGGATGCTGTACGTAACCTTTGCTTTTGAAAGATGACTCAGCGGCTGAGTGATAGGGCGCTCCAAGGGAAGTGTTGTGTTCTTTTAAAAATGCTACAGAGTCCCAGGCAGCAGCTGTAGGCAAGCAGCAAATGCTATAAAGTCCCAAATGGTGGTAGCAGGCCATGTGGTGGCAGACAGTGGGCCCTGCGAGCAGCCAGTCCCAGGCAGAGAAGGCTGCCGGTCTTGGAGCGGTGGCCTGAGCAGTGGTGGCGGCCCTTGTGGTGGCAGGCAGTGGGCTCTGGGAGCAGCCAGTCCCAGGCAGAGATGGCTGCCGGTCCCCGAGCAGTGGCTGGTCCCAGGCAGGGAGACACATGGCGGGCTGGCATAAGACAGAGACATGGTGAGGTTGAATATTTATTCAGGGGAGTTATGAAGGGGGAAGGGGGAGGGGGAGAGAGTGAGAGAGAGAGAGAGACACAGAGAGAGAGACAGAGAAGGGGAAGCAGAGAAGTGGGGAGAGAGGCAGAAGCGAAGCTGCCTGTCCGAGAAGAAGATGGAAAAGAGAGCAAGCTCAGACCAGAAGCTGAAGATCAGCCTGCCTCAGCGGATGGGGAGGGAATGGGCGTGGCTTGTCTCTTAAAGGGACATGGACCAAAACCATAACAAGAAATACTTGTTGCAACAAGTATTTGAATGTCATTTGTGTGCATATGACTGTGTGACATCTTGAGGTCAGAACTATGAACACAGACAGAATAGACATTTGAGAGGGGAAAGCTGAAGAATGGTCATGGTCAACCCTAAGTTGTACAGATACAAAGTAGGTGACTTGTAAAAACCAGAGTGAGTGTGAAAGACCCCCGGTGTGGGGAGACTCTCACTCAAGTTTCGGGATAACACGACCCCCCCAGTAACTCAGGAGAGACTGTCCTTGCTGCAATCACACGAGGTTTATTGACAGGAGCCAGTGCACTGGAGCCGAGACTCATAACCCACGCAGGGGAAGAGTTCAACCCCGAGTAGCTGGGAGAAGGGGTATTTAAGGGAAGAAACCACAACCCAGTAATCCAAAGGGTGTGGGGAGGGCATCATTGGAAAATTCTGAAATTACCAGTGATGGTCACAGGGGGGAAACTCCCTGTTTCTCAAGATTATTCTCAATATTATAATCTAACTTTATCTTCAGCTAGTTCCTGAAACAGTCACTGAACCAACTAGTCCTAGATTTTTGGCTCTTTTCTTCCTGCTAGAGGGATCTGGATTTATCCTTGTCTTTCAATTGCTGAATGTACTGGGTACTGTACAAGCCCATCACCTGTCAAACCGTCTTCCACAAGAGACCAAATGGGAAGTTAGTTAACTTGCTTGTAGCCAAGACCATGAGAGTAAGCACACTTCAGGAGTCATTGCAGGAGCGATGTATAGTACAAAACCATCTCACAAGAAGTACAGTCCAGGACAGCAGCACTGGCTTTTATGAGATTTGTTTGTTTGTTTTGTTGTTTGAGATAGTCTCCCTGTGTAGTCCTAGCTACTGAGAGCTCTGCCTACCTCTGCTTACTGCGTGCTGGGATTGGCAGTGATGGCACATGCTTTAATCCCAGCACTCAAAAGGCAGAGGCAGGCAGATCTCAGTGGGTTCGAAGCCAGCCTGGTTTACAGAGTGAGTTTCAGCACAGCCAGGCTTGTTTCACTGAAAAATCCTGTATCAAAAATACAACAACAACAAAACCAACAATAAAATAATCTGATTTGGATTTAGCAAACGATTGAACTAGATCATTTGAAAATTATTTTCATTTATGGGACTGAACAAGATGGCTCAGTAGTTCAGACCAGTTGCTGCGTTTGCAGAGTCCCCAGGTGTTCCCAGCACCCCATAGTGCCTTACAAACACCTGTAACTCCAGCTCCGCGGGGATCCAACCTGGGCCCTTGCGTACACGTGGTGCATAGATGACACGTAGGCAAAACATTTATAGACACGAAGTAAAAATAAATCATTTTTTTAAAGAAAAAATTTATTTATGCCATCAGGCAGCAAGCAAAAACAAATGAGGCCTGACTGACTTTCCATGGCCTCATCAATGGGTCATTCATTACAAAGGAAAATGACTTGGTAATGAACCCAGGGCATTTAGATTCATCTTTGTTTACACAGGAATCCTGACAATGAGATGAACAGGAAAAACAAAACTGGGTGAGGTGGCTCAGGAACATTCTTTTGTGTGTGTTATTAAGAGACTTGGATGTGGGGTCTGGAGAAATGGCTAATTAGTTAAGAGCACTGCTTGGTCTTGCAGGGTTCAATTCCCAGCATCCTTATGGTGGTTTACAACCATCCATAATTCTGGTTCCAGGGATCTGACTCATGATCTCTTAGCCCAGTGGTTTTCAACCTTCCTAGTACTCTGACCCTCATGCTTTAGTGACCCCCAACCATAAAATTATTCTGTTGCTACTTCATAACTAATTTTGCTATGGTTATGAATCATAATACAAATATCTGACATGTGACCCCAGAGGGGTCACAACCCACAGGTTAAGAACCCCGTCTTAGCAGATCACACTGTGTTGTTCCCGTAAATTAGTTTTAGAGACTAAAAGTTGGTTGTCTCCTGTCTATTTTTCAATTTTACCAGTATGCTTTTAAATTTCCCTCTAGGGGTTAGACTACATTTTAATATTTTAATGTTTTATTTTAGTTGCCACCACCATGTGAATCTGCCTGCTCACTACCAACAGATGGTAAGACCTGAGTCAATACAGTTATTAGTTGTGTGTCTGTATGAAATTATATATTACATATGTATTTTTTTACTTGGAAAATAATTCCATACAGTTATGGGTATAAGTTTTGCTGTATGTTTATAATATGGAAAGCTTAAATCAAGTTAGCAAATCTATCACCTTACATACTTATTTGTGGGCGAACATTTAAAATTACAGTTGTAGCCGCTTTGAAATATATAATGGGACCCAGGGAGGATGGATGGATGCATGGATGGATAGATAGATAGATAGATAGATAGATAGATAGAGTATATCTATATATACTATATATATATATATATATATATAGTATATGTAGATAGATATAGAGTGTGCTAACATGCTAGAAGATCTGTGTTTGTTCCCCATCAGCAGGAAGAAGATATTAATAGGCAGTACATTATTAGTAGTATAGTCCCCATTCCCTTAAATAAAGCTGACTGCTGTGACTGGCATGGGCTGTTTGATTAGCTCCCGTCTCCCCATCGCATCAAGCCTCCCTGCCGTCAGCCTCCAGCAGCCCTTCCCCACTCTGCAGTTGAGTCAAGCTGTTTGTCTTTTTGTGCCTGTCTTTCCTTCACTTGGGAAGCTACGCTGAAGCTCTGCAGTGTGTGTGTGAAGGATGGGACAGTGTGTGCCACTCTTTTTCTTCCCTCTTCCTGATTTGGGTACTTGTATCCTCCCTGTGGCCACTGTGGGAGGGCTCAGCGTGGGCTATATCCTATGTTCTATGCAGACATGCCTGCCTCACTTGGAGAAGAGCTCTAAACTCTCTTTCAATCTTGGAAATCTCTGTGATAGGTTAGGTACTACATACCTGTAATCCCAGCCCACTGGAAGCTGAGGCAGAATGTTCACAGGCTGAAGGCCAGCTTGGGTTTTGCAGAAGGACCCTGCCTTGAAAAAAAAAAAGGAAAGGAAAGGAAAAGGAATCTAAATTTCTTCTTCTTCTTCTTCTTTTTTTTTTTTTTTTAAAGTCTGCTTGCTTTAAAAAAAAATTTAAGCTGCCCTGGTGGTGTACACCTAGTGCCTAAGTGTTCAGGGATCACTTGGGCTCCATAAGGAGTTTCAGATTAGTCGAGACTATATGAGACCTAATCTCAAAACAGGGAGAGAAAGAAGGAAGGGAAAAGAATGAATGAGGAGCTGGGCGGTGGTGGTGCACGCCTTTAATCACGGCACTGGTGTGGGGGAGGGGGCAGAGACAGGTGGATTTTCAGGAGTTCAAGGCTAGTCTGGTGTACTGAGTTCCAGGACAGGCTTCAAAGCTACAGATAAACTCTGTCTTGAAAAAAGCAAAAACAAACAAACAAACAATAAGAATTAGTGAGGAGGCCCTGGCGTTAGCCTGTGCTAAGCACTAGCTTTTGGACTGTAGCTTTACATGCATGTTCTAGAGGTCATGGGTAGGAGCAGCCATGCAAAGGCCTGTATGTAGTATTCCTTGGTAGGCCAGCATTCTTCTGCTGAGCCACATACATCCTCAGCTTACTCTTTGTTATATGTTGATAATTTGCGTTCTTAGCAGAGACTAATTTGCATTTCTTTTTCTGGCTACAGTGGATAAATGGTTCTATCACCAGAAAAACTGATGATGAGATGATGCCCTGGAATCCAAGCTGATCCTGCTGCATCCTGCTCACCTGGAAGCATTAGATGCAAAAGCGTAGTAACGTTTCAAGGCTTTCAATTTCTGTAACTCACCTAGTGAAGCAGATTCAGATTCTGCTGTGGCCAGTCCAATATGTTCAGAAGGTTGGCCATGCAGACACTTCATATCTCAACCAAGACAGCTTTTACACATGTTAACTCTCAAAGCCGTTGGCATGGAAGCACCACATATTGGATGTATATGTTTACTGTGTTAGGAAATAAAGTTATTTTGCTGAAACTTGGTTTAGGGTATTTTTTTATTCCAGCGCCAATGTTATCAAGCTGGTGCAGATACTGCAAAGTATTAGTTTCCTAGCAATAGTCGTAGAATTCCCTTTTATATTACTAGATAAAACTGCACAGTGGTGCACACTTTTAACCCTCAAACCCAAGAGGCAGAGGTAGGCATATCTCATGAGTTCAAGGCCAGCCTGGTCTACTTTGCAAGTTATGAGCCAACCCAAGCAACATTGTAAGTGCTTATTTAGAAAAATAAGCTGTTTTGAGGCATGCGAGAATAGGACCTCTTGTGCATATAGACGTTCTGTTCTATGCCTAGTTCCTGGGATCGCATTCCAAAGAAAACCTTGTAAATTACTGTTGTGTTAGCAGAAAGCCAAACCTTTAACAAAAGTTTTAGTAAATGTGGCATTTACCTCTTTAATCAATAAACTGAGCCCTTCAGTCATTTGCATTGCACTGAAGTTACCAGCCAGAACAATTTTTTTTTTCTTTTTTGGTTTTTCGAGACAGGGTTTCCCTGTAGTTTCTAGAGCCTGTCCTGGAACTAGCTCTTGTAGACCAGGCTGGCCTCGAACTCAGAGATCCGCCTGCCTCTGCCTCCCGAGTGCTGGGATTAAAGGCGTGCACCACCACCGCCCGGCCAGAACAATTTTTTGATGAGTTCATGGCCTTTGTAGCTAGGGAGATCTGAGGCCCATCTTATCAGTTCTGTACACAGGCAAGGTACAAAACCACTAAACCTGTTTGTCCTCATCTATAAAAATGTCGGGTCGGGTCATGACTAATGGTAAGTGTTCATATTTATTCAATCTGAACTTTATTATTCCTGTGTATGTGCAGGTGTTATTTGCGGCTAGAGGCTTAGTAACTCCTGGAGCTGGACTTCAGGTGGTTGTGAGCTACCTGATGTGGATGCTGGAAACTGAGCTTCCAATCCTTTGTAAGAGCAGTCAGTGCATACTCCTGACTGCTGAGCCAAGCTGTTTCCATTCTACCTTTTCTTTGAGGCAATCTCATTGATCCTGGAGCTTGCTGATTTGGCTAGACTGGCTGGCCAGCAAGCCCCAGGGATGCCCCTGTCTCCATTAGGTGATGCGCAGTGACGTCTCCCTGTTACTTTGGTTTGTCTTTTTGTCACGGCTTACGATGTCAAGCATCTCGTGCTCATTTCTCACCTGTGTCTCCTCTTTAATAAAATGTTTCTGTTTTATGTTTTGTGGCCAAATACCTGGGAGAAAATCTAAAGGAAGAAAGGTTTATTTTGGCCTCACAGGTTTCAGGCCAAGCTTGGCTGGATCTGTTGCTTGGGGCCTGAGGTGAGGAATGATAAGACCTAATAGTGATTGAGTGGAACCCTGTGGCAGTCAGGAAGCAGAGGCAAGAAGGGGCGGGGTAGAAGGTATAACTTCTAAGTTAACGTACCTAGTGATTGATCCCCACTTCTTACTCCACCATCTCCCAATAATGCCTTTGTGGGAATCCATCCAGGAATTACTGAACTAGAATCCTCAAGATCTCTCTCTAGGCTTAGTGCTGTGGTTCTAGCAATTCAAGAGACCATGCGACCAAGGCCTGCATGGATTAAGAGTGAGTAAAAGGACATCTTGAGTAAAATAGTGGGACCCTGTTTCAAAAATGATTCTAGGGCCTGAAGAGATGGCTCAGTGTATATGGATGCTTGCTGATCTTCCGGAGAACCTGAGTCCTGTTCCCAGCACCCACATCAGATGGATTACAACCACCTGTAACTCCAGTTCTCGAAGAAAATAACTCTTCTGGCTTGTAGGGCTCTGTAGGGACTGCATTAGCTAGAAAAAAAAAAGCTTCTAGGGCTGGAGAGATGACACCAAACCGGCTACTCTCAGAGGTCCTGAGTTCAGTTCCCCAGCAACCACATGGTAGCTCACAACCAATACCCCCAACCTGTCTTCTCAAACTTCGGTAAAGAAGTAGTTTTTCACCTATGGGTTGCAACCCTTTGTGGTCAAACGATCCTTTCACAGAAGTCACCAAAGACCATCCTAAAATACCGATATTTACCTTACAATTCATAACAGTAGCAAATTACAGTTATGACATTGCAAGGAAAAGAATTTTCTGGTTGGGGTCATCACAAGAAGAATTGTATTAAAGGGTTGCAGTATTAGGAAGGTTGAGAACCACTGTTCTAAAGCTCGCAGCCTCCCTTTCTTTGGTCTGTTTAGTTAACTAACTTTGCTTCCCTCTGATTCTTCTGAAATTCTTTTCTGCACGGTAACAAAGTATCTGGTTTTGTTTGAGTGGCGTGGGGAAAGGAACCTGTCAGGCTACTGGAGCAGGACTGGGCTGTGTCTCTTCACCATCACAAGCCAGGCTGACCTCAGTTCAGCGGTTCTCTTGCCTGTGCATCGGGAGTGCCTTCCACTACACCTTGCTGCACTGTTTTAAACTTGCTTTAATTATTTTGTGTCTATGGTGTTTTGTTTACATATATGTAAATTGTGTGTTTGAAGTGACCTGGCAGGTCAGAAAAGAATGCTGAATCCCTTGGGATTGGAGTTACAGTTGTAGCTGTGTAGCTGCTATGTAGGTGTTGGGGATTGAGCCCATCCTTAGGGGAGATGTCACATGTACTTTATTGCTTGGTGACCTCTGTGCCATCTGTATGACTGAGACCACACCAGATCCTCCTTTAGACTCTTAAGCTATAGAACGCATCTTTATGGAAGAAGTCAACATATACTTTGCAAAAGAGGTTTGATGTAGTCACTATTCACACTTTATTGTGCACATGGGATTGAGGTAATTGTTACTAGGAAACTTTACCAACATTGCACTGTACTTAAATATGCCTAAAAAAGGAACTGCCTGGCGTCAGACTCTAGAAGTTTGAACTAACACTGGCTACCTAAGTCATGTTGAGCCTTTTTCCTTCTTACATCACAGGGGTTACTTTGCCAGTCCTGGTGGGTTCTGGGATTGAACTCAGGTTGTCAGTCTTGCAGCTTTGGGTAGTATGATTGCTCATCTTGGTTTGACTACATCTGGAATTAACTAAGACCCAAGCAGCTGGATACACTTGTGAGGAATTTTTCTTATTTGGATCACATGAAATGGGAAGTCCCACTCTAAATCTGGGCTACACTTTCTAGAGGCTGCCCACATAAAAGGACTTGGAAGAAAGAAGCTTTTGATTTTTCCTGTTTACCCCCACTCTCACTGGCAAATTCATCTGTTGGTGCTGAGGCAGTCCTTCATTGATTTTAGAACCTACATATCTGAGATTCCAACTTAGACCGAAGGCTTTTGGTTCTCTAGCAGTTCCTAGATCCCCAGCGTTAGATTGGGACTGCTGAGGCATTCAGTCGGATGGACTGAACAATTCCTCAATTCCTGGCCTTTCCCTTGGGAGACAGCCATTGTTGGACTGCTCAGATCACGGTCTGTAAGCCACTTTAATCCATCCTCTTTTAATTATTTATGCATTTGGGGGCTGGAGAGATGGCTGAGCAGTTGAGAGCACTGGATGACCTTCCAGAGTACCTGGGTTCAATTCCCAGCACCCGAATGGCCACTCATGTTCCAGGGGATCTAACACCCTCCTCTGGTCTCTGTAGGCACCAGGCATGTATGTGATACATTCTTGCAAACAAAACCCATACATATAAATAATTTTTTAAAGTTATATTTGCATATTCATTCTTTCAGCTCTGTTCCTTTATTATTACTATTGAGACAGGGTATCACCATGTACCTCTGGCTAGCCTGGAACTCAGAAATCTTTAAGTCTCAGCCTCACAAGGGCTGGGATTAAAGGTGTACAGCAACAATGCCGGGATAGCTCTTTGAGAGCCCTGGCTAATCCAGACAGCAAACCAGCGCCTTTACCTGATGACCCATTTTGTGGTCCCTACTTAAATATTTTGTTCATTGTGACTATCACTACGTACTTCATTGAAGAGTAATGAGGGTTAAATTAGATGAAGCAACCCAGGTACTCGGTGTACTGCCTGGAACTGATCAATAAACTCTTCCTGCTTTTTTTAGTTAAAAAAAATAAAAATAAAAAGCTTTCCTAAGGCAGGGAAAACAACTTAAAACAACGTCTTGGTGGCATCCACCACGGCTGAGGTCACCAAGGTCAATTCTACTGTCCTACAGTCTACCTATAAAAAGCAGCAGCCACCACTTCTGACGTCCCGGTGCGTCTGGAAACGCACTGGGATTGAAAGCCCGGGACTGGAGGAGCTGCTACACTAGGGGACAGAAGCCCTGGCCGCCTGACAGGCATTGCCACGTCTCGTGCTACTTCAGGGAGAGGGCGGGGCCACAGCCGGTGCGTACGTCACTTCTTGGGCCCGCCCCTCCGCGGCCTGAGTGGCTGGTAGGGCGGTACCCACCGGTCGAACGTCGTGACGCGAGAGGGGTCGAGGCAAGTGCGTGCCACGGAAGTCCCGTGGGAGGGGCGTGACGCACATCCGGCGCGTAGCTGGCGGTCCCGGGTACTGCTGGTCTGTGTGCTTTGAGGGAGGGTCGCGCCGCCAGCCACCGCGGGAGGAGCCCCTCGGGCCGTGAGTCGGGGTCCCAGCAGAAGAGGCGGCAGTGTGGCACGGGACTCGGGGCGGGCGGCAGCGAAGGGCGGGGCGGGGGCTCGGTGGAGGGGCTGAGTGGGGGGGAAGTGACACGCAGGCGGTTCCGCGGGCCGGCTCTGGGCGGGGACGGGCCTCAGCTGCGGGGTGGCGTGGCGGCTTTCTGGTTTTTGGAACGGCTTCGTGGCCTCGGTGGCGGAGGAGCCTCGGTCCTCGGTGAGGCTAGCTGGAGCCCTGGGAGCTGAGCCTTGGGTTCTGCAGACCCGGGGGCCATGAGCCTCACGTTCAGCCTCTGGGCATCCGACGCCCTCTCTGGAATCCAGTGTTCGCTCCTTCCACCAACACCCTCGCCTTTTTTTCCTATGCATGGGAAAATTCCCACTCGGGCGTGTATCGTAGATGAACGATACCATCATTTTTGCCCAGGGAATATGGTAACAAATACCCTTTCTGAGTATTCTCCTGTTCTGGTGTTTTCCCAGTATCTGGCTCCATCTGCTCAGGTTGAGACGGAGGTTTAGGAGGAATTGGCAAAAAGCTGATCTTTGACAATTACCTTGCCGCAGCGTAGAATTCCTTAGGTTATAGCCAGCTGCCTTCTACCCCAGGTTCATCTGGAGGGAATACGTACAAGTAAAGAGTACGTCTTTATTGGCTAGTGGTCATTTGGGGACTTGGCTTTTGTTTGTTTCCAGTCTTGATATTTGCAAGCTTTTACCTTAGTTTCAGGAATAGTGTTGTTGGTTTTAATGTTGTTCTTAACATTCCATAGCTGATAGAGTACGTGAAGAATAGAAAAAGAGAATGTTCTTTAGTAAAAAATACCATCTCAAAGGTGTGTTCATAGGAAGATCATCATCTGTGTAGGTGGTAAGTTAGGGAAGTAAGTTTCCTTTTCGGAAGTTTGTGGTTGGAATTTTACGTTAGCAGGGAAGGTTTGGGTTTTAGGTGAGAGTTTTAAGTCCTTGGAGTTGACACTTTCAGCCACACAGCCTCGAAAAGGCAGGTAGCCTAAGAGTGTCCACATCCTCGTCTAGTTAAATGAGGCCAGAGATCCCTGCTTGAGAGAGTTGAGGAAAGGATGGAGTGAGAGATAAGTGCAGGGATTGTGTAAATTCTAAGGTTGCTGATGCGTGAATTGGTTCAAATCCTGAGATCTCAAGGACAGAGCAGTCCAGTCAGCAAGACCATTTACTCAACTTTGGGCAGCAGTGCATCCCAACTCCTGGGATCTGGTAGAAATTACTACTTTTTAACATCATTGATGAGTTCATTCTGATACTTTTTCTATGTCATTTTAGTGGAAAGAATTTATAGGGCTTTTAAAACAAGGACTGCAAAGGAAAATAAGTTAGAAAATCAAAATAATTCAGTACCACTTTAAAAAAAAATCTCCTTAAGTGATGCATAAAATTAAGCAAGTTTAGAATACTTGCTTTCCTTTTCTTTGTTTTTTGAAGTAGTTTGACTGTGTAGCCCAGGCTGGCCCACTATATATAGGCAAAGCTGCTACAAACTCAAGCTCATTTTCCTGCTTCAGCCTTCTTAAGTGCTGTGACTAAAGTTTACACCGCCATACCCATCTTGGGAATATTTCTAAAAAAGTAGTAAAAAAAATTTAGAAGTACCTATACTATTGGCAGCAAACCAGTACACGTGAATTTAGAAGTGCTGGATTGTGAGGCGTGACCACAGTGGGAGTGATAGCCTGTTAAAGATGAACTGTGCTTCTCCAAAAATAAAGTGAGAAAAACAAGGGAGGGTGTTTCTTTGGGGAAACTGTAGAAGAAAGGTATATTGTTTTATTTACCTGCAGTAAGTTTAAACTTAAATATATACTTGTTACTGGACTTCTTAAAGTGCTAAGTTTAAAGATAAAGCTGTCTGTGTGTGTGTGTGTGTGTGTGTGTGTGTTTGGTTGGTTGTCAGTGCCAAGAATCAAACACGGGGCTATGTATGTTAGCTAAGTATGCCTTCCTAGCTCTGAGCTTCATCTCAGCCTCCCCTCCTTAAAATTTTCATTTATTTTTGGAGATGGGATATCTCATGATTCAAGCTGCCTTAGAGTCACTATATAGCTGAAGCTGTCTTTGAACTCCTAATACTCTGCTTCTGCCTTCTAAGTGCTGGGATTACAGGCACAGGCCACAATGCCCTGGCTCCAGGGTTTTTTCTTTCTTTTCCCTTTTTTGGGGGGTGGGGGCCAGGAGAAGGCAGGGTTTTGATGTATAGCTTAAGCTGGCTGGCCTTGAACTTGTGATCTTCTTTAGCCTCTTGAATGGTGAGATCACATGTGTGTATACCCTTCCTGGCTATTACTTAACGTATTAAATGTGTTCTGTGTGTCACAGTTTTCTGTCTGTACCTCCAACCAAACATTGTTCTTGTTTTCTGAAAGCTGAATGGAGTAAGCATGAAGTAGGTTCTAAGGTCAGGCCATAGGCTTAACCCCAATAACTAGATAGTTTGCTTTTCATCTGCATATTTGAAGAATATAGGTAAGGCTTCACATGGTAGCTATTCAGGATGCTGAAGCCCTGGTGTTTGAAGGCAGCCTGGGGAACTCAGCAAGATCTTATCACTTAAAAGATAAAAGAACATATACATGTATACCAATGTATAGACACACATATTTTGTGGGTAACCAATCCTCCAGTTACTGTTCATGACAGTTTTGTCTGATTGCAGTTGGCGGCATCTTGTATAAAGTTTGTCCTGAAAAAGTGTGGTTTTTCTTTTCCATGCTGGTTTTTCTTTTTAAGGCACTGATGTAAACGTTCAGTGTGACCAGGAAATGGATCTTTGAGAATCTTTACAATTTTTCAGTATTTCTAAATCCTTTCCTCTTAATTACACTTAGAACTTATTTTTATATACCTGTCAGTGGCCTTGAGTTGTATATTTTTCTAAGTCTATAGGAAATAGAAAAAGTAGTGTTGGTGCTTGTGTTAATTGACGTGACTTCTGCCAGCACTCCAGTGCTATGTAGTTGAGACACTGTTTCAAAAGAACAAATAAGATACTTGCTTTGGAGCCTGTTGCTTTATCACAAATAAGTATGGGCAGGGCTGGCCAAAGATTTTCCTGCCTCTGTCTCCCAAGTGCTGGGATTAAAGCCCAGCTTGGTTTGATTTATGAAAGACACAGAATTCCAAAGAATGTTGCCAACTAGTAGGCACCGGTGGTTATCTAAGGGTGTGAATGGGCAGCTGCCTGAGGCAAGTACATCTCAGCAAAGGAGGCAGCGCCTGTGCGACTCCTAGTTCTCTGAGTATCTGAATTTGCAGATAAGAAAATTCTAGAGGCTTCCCTTCAGAGTGTATAATCTGTTTCAAGGGGGGAAGGAGATTAGTTGGTCTTTGCAAGATTGATTTATTTTTGTTTGTTTTTTGAGACAGGGTTTCTCTGTATAGCCCTGGCTGTCTTGTATAAACTCACTTTGTAGACCAGGCTGGCCTCAAACTCAGAAATCTGCCTGCCTCTGTCTCCCAAGTTCTGGGATTAAAGGCATGCTCCACCACTACCTGGCACAAGATTGATTTTTATTTTATATGTTTGAGGGTTTTGCTTGCTTGCATGCATGCTTACCATGGAGGCTAGGAGAGAGTATTGGTTCCCCTGGAACAGACAGTCATGAAAATCAAGTGGGTGCTGCAAGTCAAATCTGGGTCCTTTAGAAGAGCAGCAGGCATTCTTAACTGCTGAGCCACGTCTCCAGCTTTGCTAGTCTAGAAAACTTGGGTCTATGAACATGTACCATGGCCAGAGAATAAGGCACATAGAAAGTTAATTTTATTTTTATGTTTTACACAGGTTATAAACATCAATAATGTCTTTCATCTTTGAGTGGATCTACAATGGCTTCAGCAGTGTGCTCCAGTTCCTAGGTAAAGCCATTTTCATGAACTAAATTACAGGTTGCAACTACATTGCTTCAATTTATACCTAAGGGACCTTTGGTGGGAAGCACATTAAGGCGTTCTTTTCTCTTGTAGGACTCTACAAGAAATCTGGAAAACTTGTATTCTTGGGTTTGGACAATGCAGGCAAAACCACTCTTCTTCACATGCTGAAAGATGACAGACTAGGCCAGCACGTACCAACACTGCATCCCAGTAAGTTTCAAAATACCAGGTGACCTTTTGATGGTCGTTGTCATGCGCGGAGGCTGAGTCATTAATGTAATTCGGTTACATCTGAGATGAGGCCCCTGAAACCAGAGTTTTTGAAGTTACTCTTGATACACTCAGGCCACTTATTCTGCTTCTTGGAACTTTGTCACTGACTTTGCTGACCAGTTCTGTAATGAGACACAGCTGCCATATCTGATCTTAAGCAGAAAACTTTGGGAGAAAAGGAAAACAGAAGCTTTTTAGCTTAAGACTATTTCCATTCTGGTGCCCTTTTCTTAACAAAATGAAAATGTAATTTGCATTAGTACTAGTTTTTAGTACTAGCACTTGGACTTTGGTTGGAAGTTTATTTCTTTTGCCTTCTTGTTTTGTTTTTGGCACTTTTAGCCTCAGAAGAACTGACAATTGCTGGAATGACTTTTACCACTTTTGATCTTGGTGGACACGAACAAGGTAAGAGACACAGACACATTGGCACAGAAGTGTCCCACTTAGCCTTTTTAAAATTAAAAATTGTGTGTGTACATGCATAGTGTATGGGATTTGCATGCCGTGGTGCTGGTGTGGAGGTTGGGAGAGACAACTTTGTGGACTTGGTTCTTTCTTCCACCTTGTTGGGAATCAAGCTCAGGTCCCTACACCTGTGAGGCGAGGACTTTTATCCATTGAACTGTCTCACCAGCCCTCATTTTACCTTGTAAATTATTTGTATTTAGGATTAAGAGTTTTACTACTTCAGTGAAGTTATTTCGTCTACTTTTCTTTTAGAGACAGGTTTCATATATGTAGCCCAGGCTAGCCATGAGTTCCCTTGTGCTCTGCTTTCACCTCCCAGGTGCTAGGATTGCAGGCATGCACCACCATGCCTAAGTTTTTCTAATTTTAATTGTGTTAAAAAAAAGTGTAAATATACAGGGAATTTTGTTAATAGATTTTGTTCAGATTTGCTAGTCTCTTTGAGTACATAATGCTATTTATTTTATGAATCATTTGTGAAAGTTTTGTCTACTCAGTGGCATGTTGAGTAGTCTTTTGTTTAGTGGTATTGTTTTTAAGATAGGATCTCGATATATAGTTTTGTCTGGCCTGGAACTTTGCATAGACCAGGCTGGCCTTAAAATACCATATTTCTGCTTAGTTACCAAGTCTGTTTTGTATACTTCATTCAGTAGGATGTGACTATGTAAGAGATCTTACTACTTAACAAGTAATTTTAAATTTCTCAAAAATTTCCAAAAGAACACTGTGTATTTGTGACCCCTTTGAACTGGTATTTTGTGTGCTCTGCTTATTTGGGACAGTTGAGACATTTTCTAATACCTTTTTGCTCAGCTCTAGGTCCATTTTGCCTTATTTGGCCTGTGTCTCTGTCTCTTAGATTCCCATAAAGTGTGTTCTATGGATATTGATTTGCTTTTAATTTACACCTATAAATTTTTCAAAATTATTTTATTTATCTGGGTGCTTTGCCTGCGTATATGTCTGTGTGCTGTCCATATGTGCTATGTATGCCTGGTGCCCAAAGAACCTAGAAGAGGGTGTTGGACCCCCAGAACTAGAGTTAGATACATTTGTAATCTATTAGGTGGGTGCTGAGAATGGAACCCAAGTCCTCTGGAAAAGGAGCCAGTGCTCTTAATTGCTGAACCATTTCTCCAGCCTTGTCAATTTTTTAAAAAGTTTACTTTTATAAATATAAAAGTTTTGTGTGTGTCGGGGGGGGGGGTGCATGTGAGTTTAGGTACTGGCAGAGGCCAGAAGCATTGATTCCTCCTGAAGCTGGAGTTACAGACCGTAGTGCTGGCAACTGAACTTGGATCCAACAGTACACACTGAGTCATGTCTAGCCCCTGCTGACTTGTTTTCTCCAGTGCTGGGGATCAGACTCAGGGCCTGGTGCATGTTAAGTAAGTGGTTTACTATTGAGCCATACCCCCAGTCTCCCTCTGTGTATTTTAGAGATCTACAGAATGGGTATTTTTGTCTGATGGACCCTCAGTTTGTATTTGGCAAAACTCTAGGAGCAGAGGTGAGCTGTTTAAGACTTGAGAATATTCTGAGAAGACTGGGAAAAGAAACTAATAGCAGTCCTGTGAGAGAGCACTTGAGAGGCAGGGACTCTGGTCTACAGAGGGAGAGTTCCAGTGCAGCCAGGAGAGAGAGGGTGGGGGGAGAGGGAGAAGGAGAGAGAGAGAGATACTTATCTGTTACCGAGTTGATAAGTAATTTTTTTAAATTAAGAATGGTTTTTTTGTTTGTTTGTTTTACAGGGTTTCACTGTAGTTTTAGGTCCTGTCCAGGAACTAGCTCTTGGAGACTAGGCTGTCCTTGAGCTCACAGAGATCCACCTGCCTCTGGGATTAAAGGCGTGTGCCACCACTGCCCGGCTTAAATTAAAAATTTCTTAATACAATCTTTTCTTATTTAAATCTTTGAAAACATTTTGTTAGTTTAAAATTTACATATATATGTATGTATATATGTATGTATGTTATTTTTAATCTGGAACTTAATATGTAAACAGACTGTCCTTGAGCTCAGGGGGATACAATTGCCTCTATATCCCAAGTGCTGGGATTAAAGGGGTCTCCTATTACACCCAGCTAAAGATTTATTTTTATTATGTTTATATGAGTATATGTGAATGAATGCCATATATGTTCAGATGCCCTCAGAGACTGAAGAAGGTGTCAAATGCCTTGGAGCTGTAGTTGCAGATGGTCGTGAGCTGCCAATCGTGCTGGGAACCAAATATGGGTCCTCTAGAGGAACAGCAAATGCTCTTAAGTACCGAACCTTGTCTCCAAGCCCTGAACTGATTTTGTTTTTAACATTTTTTTAAATATTTATTGTGTGTGTGTATATGTATGTTTGCACGCTTCAGCACACCTGTGGCGTTTAGAGAGCCACTTATGGGAACCAAATCTTTCCTTCCACTGTGAGGGCTCTAGAATTAGACTCAGGTTATCAGGCTTAGTGGTAAGTGCTCTTACCTGCTGAGGTGTCTCACTGGCTTCTGGCCCTGAACTCTTCTTGCTCTTCCTACCTCCCAGTTGCTAGCACACACAGGTGTATGTGTAACTACCATTTGAGAAGACTACAGTATTGCGCGTCTTGATGATTTTTATTTGCGTGACTTTTAAAATTTTAATTTATAAAAGCCGCACAGGTTTGTGATAAACTGTCATGTGTGACAAGGAATGAGAGTGAAAGCTGCAGTCTCTGTCCCACCTCACTTTAGAGGCAGCCAGGTGACCATGCAGATCTGCCTCCTTTGTCATCCATGTGAGCACTGGAAATTATAATACAATCTGGGTGTGGTGGCACATGTCTGCAGTCCCAGCACCCCAGCATTAGGGACGTGAGTGTCAGCCTGAACCATGTGGGAAGGTCCTGTCTCAAAAAGCAAATCCCTTAAGTTTTGAGAATGTAGCTCACCAACCCTCACCCCCCCCAAATGCCCTGAAATTACAGTACATTAAAGCACTACTTTGAAACATTCACCATGTCTTGTCACAAAAAAATAATTACATTAAATAAATTATTTATTGCTGGCATGTTGGCACAGATCTGTAATTTCAGTAATGGGGAACTGAGGTAGAAAGATGGAGAGTTCAAGGCCAGCCCAGGCTGCACAATGTTGTGGGAGCATATCTCAGAACGATAAACAGAAAGCATTGCTTAATTATTGGAAACTGATTACCTGGCCTGAAAGTTTCAAGTACCTACCAGGTCCACCTTTCAAGTCTGTCAGCACACATACAAATTAGCTATTAGGAATTACCATGGAACCAAAATTAAATGAACAATTTAATCATATTATCATGTTTTAACTTGGTGGTTGCAAACAAATGTAGCTCCAGGGCCCAAACTGGTCAGTTTATTATTTCCTTATTTATAGCATTGGGACTGGTGGAGATTTTGGCAAACTTTAACGAAGGGGACAGCCGTTAAGTTACAGATGGGTATGGAGTTGCTAGGTTTACCCTTTGTCAAGGAAGGCAGAACCTCCTAGATTTCAAAACTCAGGATTTGCCGGCTGGGTGGTGGTGGCACACACCTTTAATCCCAGAACTCGGGAGGCAGAGGCAGGCAGATCTCTGTGTGTTTGAGGCCAGCCTTGTCTACAAGAGCTAGTTCCAGGACAGGCCCAAAGCTACAGAAAAACCCTGTCTAAGAAAAAAAAGAAAGAAAAATCAGGATTTGCTCATAGGCCATCAATACATATCCTTTGTTTTAACTACCATTGGCCAGGACGTGGTAAGATCAGCAAATCTTATTCTATAGACCATTATGTTATTCACTTGTGATCTGTTTTGTTGATCTACAAATTTTGTCTTTTAGCACGTCGGGTTTGGAAAAATTATCTGCCAGCGATTAATGGGATAGTTTTTCTGGTGGACTGTGCGGATCATTCTCGCCTCGTGGAATCCAAAATTGAGCTTAATGTAGGTTTATATTTTATATATATCTTTTCTTGTCTTGCTCTTTGTTTTAAGAACTACAATTCTGTGGTGCCAGTACTTAATGTGGTCAGAGTGCCAGAAGAACAGATTTTAAAATCTGAGACATGGGGTTTGTCTTTTTATTTTTATGTCTTTAAATATTTATTTATTATGTATACAATAGTCTGTCTCCATGTATGTCTGCAAGCCAGAGGAGGGCACCAGACCTCATTACAGATGGTTGTGAGCCACCATGTGGTTGCTGGGAATTGAACTCAGGACCTTTGGAAGAGCAGGCAATGCTCTTAACCACTAAGCCATCTCTCCAGCCCGGGTTTGTCTTTTTAAAGATGTATTTATTTTATGTGTGTGAGTATTTGTCTGAATCTATGTATGAGTGCTATGTGTTTGCCTGGTGCCTGCAGAGGCCAGAGAAGGGCACCAGATTTCCTAGAAATAGAGCTAACCGATAATAAACAGTTATGAGCCATCATGTGGGTGTTGGGATGGTTCTGGAAGAGCAGCCAGTGCTCTTAACAAACTGCTGATCCATCTCTCTAACCCAGTGAGATGTAGTTTTTCAGTGTCCTGAGGAACCTCAGCTTGAACTTGAATAAATAGTGTTTTATAGTTCATATGATAAGGCTGCCTGATGGCTCAGACTGCTCACAACACTCCTCATTGCTGCCTGTTGTCCCAGCCTAGTTAGTAGTGTTCCCTTGTTATGGTTGCTCTTTATGCAGTCTTGGTATAGTGAAACTCTGAGAGAGTTTTTATACTTTTAAAAAAAAAAGATTTATTTATATATTATGTCCTTGGGTATCTTGTCTGCTTGTACATCTGTGCTCCAGAAGAGGGTATCAGATCTCATAGGACTTTAGTTATAGATGGTTGTGAGCTTCCATGTGGGTGCTGGGAGTTGAACTTAGGATCTGGAAGAACAGCCAGTGCTCTTAACCAGTATGCCATCTCTCTAGCCCTGAGTTTTTATATTTTTGAATCTACTTCAGAGTCATGTGATGGACTTTGGTGGTCTACTAGCATTCTCAAGTTTTTTACTCACTTTGGGTTTTCTCCTTTGTCAGACTTTCTGTAATGTTCCTTGTAATGCCTATTCCTTTACCTGTATCTTGTCATTTTTATTTTTTAAATTATTTTATATGCGTATTTGCATGCATGCATGTATTTGTACCACATGCATGCCTGTTGCTTATGGAGGCCAGAAGAAGGTGTCATATCCCATGGAACTGGAGTTACAGATTGTGAGCTGGGTACTGAGAACCAAACCCAAGTCCTACAAAAACAGTACTCTTAATCACTTAGCCGTCTCTCCAGTGCCATCTCTCCGTCTCTTTCCTTTTTTTTTTTTTTCCTTTCCCCTTTGGTTTTTCAAGACAGGGTTTCTCTATTACAGTCCAGGCTGTCCTGGAACTCACTCTGTAGCTCAACCTGGCCTCGAACTCACAGAGACCCATGTGCCTCTGTCTCCTAAGTGCTGTGATTAAAGGTGGGCACCACCTCTGCCTGGCCTTTTATCTTTCTGTCTATCTATCATCTATCAATCAATCCCATGCTCGCTGGTGTTATGTCTGTGTAAAGGTGTCAGAAACTCTGGAACTGGAATTACAGACAGGTGTGCACTGCCATTTGAATTGAACCTAGATTCTCTGGAAGAGCAGAGTGTTCTTACCCACTGAACCATCTCTCCAGCCCCTACTTTATATTCATTTTCTCTCTCTCTCTCTCTCTCTCTCTCTCTCTCTCTCTCTCTCTCTTTCTCACACACATCTTGATTTAATTTTTGCTTTATTAATTTGGTTGTCTTTTTGGAGACAGTCTTGCCTGGCCTCTTCTGCAGCCTCCCAAATGCTGGGATTGTTAGAGTACTCCACATGTCCAGCTAGTGTTAGCTCTTCCACTGTTCTTCTGCTTAGTCCCCGATAGGCTAGTCCTAATGCTTCTCCCGTCATCATCTGCATGGTGGTGCCCTCATCCACACCTGCTGAGCTCCAGCCTCACAGTGCTGCCTACTAGATGGCCCTTCCTGCAGTGAAGCTAGTGATTGTTCCTCTCCAGCATTCTGGACGTGCTCTGGGAACCTATAAATTGTAGATTCTCTCACCACCCTGCATGCAGTGGCATGCCAGAGGGAACTTGTCACTCATCCCCCTGCTTGTTTCCTTTAATGGTTTTAATCACTTTCAGGGTAAAAGCACACACATTCTCCCAACTCTGCTTTCCTGTAGTGAGAATCAGTCCTGAAATCCATGCCTGCATTGTCTCCTCTTTTGTCTGATATATTGTTTCAGACCCTTCCTTCAATTCATCCCAGAATCCTTCTTGTTCAGTCAATTAATTGCTGCTGTCTTACAGATCATCTCTTAGGAGAGCACTGTAGGTAGACAGTGTTGTCAGTTTACTGTCCTGAAAGTGTACATCTGCTGGCTTCAGGTTCACATTCTTTAGGATCTAGTGCGATTTAACATTCAAGTTGAGCTGGG
This sequence comes from Arvicola amphibius, assembly GCF_903992535.2. Classification (NCBI taxonomy): domain Eukaryota; kingdom Metazoa; phylum Chordata; class Mammalia; order Rodentia; family Cricetidae; genus Arvicola; species Arvicola amphibius. Next base: position 103,648,562 of record NC_052055.2, read on the forward strand.
TTGTCAGTTGCCATCTGTTGCTGCACATCTGTGTAAATGTCTTAATTCAGTTAAGCGGTGCTCAGTGTGGCTTCTTGAATTCTCACACTGTTGCAGAGCTATTGTTTGTGCCCTTCCTTTTTACTTACAGTTCTGCCCTTCTGTGGAGCCCGGTTTCAATTCCACATCTTGGCTAAGATTTTGTTCAAGCATGAATTGTATGCTAGTGTTGACTTTCTGTCCCAGTTCATTGTGACACTCAGTATGTTCTGTTTTTGCCTTGGGTTTGTTAACAAACATGAACCCAGGGCATTTCACTTGTGATCCTCTTGGCTCCTAATGCCAACATGAGCCGTTGGTCAGATGCAAAGAGGACCACATGATGCCTAATCAAACAATAGAGGTTGGCTTTTATTACATGATGAGCTTTCATTTTCTAAGTTGCTCACTCGGGTTTGTTTGCTTCTTTAATCCTGTCTTTAGGCTTTAATGACTGATGAAACAATATCCAATGTGCCAATTCTTATCTTGGGAAACAAAATCGACAGGACAGATGCTATCAGTGAAGAAAAACTCCGTGAAATATTTGGGCTCTATGGACAGACCACAGGAAAGGTAAGAAAAAGTCTTAAAGGAGGTGTGAAGAGGATACTCACGGTACTTAAACATGGGTGCTTTTTCTTTTTTGTTTTTTGAGACAGGGTCTTTTCAATGTGAATGTTTTATCAGGACATATCCTTTAGCCATCATCCTCCCTCTTCCCTCTCCTTTTTCCTTTCCTCCTTCCCAGTGATAGAAAAAGGGCCTTGAACCCAGGGCCTTGTACACGCTAAGTACTGTACCACTGAGCCATACTCCTACCTCCTTTACCTGTTTTCTAGTGCCTAATGATTGAAGAAATTGTAGAAATGGCAGTTTTCTTTCAATATTTTATGTGTATGGGTGTTTTGCCTGCATATATGCCTGTGCACCATAAATATGCAGTGCTCACGGATGTCAGAAGGTGTTGGATACCCTGGGACTGGTGTTAGAGATGGTTGTTAGACACTATTAGGTGCTAATTATCAGAGCCTGCTCTAACAAAACCAGCTGGATAGGAGCATGAGGAGCAGGCTCCGACAGCTAATGTTTATTTATTTGGGGGTTTAAAAAATACTAATTTTTTCTTTTTTTTTAAAGAATTTATTTATTAAGTATACAGTATTCTGGCAGGTATGCCTGCAGGCCAGAAGAGGGCACCAGATCTCATTACAGATGGTTGTGAGCCACCATGTGGTTGCTGGGAATTGAACTCAGGACCTCTGGAAGAACAGTCAGTGCTCTTAATCTCTGAGCCATCTTTCCAGACTAAAATTATTAATTATTATTACTATTTTGAAACAAAGTCTATGTAGACCAAGCTAGCCTTGAACTCTTAGAGATCTGCCCATCTCTGCCTCCCCAGTGCTGGGAATAAAGGCATGTGCCAGCACACTTGACTTTAGTCTTTTAAAGAATTCTTTGGGGCCGAGGAGATGGCTCAGCAATTAAGAGTATGTCCTACTTATACAGAGAATCCAAGTTTATTTCTCGGGACCCATGTTGGGCAACTCACAACTACTTGTAACTCTAGCTCCAGGGAATCTGACATTACTTAATTGGCCCCCATGGGCACTGTATTCACCTGCACATTGCCACAGACACACATATATGCATAATTAAAAAATAAAAATATTTTAAAAGTATTAGCTATTTATATTTTCCAAGTATTAAGATCAAAGCACTCATTATCCTCAGTGCTTCTTGCTAATAGATGTGAAACTATTATCCCATTTTGCCAGTGAGGAAATAGTAGTTTGTTCAGGTTTGTATAGCAAATGGATAATAAAACCAGAAATAGAACTGGAATGTCGTACATTAGTGTGCCCTATAGTGCGAAGAGAGGCTCTGGTCTAGAAAAGCAGACTGCGATGAGAGAGAAAATATAGAAATATAAACCCGGTTCTTTCTGTATGTGTACATACTTGTTCATGTATGTAGAGACCTGAGTCAACTTTGGCTGCCATTTTCTTTTCCTTTTTTTTTTTTTTTTTTTTTTTATTGACTGTCATTTATTTTTTTATTTTTATAAGCTATAAATTTTTCTCAACTCTCCCTTTTCTCCCCTCTCCTGTGATCCCCGGCTATCATTTTCAGTGAAAGAATTTGACACTTACCTATTGGGCTAGGTTGTCTAGCCAACAAGCTTCAGGAATCAGCCTGGTTCTGTACTCTCTCAGCACGGAGGTTACAGATGTGCCCCACCATGCCTAGCTATGTGGGTGCTGGGGATCTCACCCTTGTGCATCAGGCACATTGTCCACTGGGCTATTTTCCCCTGTTCTCTGTCTTCTGCTTTTAAACTTTAATTGTTGTCTAAGAAAATTATTTTCTTTTTACATTATTCCCATTTATTTATTTTTTGAGACAGTCTTTCTGTGTAGCCTTGGATAACCTGGGACTGTAGACTGGATTCTGACTCACAGAGATCCACCTGCCACTGCCTTCAGATTGCTGGGATTAAAGATGTGTGCCACCATGCCTGGCTTAGCTCCATATCCATAGTCTTGACTCATTATCTGTTTATTTCTAGAAATGCTCCAGGCCAGGTGTGGTGCACATTGAGGGTAGCCCTGGGCTACACTGAAAACCTGCTTTTTGCATGTGTTTAGTAGTGTGGGTGTGAGTGCTTCCTCCTTTCTGTATGAGTGCTACATGCACAGCAGTGTCTCCCATGCAGCCCGACAGTGTCTGTTCCTGAATGCTTTTGTTAATGAATATGCTAAAATGTCCAAGCTCGTTTTGTCTGTCAGAGGACATGCTGGGTCCATGGATCCCGGAAGTTCTCTTTACAGTTCCTTGTCATAACTGCCCAGATGAATGTTGGGCATTCAGAGCATGTTTTCAGGATGAGGCAGTATGTAGAAGCTGTTAATTTTTATTCTGAAACTGGAGGCTGCAGAAGTAATCTGTATGGCCAGATACATTTTGTAGTTACTGTCTATGTGTATTTGTGCTTTGGCATGTGGAGGTCCTAACTGGGCTTTCTGGGTTTTTTCTCCCTTAGGGAAATGTGTCTCTGAAAGAGCTGAACGCCCGCCCCATGGAAGTATTCATGTGCAGTGTGCTCAAGAGGCAAGGCTACGGCGAGGGCTTCCGCTGGCTCTCCCAGTATATTGACTGATGTTTGGACAGTGAAAATAAAGAGTTTTTCTTCTGGACTGATCCTATTCACAGCTTCCTCATGGACTTTCCTGATACAACAAGGAAAGCTCTCCAACCATGTCTGGCGTTGAGAAGCCATGCATCTCTGTCTACGCTCATCGCCCAGTGGTGACATGTGCTCTTCTCCACTCGTGGGAAGTAACACTGCCTGCCTGCTGATGCAGGTCAGTGTGCAGGGACTTGGGCTGGCAGGATTTGCCAGGGAAAGCTGGGTGCCATCATGGGACACCTGGAAAGAAAAACACGTCTCACCACTGGTTGATTTCAAAAGAAAGTGATTCTATTTTTTAAAGAAAGTGTTGTTAATGTAATTGGTATCCCTTCTCTAACTTTTTGAGTTCACAATTTACTTGGTCCAGATTTTCTATTCTTTTTTTTTTTTTAAACTAGTAAATGAAATTTAGATACTTCATAAAATTATGAATAGATAGCGCGCTGGAGGCCAGAGCTCCGCTGTGTAACTGCCTTGTTGGAGGTGGCACCTGAGCACAAGTGCCAGGAGAGGACGGTGCCTTGGCCTCACCGGGGGCGGTCTCCACTGTGGTCAGGGGAGTCCCTCACGTGGAGTGGGAAAGTGTCATTGTTACATTGTCAGCTTTACTTGCAGTTTGCGGTCAGCAGGCTTTGCTTTTATACTGTTGTGGAATTCCATCTCTGTGTAGCACCTTGCTTTTTTCACTGTAGATATAAAAAGTGACTTTTGCCTCATGGAAGAGTTAACATCTCTCATGTAGACCCCATGCTAAGAGTGTCTCAGAAGCGTTTGAGTAATTCTAGGGGATGGACATGTTCTGAACAGGAGGGACACAGGTCACAGTCAACAGCTTATGGCTCCGAATTCTGTTGGTAGAGAACCTCTCCGTCTGCGCTGGTAGCAACAAGTGAACCTAGGAACTACTCAGTGGGCTCCTGTTTTCCACTCCAGTAGGAAGCAGAGAAAACATGAAATGGCCTTCCTGTCTGGCTCTGGGGCACCCCCTGGCAGCAGTGAGCACTGGCAGGAAAGCAGCAGTCCTCTGAGGATTATGAGCGTGATTTTTACAGCATTTCGTCTTGGGTTTTCATGATATTAACTTTATCTTCTCCCCCTTGTAGTAGATGGAAGGTGAGGAGACGGTCTGCAGAAGGGAGGGTGTCTTGCTTCTTGCTTTTCTTACTGCAAGGTGAGAGGTAGGTTCTTAGGTGAAAATTACGATTTAGCTGCATTGTGACAGGCTTGTGTCCGCAAGAGGATAGGGAAGATGGGTAGCACACTCCTGGAGAGTGAGTTCTCGCGTGTTAGTTTTGAACACTGAGCTTATGGGACAGTGTTCTCTTATACGCTGCCAGGTTCCCAGTGTAGAGGCTTGGTGAGGTATCTTGTCTGTAAAGTACATGCATTGTGCACCCACGAATAGGTGGAATGAGAACTGTCGGTGTGGAAAGGGTTGTTAAACCTTAATGAAGGAATCTAGGTGACGGCAAGTGAACTAGGGTAGGTACCTGGTGTGCTTTTCACTCACTGTCTTTGGCTAGAGGCTGCCCATATGGTCTCTGTCCAGGCACATGGCAGTGATTGCCTCAGAGTTGGTTTTCTTATTTGTCTTCCTCATTTGTCCCTGATCTCCCTATAGCAAGCTAGAAGACTGGACTCTGCCCAGGGTGGCTCTTTGTGAAAGTGGTTTATTCTGGCCACTGGAGAAAGAGATGACTGAAAAGTGGCACCAGTCTGTTTCCTGCCCCACAGACACCATCTTAAATAAGGTGGCCAGAAGAAGCTGCTGCAGTGAGCACAACTCCACCCGAGGGTCAGGGCCTTGTCCAGGGCCTCCGATGAACTGAGACTCCATTCTGTATATCAGAGTGCACATGTGTCCTATTTCAGCAAAAGTAAAACTGTCATTTACAAAGGAAGGTCAGTCTGTATCCTGAGCATTTTAATAAAAAGCTAACATGAACTTGCCTCTCTTTTTCATTGATTTGTTCAGAGGGAACATGCAGTTTTACCTGTGTTGGGAGGGAAAACAAAAGTTCTTTCTTACATACAGGGAGAAAGAAAAAGGTTGGGCACTAGTAGTAGCAAATGTAGTACTGTTTGAGTACCTTGCATATGCTGTGGACCTGAGGTTGGCCATCTCTGCTTGAACATACTGACAGCTCTTATTCCACAGCACCGGAGTGAATCATCACAGAAGTCTGCCATTCTGCCTTTACAGTTGCTTGTAGAAAGCACCAGAGGAGCTAGGCAATGGTGGCAGACACCTTTTATCCCAGCACTCAGGAGGCAGAGATGGCCTGGTATACAGAGCAAGTTCCAAGACAAGCTCCAAAGCTACAGAGAAAACCCTATCTCAAAAAAAGAAAAGAAAGAAAAGAAAGCACCATAGGACAGAAAACAGAATACAAAAAATTAATAATAAAAACCACAACAGAATTTTTTGTTTGTTTTGCTTTGTTTTTCGAGACAGAGTGTCTCTGTATAATAGTCCTGGCTGTCCTAGAACTCATTCTGTAGACCAGGCTCCACCTGCCTCTGCCTCCAGAGTGCTGGTATTAAAAGGTGTGCACCACCATCACCTGGCCACAGCAGGTTCTTTAAGGCAAAGGAAGGATGGTGCTGGATGTGTCCTGTGGTCACCATTACAGTGGAAAGAGACTGGTTCTGTGGGCAAAGGGTATGTTTGCTGGGGCAGAGAGTCTAGTACTGAGGTCAGCCACTGGCTGCTGGCTGACTGCTGTACTATGGTCTGCCTTAAACAGAAAAGCTTCATAAGGAACAGGGTGCCGGAGACTTGAGGGGCATCCAGGGGAAGTTGTTTGATTCTAGAGAGAAAGTCTTAACTGCCAGGAAGTTGGGGAAAGTAGATCTTGTGGTCACCTGTGTCAGCAAACCAGGACTGCTTACCCTGGGGTGGCTGTTTTAATTACAGTTCTGCCCTGCTCAGCTGTTTTCCTGAATCAGATAGGTTGTGTCCTCAGCAGCATTGGAAGCATTAGGTGTGCTCACCGGGGAAGCAGCAGCACTGTCAACTTTATTCAGAGAAGTTATACAACAAAGCAACAAGCGGGTGTATTTTCATTAATGCTCACAGTGATGTTGAAAGTCTACTAGACACGAACACATACTTTACTGACCCAAGCATCCCTCTCAAGCTGCGGCACTGCTCTAAGAGCTCGTGAAGTCTTCTTCAAACATACCTGTTCTCATCTGTCCTCAGACATAATTTGGAAAGTGGTGACTTTTTTATTGTATTTGCACGTATGTGTTTGCCTGCCTGAGTCTATGTACAGCATGAGTGCAGCAGGAGACAGAGCAGGCACCAGAATTGCGCATTGGATACCCCAGAACTGTAATTAGAAGCAATTGTAAGCTGCCATGTGGGTACTGGGAACTGAACTAGGGTCCACAGTAAGCACAGTAATGGATGGCTCTTAACTGCTGAGCCCTCTCTCCAGTCTTGACTTTCACACTTGTGAATAGTGGGGGAGCACAATTTTGTGATGCCATGTATGAAATTATAATTTATGAGGCTGTTAGGGTTATGTGCTGAGTATTTGGAGGTGAATACTGCACAGCCCACAAAAACCCGAACCATTTTCATTCTGGACTTTAAAAGACAAAGTATCCCCCTGGTCTAATGTAAATCCTGAGTGGTGGTTAGAAAACGTCACGTGAAATGTGCTTGCTAGTTAGTATAATGTATTGTTAGACAACTTAACCTATTTGTGGTAGCGTATAGCTTTAATCCCAGGACTATAAAAGGCTGAAGCAGAACGATCGCCAAGTTCGATGCCATTGTGGGCTAAATAGTTGGACCCTGTCTCAGAAACAAGGCTAGATTGGTGGTGTGGGAATTTTGATAGCTGTCCTAGGAGCAATTTTGTGAGTCGTGTGCCCCCTGGTGGATTGTTATAGGATTTACTTTAAAATTCAAAGTAGATAATCCACCAAGGGTTCCCTTGGTCCATACTGTTCCAGCTTCAGGGACAGAGGTTGCTTACAGCTGTGTAGAGGCTGTGGGGACCACTAATATGCCGTCCAAGTACGAAATTAGACCAGGGAGTGACGCCCTCTTCGGTCTCCCTGTGATGCTACACGTCTTTCTTTACCCAGGACGTTTCTCCTAAGAACCCCTTTCCCAAGAGCCCCAGGTTGGTTGGATAAACCAGAGGGCGGGGAAAGGATAAGCATCAGTAGCCAATCGGTACTCGGCGTCATTCCCAGCCAATAGGAGCGGTCGTTTGGGGTTTAGCCAATCGGGCTCGATGAGGAGACCTGAGTCACTGCTTGCGCCGGTCGCTCTGAGGTGACAGCCGTTGTGCGACGTCTTGGGGAAGCCATGGGGCGGCAGTGGGTACCCTCCATGAAGGTGGCGGAGCAGTCGGGCTGCGTGGTGAGCGCCTCGCGGGCCGGGCAGTCCGACGTAGGCTCGTGGAGTTGCAGCGGGGTGATCCTGAGCCGCAACCCAGGCCTTGTGCTGTGTCACGGGGGCATCTTCACCCCCTTCCTGCGGACGGGCAGCGCGGCGCTGACCCAGACGGGTGCCACTTTCCTACCCGGTGACAGTTGCAGCGATGACCTGCGCCTGCACGTGCAGTGGAGATCCACGGCTGCCAGCCCTGCCGGTCGCGCAGAGCAGGAGCTCCCGGGGCTGTGTACGCCTCAGTGTGCAAGCGTGGGTCTCGAACCCGGCGCCACCGGCCGGGCCCGGGCACAGCCTCTCCAGCCTCCGCGGCCCGCGCAGCTACTACTGCTTATTAGCTGTCCTGCCTTCCGCTCCCACTTCGCACGACTCTTCGGGGCCGAAGCGGCCGAACAATGGCACTTCGTGAGCTCGGCGCCCGACGATGCGGTGTCGGAGGAGGAGGAGGAGGACCAGCTGCGCGCGCTCGGCTGGTTCGCGCTGCTGCGGGTGCGGTCGGGTGCGGCGGCGGAGGAGAGGCGGGGGCCGGCCGTGGCTGTGGCGCCCCTGGGGACCGTGGCCAAGGGCGCCCCGCTGCTGGCTTGCGGCTCTCCGTTCGGCGCCTTCTGCCCGGACATCTTTCTGAACACGCTGAGCCGCGGCGTGCTCAGCAACGCTGCGGGACCGCTACTACTCACCGATGCGCGCTGCCTGCCGGGCACGGAAGGCGGCGGAGTGTTTGCGGCGCGGCCCGCGGGCGCGCTGGTGGCGCTGGTGGCCGCGCCGCTCTGCTGGAAGGCCCGCGAGTGGGTGGGCCTCACGTTGCTTTGCGCCGCCGCCCCGCTGCTCCAGGTCGCCCGCTCTGCGCTCGCTCGCCTGCATCCGGGCTCCGCCTCCCTGGCCCAGCTGCTGCCACCCGAGGTGGGCTCCCCGTGGGGCCCGCCCCTGAGAGACTTCGGACCCCCGTGGGCAGCTGCGGCCGTGCTGGTGGAGTGTGGTACTGTGTGGGGTTCCGGAGTGGCCGTGGCGCCTCGCCTGGTGGTGACTTGCCGGCACGTGGCTCCCCGGGAAGCAACCAGGGTCCTGGTGCGCTCAGCCATCCCCAAGTAAGACCCTCACCAGGTACCAGTGTGGAGGCCATGTGGGACAATCTTAGGCTTGTAGAGACTGTTAGAGACCTCAGTTCATTTTGACAATGTGAGGATCTCCAGATCCGGGTCTCCTAGTGTGTCCCCATGGAACTTGGGGCAATCTGCTAGGCACAAGCTGGGTGCCTTTGAGCCCCTCAACTAGCCTGAAACAGGGCAGCTCGTCTGTCTCTTAGCTTTGCAGTTCAGGCCCCATTAAAGCCCTTTGACCAGGGAACATACCATAAGGACTTAAACCCCGTAAGACTACAGTGTAAGTGGTAAATGAAGGTCCCGAGGTGATGAGGTGGCCCTACCCAGTGAGGTCCCCCTTAGAGTCACCAAGGCTTCCCTGCCACCTGAAGATGAGGGTTATCCTAATTAAAACGGGCTTGGGCCAGTGCAGATGGCTGTGTTCTGAACAGTCTGAGTGACCTCAGAGCACAGCTATGCGGGGACTTTTCGCTGTCACCTTACTCCCTCTGTAGAGAGAAGCACCTTTACCCCCATTTCTCGCTCTGGCAGTGAGCCAGTGGCCTTGGCCTCCTGGCATACTTTTCCTAGTTCCTCTGTAGCCCCAGGTGCGGAACTGAGGACAGAGTAGCACCTTGGCTTTAAGCCTGGCCCTCGCCTAACAGCCCAGGCCTTTCTGAACTTCTGGGGTTAGCCCTGTGTGCTTTGCCAGAGTCCCCACAGGCAGCAAACCCAACAGCCATGATCTCATAGTAAAACATGAGGATGGCTAGTCCTGTGTCCCTGGATTCCTCTCCCCTTGACTGCTGATCTTAAGGAACTTGCTAGGCTTTTCTGAAAGCAGCAGGGTAGGTTGAACTAAGGTACCCTGGTGTCTGGTCTATGCGGAGAGTTCCAGGACAGCTAGGGCTCTGCAGAGAGACCTTGTCTCAACAAATAAACAAAAGACAGCCCCTGCCCCATTCCTGCCCATCAACAAGAGTGCAGAATTTTGGTAGGTTTATCCTGGCTTCTTATTTGCTCTGTGACCTTTTTGGAAGGTTGCTCATCCTCTCTGAGCTTCAGTTGCACCATTTAAAGGGGATAATGCCAGTGCCTTCGTTGTAGGCTTAAGAAGACAATAGCCACAAGCGTCTACACTCCCTAGGTATCCGGTGCTTGTTACGGCAAGGCATAAGCAGTGTATAGAAGTGCACTACAGTTTGTAAAGTACATCTGCTTAAGGTTTCAGGGCTGGCATCAATGTTCATTATGCTCTGATTTCAATTCATAACTTTTTTTTTTAAAGAAAAATAAGACAGAATCTGGTTATGTAATTCTGGCTAGCCTGGAACTCAATGGAGATCTGCCTGCCTCTGCCTCCCAAGTGCTAGGATTAAAGGTGTGTGCCACTGAAACTAGCCCATCCCTTGACTTTTATTGTCTCTCATATTGCTCTCTCCCCAGTGCTAAGGCATCAGAAGGCTAGCTTGTCACTTGTTTCCTGTGTCCCCAGGAATGTGGCAATCTGGGGACGAGTGGTGTTTGCCACTCAGGAGACCTCTCCATACGACATAGCAGTGGTGAGCCTGGAAGAGGACCTGGATGGTGTCCCCACGCCTGTCCCCACCGAGCACTTCCATGAAGGTAAAGGGCAGAGTCCAATGTGATGGGGGGACCCGGCCGGACTCCAGGGGTGTCAGCGTCGACACTAACCATGCCAGACCCGGCAGCCAGCTCCTTTTCCCATTCCTGCTGAGCCAAGGAGTTGGGAGCTTCAGTGGAGTTTTGGGGTTCTTACTGTAGACTTCCTGTGTATCAAGACACCCCAAGTGCTGAGCTAAATGGATACCCTATTGAGGGTCTGCAGTAGTGTGCTATGGGGTGCTGGGCCTTGGGAGCTCCAGTGGCATGATTTAGGTGAAAGTCTGACCCTACTACATAAGTATAGTGTATGTCGTCCTTCCTTTATTTTATATATTTTGAGACAGGGTCTCAGGTGACCCAGCTGTCCATACACATACCATATGGTCAAGGATAACCATGAACTTCTGATCCTCCTGCCTTTTCCTCCTAAGTTCTATGATTACAAGTGTATGATGTCACACCTTGTTTATGGGGTCCTGGGGAGCCAACCCAGGGTTTGCGCATGCTAGGCAAGCGTTCCACCAGCCGACTTGCATCTCCAGTCCCAATTATTCCATTTCACATGGTGACAAAAGAAGTAGGTCCTCTGGGCTAGCAGCTCTGTCGCCGGTGTCCTTAGACCCTGCACCCTGTCTCAGTTTGCGCCTTAGTCAAATGGGGCTGCCACTCCTGGTGTGGTGAGGACAGGGTGTGACGTGCCTGCGAGGCGCAAGCCTGTGGGGGAAGAAGATGGGGTTACCTTATGGCTGCCGTTACCATGTCTTCACTAAGAGATGTGGTTGGTCCCAGAGAGAAATAAATGTTAAGTACGCATATGAGCTAGGTGACATCAGCCTCAAAAGTGACTATCCTATTTAGTGAGGGAGTTAGGACTGGAGGTCTGCCCGATGCCCCAGAATAGTGGGTGGACACATGCAACTGGGAACACAAAGAATTCTGCATCTCCCTGCAGGGTTCATGGGGAAGGTGCCCGGGAGTGTGGGAGGGGGTGAACCAGCGCTCAAAGGGGAGAGGACTAGACCTTTGGAGAGGTTGGGAAGTGAGTGTCATAGAATGGAGGTCCCCAGCTTCTCTCCTTCCCTCTCTGGCAGGCGAGCCTGTCAGTGTGGTGGGCTTTGGTGTCTTTGGCCAGGCCTGTGGGCCCTCGGTGACCTCGGGCATCCTGTCGGCCGTGGTGCATGTGGATGACACCCCAGTGATGCTACAGACCACGTGTGCCGTGCATGGTGGCTCCAGTGGAGGACCCCTCTTCTCCACGCGCTCAGGGGACCTCTTGGGTAACTAGTTCCTTCCATTCCCAATATCCTTCTTGCCAGAGCCTTGATCCTGCCAGTGATACCCTGCATCCATCTTGGGAGGTCCTTCAGGGATGATGGTGGGCCTTGTTTCCAGAGTTAGCTAATGTTTTCAGCTAATCTGCTGCCGAGCTGGGAAGAGGGGCAGAGCTAGCTAGGCCCGTGGCCCTCTCCTGGTCCTGGCCACTGCTGTGACTAGATAAGTCACTAAATTCCATTTAGTCTATGAAGTTTAGGAGCTGGGTTAGTCGGTGGTGGTGTGTGTGTGTGTCACAGACTCAAAAGTCTGCAGAGCTAGGCTTGTGTAATAGTGAATGAGATCATGAAGACCGCAGGTTAGGGGCAAGCCGGGGTAAATGGACAGACACTGCTTAACTCAACAGATTGACTTCAAAGCCAAGTGATGACCCAGGATGTCTCAAGAAGAGAAGAACCTTTTTACCATGTCCAGTTCTTGTTTTGCTTCGAGACAGGGTCTCCTGTTGCCTGAGATGGCCTCAAAAGTAATGTATAGCCAAGGATTCTCCTAATTCTCTTGCTTCTACCTTCTAAATACTGGGATTACTGGTGTACACCAGTTTTTAAGTTTGGTGATGAAGTCGGGATTTTTTTTTTAAGTCAGAGTTGGTTGAGCAGTTGATGTGTAGCACCAAACACACCAATGAAGGGGCAAACTGTTGTAGACTATTATTCTAAAGCGTGTTACTTTGTTTATGCTCTGGAACATTTGTTTCAGGATGCAAAGATGTGTTTGATTAGATAAAATTCACCTGTGGACAGGAGGGTGAGCCAGCAATTAGTTTACCGGAAGCATGGGGCTTGAGGAGGGACTTGAGGTGAGCTACTTGCTGTTCAGCTTCTCCGAGGAGCAGGATTCCACCTCAGCCTTTGAATCCTGAGTTCTTTAGAGGGACAGAGATTTCGTTAAGTTCCCTTCCTAGCTTTGAAAGGGTCGGTGCCCGAGAGAGCAGAATTCCCATAGGCTGCGGCTCTCGTGGTCTAACCCCTGCCAATTGCAGCGGAGTCGCAGCTGGCCGATTCGGACAGCTGTGGCTTAAAAGGCAGCCACAGTTTAAAACGAGGACAACACAAAAGCACCAAACTGGAGTCTGTTTTGGTAACACAGCAAACAGCCCCCACGTGGCGCCTCCCAGGTTGTGTGTGCAGCGCCATTTGACCTGTGTGTGCTAGTCGCTGCTGCTTTTACCTTATTTTAGCTCCCGTCTCCTCCAGTGACGAACCTTATTCTTGGCAGTCTGTATGTATGCTCCTATTTGAAGTTCTAGCATACGATTAGAATTTAAAACTACCTCCTCGTGAGCCACAACTCTAGCAGGTGTCTCAACACTTGTGCACAAGTTCTTTTCTTTTTCCAAGACCAGTCTCTTAGCTCAAGCTGGCCCTCACTCGCTGTGTAGCCTAGGTAGATCTCAAACTCAGAGCTGTCCTTTTGACCTAGCCCTTTGAATGCTGGAGTTGCAGCCATGAGCCATCACAGCCAACCTTTTTTTTTAGCTTAATTAAAAAAAAAAAAAAAAATTAAGCTGGGTGGTGGTGGTACATGCCTTTAATCTCAGCACTTGGGAGGCAGAGTAGATGGATCTCTGAGTTTGAGGCCAGCCTGGTCTACAGAGTAAGTTCTACGACAGCCAGGGCTACACAGAGAAATCCTGTCTTTAAAAAAAAAAAGAAAGTAAGTAAAAAATGAGGATTATTTTATGTGTGTGAATGCCTTACTTGCATGTACGTGTGTGCTCCATGTGCATGCTGTTGGAGGTCAGAAGATAGCATAAGATCCTCGGACTAGAGTTAGTGTCCTCCATGTGGGCGCTGGGCATCAAACCCAGGTCCTCTGCAAGAACAAGTGCTCTTAACTGCGGAGCCATCTCTCCAGCCCCTTTACAGTGATTTTAAAGTTATTTATTACTGGTGTGTGTGTGTGTGTGTCAGATGCAGGTGTGATGTGGCACGAGCGTGGAGGTCCAGGTAGTTCTCCAGAGTAGAATTTCTCCTTCCATCAACGGTACCAGGTATCAGACTCAGGTCACCAGGTTTGTAGGGCAGGCACCTTGACCCGCTGAGCCAGCTCAGCTCCCTGATTTTTGCGCTATAGTGCCTGGCTGATAATGGGCATGGTGGTATACTCCCAGCACTGGAGACATGAGGATTAGAAACCAGTGTCCAGTGAAGCCTAGATGTGGTGGTGCATAGCCTTAATCTCAGCATTCAGAAGGCAGAGATAGAAGGACCTTCGTGAGTTCAAGGCCAGCTTGGTTGTAACTTTTTTCTTTTGATGACAGACGATATTAATGTAGAGGAGGGCCGCTGTGTGAAGGTACACAGTGCATCTGTATTTAGATATCAATACACAGGAGCACCAGTATTGAGTTGAGCCTTCTGTAATGATAAAGTGATTTCTTTTAAATGTTTTTTTAGATTTGTCTATTATTTTGTGTGTATGAATATCTTTCTTGTATGTGTATCTGTGTACCATGAACATACCTGGTGCTCATGAAGGTCGGGAGAGGCTTTCAGATCCCTTGGTACTGAAACTACAGTGGTTGTGAACTGCCATTGTGGGTGCTGGAACTCAAACCTGGGTCCTCTGCAAGAGGAACAAGTGCTTTTACCCACCGAGCAGTCTCTTTAACCCTTAAAATGCACTCTGAAAAAAAAAAAACTAAAAAGCTCCTGAGGCTTCTTGCTCGGAGTTTCTGGGGCTGTGGTAAACACCACGATCAAAAACAACGTGGGAGGGGAGGGCTTACCTTACTAACGCTTGCTACACATAACATTACTTCCATCAGGGAAGGCAGTCAGGACAAGAGCTCCAGCGGGGCGGGATCCTGGAGGCAGGAGCTGATGCAGAGACCATGGAGAAGTGCTGCTTCCTGGCTCACTCTCCATGGCTTGTTCAGCTTGTTCTCTTAGAGCCCCTGGTATCACTGGCCAGGGGTGCCCCACCACAGTGAGCTGGCCTTCCCACATCAATCAAGAAAAGCCGCCACAGGCTGATGTGTTAGAGGCATTTTCTCAACTGAGGTTCGCTTTTCCAAAATGAACTAGTTTGTGTCAAGTTGACATATAACTAGCCAGCAAAGCAGGCCAGAGCAGTGTGAGTCTGGCTCACTTGTTGCCTTTGGTTCATTTGGTCGTTGTTTTCAGGGCCTCTGCACAGGCTATGGGAACACACACACACACACACTGAATCCTGCTCTTTGGGGTGGGAGAGAAAGATGACCAAAGACGTGAGTTAGGCTGTTTTATATGGATGCTGTGAAAGAGAGAGCGTGACCAGTGGTGGATGAGGTATGAGGAGCAGAAGCCGTGGCAGGAAGCTCAGCACCTGTCACGGGGGCAGAGGGGTCCAAACGCCCAGAGGGTCCCCAAGATTTCCTCAGGGAGAAGGTCCTCCCTGTGCCATGGACACCCCATCTGCTGCTTCATACCCCCATTGCTCTCACCCCCACAGGCATCGTTGCCAGCAACACTCGGGACAACAACACGGGCGCCACCTACCCACACCTGAACTTCAGCATTCCCGTAACAGTGCTCCAGCCAGCCCTGAAGCAGTACAGCCAAACTGGCGACCTGGGTGCTCTCCGAGAGCTGGACCACGCCACTGAACCAGTCAGGGTGGTGTGGCGGCTGCAGCGGCCCCTGCCTGAAGTCCCACGGAGCAAGCTCTGAGACGGTCCCTCTTCTGGGACAAGGTAGACCACGTTATGGCTGTGAGAAGTGGATAGATGTGGCCACTGTGACATCTCAGTCACCTGCCAGGACACGCCCCAAGCCACTCCTCATCTGCACCCACTGCCTGCCTGGGAACAAAGTGCTGTTCAACTCGGTGGCTTTCTGATCAACTTGGGGGTGCTTTCTTGAGCTCGTCTCTTCTGTTTCCCAGAGCGAGGCTCAACGTTGTCACTGTGCCTTCTGGGGATTGTAGTCCATAGGGCAGATGCTGCAGAAAGGGCAATCCAACCCCATTCCACCCCCTATCCCCGTTTGGCATCTGACAACCCCTGTACCCAGCAGGTAGAGGCCTCTGCTTGGAAGCCCAGAGTCCCAGTGGCCTATAACAGGAGTGCCTTCCCATTGCCACACCAATATGTAGGCAAATCCCCGAAAACCTCCTAGGCCTTTACTCTGACACAGTGCCTTCATTTTCTAGTCCAGAGCCTGGGACTCGGGGTCTTGTAGGTGGTGTGTGTGAAGGGGGCTGAGGAATAAACACTTTGAATGGTGTTTGTTTGTTTGTTTGTTTGTTTGGGTAATGACTGCATGGTCTCAAACATGTTTAAGATGTTAACAAGATGCTGCAGTGTCCGAAGGTTGGACCTGCCTGCATCTCTTTAGAGCGCTCCACAGAATCACATCCAAAGACCTCCGCTAATCTCCTGGACATCTAATAATCCCATCAAGTTGACAGTCAAGATTAGCCAGTAACCATCACAAATCCAGCCCTTGTCAACATGATACCCAAACACAGGGCTTTAAACCATAATACCTGTCATGCCTCCCCTCCAACTTGCTCTCCCTCCCAGGATTTTGAATTCTCCTGTTGTGGGCTAATCTTGTTTATTGTGAGGATGTGTCTCTGACAAGGCACCTTCTGATTGGTTTAATAAAGAGCTGAACGGCCAGTAGCTAGGCAGGAGAGATTAGGCGAGACTTCCGGGAAGAGATAGGAACTCTGAGAAGAGACAATTAATATAAATGGGTTAAGTTTTAAGGGTTAGTTGGGAACAAGCCTAAGCTAAGGCCAAGCTTCCATAATTAATAAGCCTCTGTGTCATTATTTGGGGGCTGCAGTTCAAAGAAAGTCTGACTACACCCTCTCCTTGTAGCCTGCCAGTTGGGTTCTTCCATCTGTGCCCATGCCTGGCTCCCCCAGGAAGCCTTCCTTGACTTTACCAAGCTCCAGGACCTGAGCAGGCTCAGTATCTCCGTCTGTCTCTATACCATGTTACATGCATGTGTCCAGTAAGTTTCTCATACTTTTTGGAGACCACAGTGGAGACTCTGCCTGCCCAGTGGTTCTTTGGGGACAGTTCCTTTCCTGCTGGGAGACCTCCTGGCTTCAAAGACATGAGCTAATACTGCTTTAAGATTCTTGGTAGGATTGTTTCAATTGTCTTGGTTGTCCCAGACTCAGGGCCAGAAGAGGAAGAATGAAGAGTGAGCAGTGAATAAGAATTTTCCTGTAGGATGATGGGAATATTCTGGAATTAGGGAGAGGTACAGGTTGCAAAATCTTAACACCATCAATATCGTGGCATATGGATCATATCCTAATTTGAAACATTTGAAGTTATTTTTATTTTTGAGTATGGGTGTTTTTCCTGCTTGTTTGTTCACCAAGTATAGGCCTGGTGCCCAAGGAGGCCAGAAGAGGGATCTGAATTGGCTGCCAGCTACCCTAGGACTAGATGATTGTGAGCCACCTTGTAGGTGATGGAATCGAACCTAGGTTCTCTGGAAGAATAGTCAGTGCTTTTAACTGCTGAGCCAGTTCCCAGCCTATATATATATATATATATATATATATATATATATATATATATATATATATATATAGAGAGAGAGAGAGAGAGAGAGAGAGAGAGAGAGAGAGAGAGAGACAGGGTTTCTCTGTGTAACCCTTGCTGTCCTGGAACTTGCTTTGTAGATCAGGCTGGTCTCAAACTCAGAAATCCTCATGCCTCTGCCTCTCAAGTGCTGGGATTAAAGTCATGGGCCACCATCACCTGGCCATATCTTAATTATAAGAACAACAGGGGCTGGAGAGATGGCTCAGCGGTTAAGAGCATTGCCTGCTCTTCCAAAGGTCTTGAGTTCAATTCCCAGCAACCATATGGTGGCTCACAACCATCTGTAATGAGATCTGGTGCCCTGTTCTGGCCTGCAGGCATATACACAGACAGACTATTGTATACATAATAAATAAATATTAAAAAAAACACACACAAAAAAGAACAACAAAAAATTGTCTCTAGTAGGATGTGGTGGTGAATATCTTTAATCCCAGCACTTGGAAGGCAGAAGCAGGTGGATCTTATGAGTTCAAGGCTAGCTTGGTGTACCTAGTGAGTTCCAG
This sequence comes from Arvicola amphibius, assembly GCF_903992535.2. NCBI lineage: Eukaryota > Metazoa > Chordata > Mammalia > Rodentia > Cricetidae > Arvicola > Arvicola amphibius. Next base: position 103,666,284 of record NC_052055.2, read on the forward strand.
AATAGCCAGAGCTATGTAGAAAGACCCCATCTCAAAAAAAAAAGTCTCATGTATCCCAGGCTGGCCATGAACTTACTTCTGATCATGCTGTTTCTACCTCCTGAGTGCTGGCTTTACAAGCCTACACCATCTCTTATGCCTGACTGATCCCATATTCACTCAGCAGTTTCCCTAGACTTCCCTGTGGGGTAGGGTTAAGGCAGCCATGGCCCAAAGGCACCCATATCTAGGCAATGGTTTCTCTTTGGAGGCTTGAAGAAGAAGATAAAAGACTCCTACATCTCTGACTACGATCTATGCCCCATGTATAGAGAACTGGAAGGTGCAACCTGAGCTTATGGACAGATCAAGGCATTTTTAGGAGGATACTAAGTTCCCTTTCAGCTGGAGGTGATTCCACGCACCAGTGTCTCCTAGATAAGGTTGGTCACATGTCCCCACATCAAGAGCATTGGACATGAAAGTTCTTTTATTAATTAAAAATTATGTAAATGTGTGTTTTGCCAGTGTGCATTTCTGTACACCACATCATGTGCCCAGTACTCTCAGAGGCCAGAAGAGGGCATCAGATCCCCGTGAAACTGGAATTACAGAGTTTTGTGAGCTGTCAAGTTGGTGCTGGGATTTGAACTTGAATTCTCAGGAAGAGTAGCGGCCATTGCTCTTAACCACTTATGGAGACCCAAAAATGTGAGTCTATTCCACCTTGTCTGAAAGTCAGAGAGTTTGAGCTTATTTTGCTCTCTCCAAGTTAACAACAGGTGTGGCTACAAATGAGATTCTGGCCTAGGGTGTGGTTAATTAGTATTCTGAGTGTTGAAGTAGGATCTGCTCCACCTGGGCCAAAGGTCAGAGAACTCAAGTCTATTCCTTGTGTCATGCTAACAAAGTTTGTTTCCCACTCCCCTTTTGGAGTGAAAGCGTGTGGAAGAATAAATGAGGCAAATTCAGTATTTACTGAATATCCCTCCCAATGCTGTTCTATTTCTGTCTCTTATTTCTCTTATATCTCTGTTCCTTTTGCCTAATAATTCTAATCCTCACGCTCCTACCCTGTAATGTAAGAGTTTGTTGAAACTGGTTTTCAACACCACTGAACTATCTCTCCTGAAATCCTGTTTACACACACACACACACACACACACACACACACGGTAGTCTTCACAGGGTAGTTTGGGCAAGCTAGTATAAAGTATCTTTAATCTGTTATATCACAAACATCTGGGTGCCAGGCACAGTGTTGAAATGCTTCATAGGAATTATTTTTTCTCATCCCCCTGCCCCCACTTTCTTTCTTGATACAGAGTCTCACTATGTAGCTCTGAGTGTCTTGGAACTCACTTATATAGACCAGGCTGGCCTTGAACTGACAGAGATCCACCTCCCTCTGCCTCCTGAGTGCTGGGATGAAAGATGTAAGCCAAGAAAGATCTCTCTTGACTCCCAAAGCTCCCAAAACTCCATTGAAGTTGCCCTTGGTGGCCTCCCAGAACTTGAAGGTATGATCCTGTTGCCGAAGATGGTACACACTTTGGGCATAGGGCTTGGTGGAATCTGCCTCTCTGAGGACCAGCTCTCGTAGTCCTGGAAGGTGCCAGCAAGATGTCAGAGGAGGAAAGTAACCAACCAGTCATCCTGCCCGTCGGTAAAGCCTACAGATCCCAGCAGCAACCGGCATAGCAAGACATCCCCAGTGGTGTAACAGTGGCACCGTTGACAGCCAGGTAACCACCAGATTTCAGATTACACTAGAGGTCCACTCAATAGGCGGGAACTCTCCTCTGGTACAGTCAAACAACAATGGCATGGACTCTAGAGGAGAACCCACTACCGCCATTTTCCTAAACCAGTATCATTTTTTTTTTTTTTCGAGACAGGGTTTCTCTGTAGCTTTGGAGCCTGTCCTGGAACTAGCTCTTGTAGACCAGGCTGGTCTCGAACTCACAGAGATCCGCCTGCCTCTGCCTCACAAGTGCTGGGATTAAAGGCATGCGCCACCACCGCCCGGCCCAGTATCATTTCTTATCGAGAGCTGCCGAGTACCAGCCTCAGCACTCCCTCGGGGCTCAGAAAAAAGACTTCTGCTACAAGTGAAAACTGGTTTGCGAATGGGATCTGAGGGGTAGAACTGACTGACTCAGACATGTTTTTCCTGCGTGTTTATTCCTTGGGGGAAGACGAAAGAAGGGAGAGAAAGAAATATAAGGGCAGAAGGCATATAAGGGTAAAAAGGGGTGATCTCCACAAAGCTTTCCAGTTTATATAGGCATGCAGACAAGTTAACAGTCCCGTAGGCGGTGACAATAGTATCAAGCATGCATTTTTACCGAGTCACAGGAAACTGGTGAACCTGCCAAGGAGGCACCTTACTTCTCAGCGGGTGTGGCTGCGAAGTTCCCCTGAGGCTGGGAACACGGTGTTGGTAACTTTACTAACCTGTGGGCTTGATTTGCATTAGCATCTAGCTGGCTGAGTTAAAAGGAATCTCTTCCAGGGGACTCTGCTTTTGACTCCAGCAGGGTGCCCAGGTGACGATTTTTCTCTCTAAAGCTAGTTTTAGCGACCCAGACCTTTTTCCTGTATAAACAGTCTATTTCCTGGGCTATGACCCTATGTTAGTTGAAATCAAGGTAAAGGGTAATATAGAAATTAGTAGCCTGTTAAGTCAGAGCCAAGACCAGTAGATCACACCTTCCTGAGGCTGCTGTTAGAGTAGACATGTTACCTCCTGTATGAGGCTCCTTTCTTATCAGAGAGTACTGTCAATAAAGAAAGGGGGGGACTATTTTTTAAAATTGTTTTTATAGAGCTATATATTTTTCTCTGTTCACCTCTTCCTTCCTCTCCCCTCCTATCTCTTGTGGGGAACTATTTTTATATAGATTTTGGCTATGAGAACAAGGACTCACACCATAGCTTCATGGTGTTGAGGGAGGTATCCGGTCGCCCTACAGGAAAAGTCAGGTGTATACACTGCTGGGATACTATGGAAAGGAGAAATGCCGTGATTTTACAAGATTTCTGCAGAACTGACGGTGACTTATCCAAAGAACAGGTGTACCCGTAGCTCTGCAAAAACAGGTTCTCCAGGTGGAGTGTCCATATACACTTCCCATGGAGAGTCTGGTAGATCTGTCAGCTGTACATTGACTGTATAACATTTGTGGGCTCACCACAATTTCTGTCTTCTTCTAAATACTTATCCTTATATCCACAGAGAAATATAGCTTTCACCATCAAAGTATAGCTTCCCATCAAAGAAACCTCTCCCCCCCCCCCCCCAGCAATTGGGAGGCTATCAGGCTATTACAGGAAGCCACGACCGGTCAAAAGGCAAAGAAAAACTCACCATGGAGTTCTGGCACCAGCTGACACACCGCCAGCACAACCTCCACACCTAAGGCTCAGGGAACATGAAGAAGAAGGAAGGGGATGATTGTGAGAGCCAGAGGACCAAGATGCTTCCTGTGAGAGAGTGCCTTTGAGATACGATGCCACAGTGAAACAAAGGCCATGTAATGCCCACGGTGGTCAACATGGCAGTGTGGACGTGGGGAATCTCACAAGGCCCCATCTCTACAGTAAGAGCTACAGGCTCTTGAAGAGTCCATGAATAAGAATATAGAAATATAGATTCCAGAAATAAGATTGCAGAAATAAATACAAAGTTGTAAGCCTAGGAGGCGAGCAGGTTGTTAGCGGCCTTTTCAGCAGCTTAAGGATTAACTATTAACAGTGGGTTACTTTGTTTTACAACCCAAAGCTCTGACTACAAGGCTGAAGCAGCCCTCTGCAAAATGAGGGTTGTTCTGCAAATTGAGGGTCAGGTTTTAGATACTCGTCCTCCCCCACCCCCCACTGCCGCCATTCCTGACCAGCAACTGATGTGAACTGAGTTAACTTTTACCCTTCCCTGCTATACAGAAGTGGCAGTATCAGGGGAAGGCAGAGCTTCGGTAAACACCATCAGCAAGTACCAGAGAGAAGCAATGGACTAAAGACAAACACTAGTTTAACTGAAAAACCCTGTTGATGCGTTAAAAAGAGGAGTTTGGAAGCAGCCCATTGCCACAACCTTACAAATCCATCTCTGGCTGTGGTCTCAGCTAGCCGATAAGCTTTTTGTACCCCATGGAGATTTATTTATTTTTATTTTTTTCCTGGAATAAAGTTTGCTTCTGGTTTAATAGACTTTGGTGGTCTGTCCCCATCTTTGCGCAGCCCCCTTGGAGCCAACAGCTTTTACTTTAGAGCCTGTAGAGAGAGAGCTGATTAATGGCTGCAGAGAGAGAGAGAGAGAGAGAGACAGACAGACAGAGAGACAGAGAGAACACGAATCAGGCTCCTTTAGGGAAAGGCCCCCTGCTAATGTATATTTCCAGATGGTTACATGTTCATAAGCGCAACATTAAATGGATTTAATGTTCGGTTTCTTCTGCACTTGCAATGCGAGTAATTATAGAAGAGATCAGGAATTTGAGAGGGACTTGGGGGACGGAAGAGGAGATGGAGGGGAAATGACGTAAATATAGTGCTCATGTGTGAAATTCTCATCAAAATAAGTGTTCAAAGGGAAAAAAGAAATAATATCTCCTCTCTCTTTCTCTCTCTCTCTCTCTCTCTCTCTCTCTCTCCACACACACACACACACACACACACACACACACACACACACATACACACACACACGTTTAGAGATAGGGTCTCATTCTGTAGCCCAGGGTATGGTGTTTGTGATCCTCCTGTCTCAGCCTTCTCAGTGGCTGCAGGCACAGGCATGTACTACTACTGCGAGTACAGGCATGAGCTAGTACAGCCAGTTCAGACATGTAAATGACCTCACAGACAGTTGCCTACTGTTTCCAGGGCAGGGGACCATATCTACAGTGAGACAGATGGCCTATCTTTTATTTTTCCCTGGAGACTGTCTCTTAGAATGCTCTGACTGTCATATCTCCGTCACCCTTCTGCCACTTTGCACACATGCTCACTCCCCTCTTCTCCCAGTGCTGACTTTAGTATGGGACAGAGGTCTAACACCTTTTTCAGCCTTCAAGTTTTCTCAACACAGGTGGGCGGTGATGGCGCTCACCTTTAATCCCAGCACTCGGGAGGCAGAGGCAGGCGGATCTCTGTGAGTTCGAGACCAGCCTGGTCTACAAGAGCTAGGTCCAGGACAGGCACCAAAGCTACAGAGAAACCCTGTCTCAAAAAACAAAAAAAAAAAAAAAAAAAAAAAGTTATTCTCAACACAATAGGTGACAGGAGATGTTTTTGGTGGTGGCAGTGGTTTAATGGTTTCATTTTCAGACGGGATCTCAGGAAGCCCAAACTGGTCTCAAACTGTCTGTAGTAGCCAAGGAGGACCCTGAATTTCTAATTCTCCTGTCTCCATCACCCAAGTACTTGGATTACAGTCACCACCACGCTCTGCTTTTGTAATGCTGGGTAAGGAACCTAGGGCATTCAGGATAGGCAGTCTACCCTACTGAGCCATGTCCCTAGTTTTGGGCTTAGTCCCGTATTTCCCCAGGCCATCACCTGACCAAAAGATACTCTTGTTCCACTCTCCATGGTAAAGCCCCCAGTGCAGTACCCAGGACTGGGCACACAAGAGGCGCTCAGCCCCCCCCTCCACATACATGAAGAAGGCACAGCTAGAGCACACACACGTGGGGTGTGTGTGTGTGTGGGGGGGATAAGACCTACAGGTGTCTCCCAGAAACCCAGGCATAACTGGGGCGCGGGGCGCAGCGAACAAAGTCTCTAAGTTGCTTGCGGCTTGGAGGCGGTCAAGGTCAGTGTCAGGGCAGTAGGGAGGGGCGGGACTCGGGGCGGCGCCGCAGGCCGGGGACAGCGATGGGCACGCCTTGGCCAGGGCCTCGGCGGGCGCCGGAAGACACGCGGAAAGCGGCAGGTGAGGTCGCCTGGGCCCTTATTCCCGGGTGCGGCGGGGCAACGGTGGAGGAGCGACAGGGACCACGACTTTGCGAGGAGGTGCCGTTGCCTAGGATACCCAGCACCGACACGTAGGACCGGATTCCCCGCCCCTAAATCCCCCGCTAAGTCTTTCCGGGAACTTAGGGCCCTGTTGGGAGCAGGACGCTCAGGGGCGGCCGGGCAGGCTTCGTCCGGATCCCGGGAGGGGTCTCAGACCGAAGGACTGCTGTGTCTGATCGCAGCGAGGAGACCCTTAGGGATCTCAGGGAAAGTGCGTGGGGTTGTCCAAGTGATCATTAGTTCTGGTGTATTGGAGGCCTGCTTCACCCTGCAATCCCCCTCCCCCGCCCCCGCGAAGTCGGGGTTCTGCCAAAACAGGATCAGCCATGGTTGAATCCACTCTCTCTCCTAGCTCTCTTTGACCCAGGAATTTAAGGGGAGGGGCGGGAGGGTTCAGCTATCCTTGGGACTCTCCTGCGAGAGAACAGGCACAGACTGTTTGGGAAGGGACTTCCAGGTCTCCCCACTCAGCACCTATCCTCCAAAGCTGCCATCAGCTTCTAGCATGAGCCAGTGTCTGCTGCTCACACACCCCAAGTGCTCAACCACACCTAAAGGAGTACCCCAAGAGGGCTACACTGTCAGGATCCACCCAGGTTGCCTCCTATTCACAAGGACACTGACCCCCAGTCAATGTTGGGCTGTTCCAGGACCATTCGCCCATAAGCAACAGAACTGGGCCTGTCAAGTACTGTACTGTCAGTGAACTTTGCCTGGTGGTAGATGAAGGTGCACAGCGGACAGGGATGTGCAAGTCACGTGGGGCGGGGTTTGGGTACAGGAGTGTCCGTGATACCGAAGCGACTTCCCTCCTCTCTCCGTCCTTTAGCACTGGGTGTTTTTCAAGAGTACATTTGGGGGTGCGGTCCCCAGAGTGCCCACTCTCAGCCTGATCTCTGGTGTCCAAAGAGGGGAGCCATCACCTCTCTTCCTCAGTGGAAGAGGGACATCATAGCCTTTTGAGTCACACTTCAGCAGCCTTCTGCCTCTCTTGGCCACTGTGGAGACAAGGCTATCCAGTGTGTCAGTGTTGAAATTGTCCTTGTATAAGCCAGGATGATTCAAATGATTGTGTGGTGCATTTGTGATTTTTTAAAGACAGGAATGGCCTGGCCTCTCGTTGGCCTGGGTGTACACAGCTCCTGTTCTGTGTTGTCTGAGGTTTGACCTCTCGACAGCTATGGCGGAAATGTGTTCCAGTAGTAGATTTCTGAAGGACTCTGACCCTGGGATCAAGTGTGAACCACATCAGTGCGTGTGTGTGTGTGTGTGTGTGTGTGTGTGTGCGTTTTGGGAGATGAGGCAGTGGTCCAATTACTTAGGAAATGCTGTACCATTATTTTTTTAAGGGGTGGGATGGGTAGGGGGACAGGGTCTCATGTAGCTCTTGGCAGCCTCAAACTTACTACATATCTAAGGCCAGCCTTGAACTTCTGATCCTCCTGCTTCTCTCTGCTTCTCCTCCTGTTTCTCACTTGTAAAAGTGAGTTTCACCTGGTTTCTGTGGTGCTAGGAATCAAACCCAGGACTTCGTGCAGCTAGGCAAGTGATCCAGCAGAAGAACTATGCTCCAGCACTTAAAGACCTATTTTAAGCCAGGGGTTCTCAACCTGTGGGTTGCAACCCTTTTGAGGAGGGGAGGAGTTTCAAACAACCCTTTCACAGGGGTCACCTAAGGTCATTGGAAAACACAGATACTTATATTATGATTCATAACAGTAGCAACATTACAGTTATGAAGTAAAAACGAAAATAATTTGATGGCCGGGGGTCACCACAGCATGAGGAACTGTATGTTAAAGGGTCATCGCAGCATTAGGAAGGTTGGGAACCACTGCCTTAAGCTAGTATTTCTGAATCCAGTATTTTTAGTTGAGGTTCTCTGTGCTTCCTTGCTGGGAATGTCTGAGAAAGTTAAACCTGGAGTTCCCCATGACTCAGCAGTTTCTCTCATAGCTATAGACTAAACTTCCAAACATGGCCACGTAAAACCTGGTGCACAGATGTCCATCCATGGCTGCGCCGTTCACAACAGCCAGGAAGTGAAGGCTAAGATGTTGGATCACCCATGAGAATGTGGTGTAGTCATATGATAGTGTTATTTGGCCATGTGAAGGAGAAACAGACACCATACAAGCCAGGGAAAGGAACCAGATACAAGAGGTTGTGTGTTATATGGTTCTGTTTGCACTGAATGTCTAGGGTAGGCAATCCCTGGAGACAGGTATTTAGCCGCCAAAGCATTCTCCAAGGCAGGGCCTCCGTACACATTCTAGACTGACATCGAACTCTATCCTTCCACCTCTGTGCCCCCTGAGTGCCGGATTTACAGACATGGGTACATGTGATGGTATCACACCCCAATGAAAGTTTTCTGGATTGATAGTTGTGGTGGTTGTTCAATCTGGAAAGTATAATAAAACCTGCCAGTTTTCACTTTAGATGGTAACTCTTATATGTGAATTATATTTGATTAAAAATCATATAATGATAGACCTATCTCACTATTTCCTTTTCAAGATAGAGTCTTACTCTATAGCCCTAAAATTCACTATTTGGTTAAGGCTGGCCTTGAACTTATGTTGATCTGGGATCACAGGTGTGGTATACCATCACAGCTAGCTTCCTTGTGCAGCTTGTGTGTGTGTGTGTATGAGTGTAGTCCTGAAGTTGACATCGGGCACCCTTCCTTGATAAGCACTCGCCTATTTTATTTTTTGTGGCAGGGTCTCACTTTGTAGCCCTACCTAGCCTAGAATTCTCTATGTATAGCAGGCTGGCCTTGAACTTACAGAGATCTGCCTACCTCTACCTATGCCTCCAGAGTGCTGGGATTTAAGACCTGAGCCATTTCTGGTCCCTCTTTTTTTTTTTTTTCCTTTGAGACAAGGTCTCTCCAAACCAGAAGCTCATTGATTTGCGTAGGCCTGCTGGTCAGTCACCTTCAGGGATCTGTTTGTCTCTGCTTATGGGGTGCCGAAGTTGCAGGTCTGAACCACAGTGCCCAGCTCTTAAGTGAGTCCTTGGCATACAAACTCAGAACCCACGCTTGCCTGGCAGACACTTTACACTTTACTGAGACATCTCCATCTCCACAGCCCTGTCTCGCTTTTGAAGCTTAATTATTTTTGCCAAAACAACACATGCTTTAGCAATGTGTAGCATGTTTAGAATGTTTAGCAATTTAAACAACAGAAAGCTAAGAAAGCAGAAACCTCGTCTTAGCCTAGTATTATGGCTCAGGGAACTATGTCATGGTTCAGGGAACGGGGTCAGATCTGATAAAGGTGGAGCATCCGGTGGCTAAGCTTTCTTTTTCCCAAATAGGGTGAAAACCCCACACGTATGAAATGCAAAGTGACAGGGAACGCCAAGCCTGCAGCAATTACAAAAGTGTGTGTGCATACACCAAAGTGCTGTGTCTTATTGCTTGCAAATGGGGTTAAAATCTACAGGTGATAATCCTGTTGCCTGACTTGCCCATAGACAAGCCTTTCATGGAAAAATGCTATTTGCTCTTGTTGTTGTTGTTTTTGATTTGTTTTTGTTTTTTGTTTTTCAAGATAGCGTTTCTCTGTAGCTTTGGAGCCTATCCTGAAACTACCTCTTGTAGACCAGGCTGGCCTTGAACTCACAGAGATCCGCCTGCTTCTGCCTCCCAAGTACTTGAATTAAAGGTGTGAGCCACCACTGCCTGGCTTCACTCTTTTAAAAACCAATAGGCTATATGGGTGTGTGGGAATCTCTTCTAGAGTCTCCCACCAATGGAGGTTTCTGTGGGTCAATGGAATCTTCCAGTGATTACAGCTGGCCCAGTCCGGCTGCCATATTAAGCACATTCATATACACAAGTAATGTTCATTCATTCCAGGCATGTATTTAGAGCAACCACAGGGTCTGTAGCTGGAAGTGGAGGACTGCAGCCTGGGCCCTTGGTTTTAGGTGGCTGGCCAAGTAGGTTATGGCCCAGTGAAGAGGAACCTTGCCCTACTCCCACCCCCCCACCGGCTCCGGGGAGGGGTAGGCAAGAATGGACAGAGAAGAGCCAAGGACAATTAGTGTGTCCAAGTATTGGGAAAGGAGCTGGAATGTTCAAGAGAGTTGCTAGCCTTCAATCCCCCAAGTGAGGGTGGCAGAGGTCAGTGGAGGAGAGAGAAGAAAGATTCCAGAGAAAGCAGCAGGAAGTGAGAAACGGCCTCCTTTTTCTTGCCATTCTTGATCCTCAAGGCCAGAACAGCAATTTGGCTTTACTGGGGGCTGACTTGGTTGAGCGTAGCAAAAGTCTGCCCTTTGCGGAAGCAGCTAGGTGATCAGGGAGGAGCTGAGGCATCTGGGACTTTTGGCCAGCTCAGTAAGGCCCTGGCACACACCCCTCTGGGGGATGGCATTCTCAGAAGAGGCAAGGGCAGGTTTGTTAGCCCATCTGGCATGATGGGATCTTCGTGACATCTGTGCTGGCCTGTCACCTGCTCTCCCCACATTTCTGCTACATGTGCCTTGAACTCTTACTAACTGACAGCCTCGAGGGCGGGACTGGGCCCACACAGAAGGGGGCAAGTGGAACATAGCCTGCTGCGGTCCACCTTATGACCTTCCCTGTTTCTAGCCCCTGCTAATCCACTGGTGTCCATTCCTGCCTCCGACTGGGTACCTGTGTCTTCCTGGGGCTTGATTCCCTGGGGATATTAATCTTCTATTCAGTTAGCCTGCTGAATACTCAGAATTAGCTGGGGGCAACCCTCTGAGGAGTTAGAGGAGGAGAGGGAGCATTGCCTCCTGGGGGATTCGTCCTGGTCCCAGTCCTGTCAGAGACTGAGTTTTCTAATCTGTCAGATGGGTAGGATGTTGAAGCCTTGGTATATTAGAGGTCATTTAGCCAATGAAAAATAACTTTAAGTCCCCTCCAATCCCCTGATGCAGAGCCCCCTCCCCCCGCCCCAGCACCAATGAAAACAGTGTCGGGAGTTCTAATCATGAGCTATCCTGCAAGGGTGAGAGGATTTGGAAACAGTCCCAGGGGTTTCCATGTCTTGGAATCCATCCCATGTGTATAAGGCTATGTGTAGAGTGCTTCCCATTAGAAAGAGTAAACTGAGGGGGCTAGATTGGTGGCCTAGTGGTTAAGAGCACTCATTCCCAGCACCCACAGCTCACAACCATGTATAACTCCAGTTCCAGGGTTCCCATCATTCTCTCTGTCCTTCCAGGCATCAAGCATGCATGTGGTGCACAGATATACATGCAGGCAAACACAGAAGATAAATAAATCAATTTTTAAAGAAAAGAGAAAACCAAGGCCCAGAGAAGAGCTGGGTTTTCTCTAGCCACACAGAGGGTCAGGTAATAGGTGGCCCTCCAGGGCCACTGTACCACCTGAGACAGTCCCTGATGGTCTGGGACATACTCCCTCATGGAGCTGGTCAGCTGCTTGAGCCCATACTTCCAGGCTCACCTCAGCATGAGTCCCTTTCTTTTCTTTGTATGTGGGTGCACATATGTGTGCAAGCCCATGGAGGTTAGAGGTCAGCCTTGTGTGTCGTTTCTCAGGAGCTGACCACCTTCTGTTTTGAGACAGGATGTTTTGCTTGGACCTGGGACTCGCCCGTTCTTCTAGGCTGGCTGTCCAGCGAGCTCCAGGAGTTCTCCTGTCTCTGGCGCTAGGATCAGAAGTACACACGACCACACCTGACTTTTTTATGTAGGTGCTGTGGATAGAACTCAAGTCCTCATGCTTGTGCAGCGGGCATATTACCCACTGACCTGCCTCACTTCCCAAGACTCCAGAAGAGGGCACCAGATCTTATCACAGATGGTTGTGAGCCACCATGTGGTTGCTGGGAATTGAACTCAGGACCTCTGGAAGAGCAGCTAGTGCTCCTAACCTCTGAGCCATCTCCAGACCCCCCAAGACTTTTTTTTTTAAAGTAGTCCCTATGTAGCCAAGACTGGCTTTGAACTGGCTGTATATCTGAGGATGACCTTGAACTTCTGATCTCCCCGCCTCTCCCCTTCCCCAAATGCAGGGATTATAGGCATGTACCACAGTGTGCCTGACTTACTTCCTCCTTCCTTATGTCCCCCAAATGTCATTATTGGTGCTGTGCCCTGAAGCCCACAGAGTAGCTGGGCCTCTCTGGCTGCCTTCTGTAGCTTTTCTGTCTTTAGTGTCTCCTTAGACGTCCCTTCCTCTGACCTAGCCTAGGCAGAGGGAGTGTGATGTCCTTTGGTCTGAGACAGTACCACCCAGCAACCCTTCTCCTGCTATCTAGATCTCGGCTGGAGAGACTTGGCCCTCACATGGATGGGTGGTTCTCTCCACATTGGCAAGCCTCAAGATCACGTGTTCATCTCTGGGGTTCATTTGGGCTGGAGGCATAGGGTCAGATTCTAGGATCCTGCCAGTGGCCCTGATAGCCTCCTGCAGGTGCCAGGGGAGTCCTGGTACCTTACAGCTGCTTCTGTCTCTGGACTCAGCAGTTCTGTGTCTAGTGACCTAGATGGCCTCTTTCCGCCTTACCTCAACAACCGGCTCTGGGCCAAAGGTTGTGGAATGTTAGCTCCTGAGGCTCAACCAAGGTTTGCTCTCAGTGTGCTGGGAACTGGGTAGCCTGCCCCAGTCCAAGCAGTGGGCCTCAAGCTTAGGCTATGCCCACTGCAGGCACGCTCCTCAGCTGATCAAGCTCTTGCTTCTCCTCTCAGCCTCCGTCAGGGCCTTGCTCTCCCCTCCCTTCAACCAGAGAGCTAGTGCTTTCCCTCCCCCTCCCCCTCCCCCCCTTCCTCACTGCAGACAGTCATCGAGATTTTTCCAGCAGGTCTCTTCCGGTCACCACCACTATGTCTTGGGTCATACCTCCTAGATGTCCCCAGGGTGAGGGGTGTTGCTGCTTTGGAGTGACCTAATCCCATGGTAGGCTGACTCCTCCCCTGTGATCTCAGTCCGTCCGCGGTGTTGCTACAGACTGTTCCAGACTGGAGAGTTTATAAGAAGCAAAAATTTGTTGGCTCATGGCGCTGAAGGCTGAAAAGTTCAAAGTCAAGGAGCCAACCTCTGCTAAGGAGCTTCCTGCTGCACCTTCCCATGGGGAAGACAAGAAAGAGCAAGTACTTGAAACCTCAGGGCTTTACTTCTTAAAGTTAAATTTTTATGTACTTATTGTTTGTGTGTGTATGTGTGTATGTGTGTGTGTGTGTGTGTGCACTCACTAGGGTGCATGTGTGGAGGTCAGAGGACAGCTTTCATAAATTGATTTTCATCCTAGGAGAGCTGGGGATTGAACTCGTGTTGGCAGACTTGGTGGCCGGCATCTTTACCAGTTAAGCCATCTCACTGGCCTCTCAGTGACTTTTCCATTCGTAGGTGGACCTTTCATGACTTAAACAGCTCCCCTGGGGGCCACCTCTACACTGTCACACTGGAGAATAGGTCTCCAATGTGTGTTTTTAGGGAACACCTTCAAACCATAACAACATCCTGTGTTGCAAGATACTCCTCATACTCTGCCCGTGGCTCCCTTCCACTCAGGGTTCACACAGGCGACCCAAGTCCCCAGTGTGATCTCATCGCAGCATTCGCTTAGCATGGGAATGAAAGGATTTTTCTTCTGACGTGGCTTCTTTGTCTGGTTCCCTCCAGGCAAGGCAACCATTTCTCGTTCACCTCCCTGCCGGACTTCCTATACAGCTTTTGTTTACCCGCATTTAGAATGTTCTAAATTCTTCTTTTGAAACAATATTCATTTAATTAATTAATTTATTATTATTATATGTATATGATATTGTTGGGACATTATTTAAGTAATTATTATTGTATGTGTATGATATTGTTGTGGGGCATGCGTGTGCCCCCACACGTGTGTGAACCTCAGAGGACAACTTTTGGGAATCAGTTCTCTCCTTCTGCTGGTTTCTGGGGGTCAAACTCGGGACATCAGGCTTGTACACTTGCTGGGCCATCTTGCTAGCTTAAGCTCGGTTTCTGCAAGGGGAGGGGCCATGCCTTTCTGTCTGATCACATGTTCCATAGCAACAGCGTGCTGTGTACACGTAGTTGAGTAGACCTTGTTCCCTCTTTGGAAATCTTTGATGACATATATTTAGGAAGAACGGTTTGATAGTCATGACCTTAGGTTTATAGAACAGCTCTGGGGAGGATTCAGAAGCCTCCAGAGAAGGGGGAGGGATGTTTTTGATGGAGTGAGAGCAGGTTGCCCCTTCTTCTATGAATTTCACTTAATTTAATTGAGTGTCCATGGGGCTGGAATTCTGTGAAAGAAAGACAAACTCTTGGGGCTGAGGAGGTGGCACAGTGCTCAGTGCGCTTGCCACGGAAGGGTGGTGACTGAGTCTGGATACTCAGTACCCAATAAATGCCACGTTGTCATGGCAGCCTCCCTGTAATTCCTCCTCTAGAAAGACAGAGAAGCAGGAGATCCTGTCTTTGCTAGACTAGCCAGATTGGTTAGCTCTGGATTCAACTGAGAGACCCTGTCTCAGTGAATAAGGAGGAGAGCAGAGTGATCGAGGGAGACTCCTGACATCAGCCCGTCTCTTGCCATGGACACCCTGTTCTCTCATTCCCCTGAATCTGATGTAGTCTCTTCTCCTAGCCCAACAGCACCCAGTTCAAGATGGGGTCCCAGGTCTCGGTGGATACAGGAGCTGTGCACGTGGTTATCGTGGGCGGGGGCTTTGGCGGGATAGCGGCCGCCAGCCAGCTGCAGACGCTGAACATCCCCTTCATGCTGGTGGACATGAAGGACTCCTTCCACCACAATGTGGCAGCCCTCCGGGCCTCTGTGGAGAGCGGTGAGTTGCCCTTTTGAGAGCACAGTCTGGTCACTGTTATGGGGTATGTCAGAGCTGGGGGCATTTTCTCCATTTAGGGCAAGTTGCTCCAGGCATTAAATTCATTCTTAAACTCAAGCCACTGGTCTTACGCATCTTCCGTAAAGAAGTGCCAGTTCTTTACAGAACTTCTTTATCAGAGCTTAGGGTCTTCTGAGGACCAGATGGGAACTTCAGGGCAGAGTGGACACCTGAGTATACGCACTGGCCTGGCTGTGGCCAAGAGCACCCCTGTGGGTATGTGACTTGGGAACGTTTCAACCCTGTTTGACCCTGTGATGTCTTCTGTGTCCGTTCCCAGGCTTTGCCAAAAAGACATTCATTTCTTACTCAGTGACCTTCAAGGACAACTTCCGACAGGGCAAAGTGATTGGCATAGACCTGAAGAACCATACCGTGTTGCTACAGGGCGGTGAGGTGAGTGTGTGAGTGCCCAGGTGGGAGTAGGCCCCCTCAAGGCCGAGAGGAGCCATATGTGGGCTCCAGGTCCCACTTTCTGCTTCTCAGGACATTCTTGGTGACAAAGGCTTGGTCACAGCAGACACAAGCAGAGGGTGGCTGGGGTTGCCCAAGCCTTTTCTACATGCCGAGCACTGTCCTGAGCCTTTACATAAGTGTCATTCTCTCCCTTTTGGCATGATAGATGGAAGATTCTAAAATATCCAAAAGAGGAATTGGGGATGTGGCTCAGTTGGTAGAATTCTTGCCTAGTGTGCATGAAGTCCCGGGTTTGCTCCTCAGCACTGAGCGCTGTATGCGTAAATAAGGAAGTCCATGAGAGCCTGGGGAAAAGAACACATGTTTATTTGGGGAACACTCACACAATTAAAGGTAGAGAGTCTCCCCTGTCCTCTGTTCTGTGGGCCCTGGGAGCTATAGACGGAACTCCGACCACAAGCCAAGAGAGCGAAAGGGCCCACTCCTATCTCTTAAAAACGTTCATGTACTTAGACAGAAGACCACGCTCCTAAGTCCGGTACCCCCAAAGGCTGAATGAATTCCCACTACAGAAGATGGTGGTCATGCCACATAATCCAAGTTACATTGGAGCTGGAAGCAGGAGGTTAGAAGTTCAAGGTCATCCATGGCTACATAACTGGGCTACACGAGACCCAGTCTCAAAAACAAAAGTCCAGAAGATTCCAAATTAACTCCACAATGGAGGTGTGAGTCTTGCTTACTGCCTCTGCTTCCCCAGGCAGTCTCTTGCTCCTGGCCCCTATGCCAGTTAGCTCTACACCCCATGCTCTCCTGCTTCCTTAGGTAATCTTTGCCTCCTGTACCTTATATGCCTCCCATTAGTGTGGTGTTTTCTCCTTCTCCTCCTCTTTGGGCCCTTGGCTGTACAGAGATCTGAACGTGAGGAGAGGTGGACCAGGGTGTTGCCTCATAACCCCAACCTAAGAAGCCTCTTTTCTGCAATGCTCCATGGTCCCTGGTGTCCAGCTGTTGGGGGCAGAGGCCCAGCCCTTCTGGCCCAACTTACTTAACTCACACATCTTTTTCTTATCCTCTCTAGGCCTTGCCCTTCTCCCATCTCATCCTGGCCACAGGCAGCACCGGGCCCTTCCCTGGCAAGTTTAATGAGGTGACCTGCCAGGAGGCAGCCATCCAGGCCTACGAGAACATGGTGAAGCAGGTGTGCCACACTGACGGATGTGGGGCAGGGTGGGCAGGCCGGAGCACTGTGGCTCTGGAGCAGGGGGACTATCTGGGGGGGACCTCATGGCTGCCTAAACAGCCTGCGAGCAGTGGAGAGAGGAGGCCTCAGACCTGAGTTTCTGTGTGTTGTGCTGGCTATGTCTCTGGCTCATCCCTCTTGTCGCCTCTTTATATATGCATGCAGCCCCTTCCGCCTGCTGTGCGGTACAGCGCACCGGGCTCCGTGCTCCCACTTCCCCCAGGGATCTGTGAAGGGAGGAGCAGACCCATCTGGAGCCCAAATATGGACAGAGCTCTGCCCTTCTTTAGCCAGGGCCTCCCTCCCCCTCCATAGGCTGAGCCACCGTGCAGGCATGTGGGTGTGCTTCATGGTCCCTCCTTCTTCTTCAGATCCAGCTCTCAGAGTTCATCGTGGTGGTGGGAGGTGGCTCCGCAGGAGTGGAGATGGCAGCAGAGATAAAAACGGAATACCCCAAGAAGGAGGTGAGGTGGCCTTCTTGGCTATCTTTTTGAAAATTTATAATAACATTAAATAAATATGTATTTATACATATGTATATGTATAAATATATATATATTATATGTATATATAATGTCTTTGTGTGTGTACATGCACAAGTGCCATGGTGTGAGTCAGAGGACATCCTGTGGGAGTCTGTTCTCTCCTTCCACCCTGTCTCCCCTGGGTTTTGAACCCATGTCATCATGCTTGGCGACAAGCGCCTTTACCTTTACCCATCTCCCACTTCAACAACACCAGGACTTTGCTCAGGTCCTGGGAGGCTGGAGCCCCACATGTATAAGCAGAGTGTTTTCCATCTTGTCCTAAAAGCAATTCCACATGCAGTCACTCCACATAGCGAGAAGAGCCTCCTGCTTCGGCTCCTGGCTGTACGGAGCTCTGGACGTGGGGAGAGGAGGGCCAGCGAGTTATCTCATAAACACAACCGCCCATGTCTCTCCTTCCAAGTGAGAGCCTTTGGGATGAGGCCTGGATGTTCTCTTTTTTGCTGTGAAGTTTCTTGGTATTTTTGATTGGCAGCCCTTGCCCTGGACAGCCACATGGTGGTCATGTGGGTCAGCTTTAGCTCACGTGTGTGAGCCTCTTTGAGCCACAAAGAGCCTGTGAACAGCACTCTTCTCCCCAGGGAGAGATGGTTGGCTTCCACAAGGAAAATCAATCTGGCATAATTTAATTATATGCTTACTCTCTGACAAATGGCTGGAAATTATGGTGACTGATGGATGTAGTTAAAGCATTCATTTTGATTCACGAGTGTTGCATAGAAAGCCCACCCTCCCCGCTTGTTCTCAGTGCTTCTGCCATGAGTGGGTCTCTTCCAACACTGACTGATCTTACTGGCACCGGTGGGGTGTCCCGTGATATAGTTCAATTCCAGAGCTGCCAGGAATTGGCACATGCACCACAAGCCAAGGGCTCAGCCCCATACGGCTGCTCCCACCTCAGATGACAGTGGAGTTGTAGGTTCCTGGTTAAATAACACTTCTGACCCAGCTATAAACAGAAAGTTCTTCCCATTGGGTTTTATAGTGGCCAGAGTGTCATATAGACCCCAGAGATACAGCTCGCTTACCACTGCTAGCTTAACACAAAAGAGGTTTTAAAGGACACAGATGGGGCTGGAGAGATGGCTTGATGGTTAAGAGTTCATACTGCTCTTGCCTGGGGCCCAGGTTTGGATCTTAGCACCCACATGTGGAGCTCACCCGACCTGTAATTCCAGCTCCAGGGGATCTAGTGCCCTCTCCTGGACTCGATAGGCACTGCACTCATGTGCGCATATCCACATACAGACGTGTAACTAAAACTAATAAAATAAGCCTTTAAAGGACATATATGAACAGCCAGATAAAGAGATCCCAAACACAGGGACCTCTTTCTCCCTGGAGTTGGGGTATGCCACCTTCATTCATGAGGAGGCACTCCAAGTCTCGCAGGGGGATTTGAAGGCTTCCTCATTGGCTTGATGAACTGTAGAACTCCACCTCCAGCTCCCTGGGCTTCCTGGGAGACTGGGACAGGGCTGAAGCTCCTGTCAGGGTTTGATTCTGGTGGCCTTGTCCCGTCAGATTGAATGATGCTCCTGTCACACAAGAAACTCCAAGGCATCCAGCAGTTTGTCACTCAGAGAATTACAAAGGTCACAGAAGCTCCGGGTTAGGAATTAGGGCCAAATATCAGAACAAATGATTCTTCCAGCACTGGAAGGCCTTCAGAGCTCTGTGTCAGCAACCAGGGACAGACCAGAATTCTTGTCATGTCATGGGGATAAAGATGGTCTGAAGTAGTACGTTTCAACTAACTCAGGGTAGGATCTATGTTGTATTAGTAGGCATGTAGGAGCACGTGTGTGATTGGCATGTGCTGAGTCCCCTCCTTTACCACATTTTTATTAGGGCCGAGCATAGTATCACACTTTAATCCCAGCATGTGGAAGGCACAGGCAAGAGGATCTCTGTGAGTTCTAGGCCAGCCTGGTGTATATAGCGAGTCCCAGGACAGCCAGGACCATGCAGAACAGTGGTTCTCAACCTTCCTGATTCTATGACACTTTAATACAGATCCTCATGTTGCGGTCACCCCCAACCATAAAATGATTTTCATTGCTACTTCATACCTGTAATTTTGATACTATTCTGAACTGTAATGTAAGTATCTGATATTTCCGATGGTCTTAGGTGACCCTTGTGAAAGGGTTGTTTAACCCCCCAAAAGGGGTTGTGACCACAGGGTGAGAATCACTGAAGTAGAGAGACCCTGTCTCAAAGAAAAATAATTAAAAATTTTTATTTAGTGTGTGTGTGTGTGCACGTGTGTATGCACATGCCACATTCTGCTCTCTATGAGGAAATCATAGAACAATTATAGGAGCTGGTTCTCGCCTTCTACCATGTGGATCCTGGGTTCACACTCAGGTTGTCAGGCTTGGTTGCGATCACCTTACCTGGTGAGCCATTTTGCCAGCCCCTTTAACGTCTTTTCTCATCCATCATTACACAGTTCCTGAGTGGGACAATTAAATTCTGGTGAATCTCAGGAGATGTCTGGCCCAAGTGTCAGAGACAGGATTTCAACCAGTCGAGCCCCCCCTTTCCCATCTTCTCTGCTTTCCCTTTCCTTCTGTCTTTTCCTCCTCTCCCTTTTCCTTCTAAGCCTTTGTATGTGCTAAGCAAACATTCTACCCGTACGCTATGTATGTCTCCAGCCCTCTTTTTACTTTTTATTTTATTTTATTTCATTTTGGAGACAGGGTTTCTCTGTGTAGCCCTGGCTGTCCTAGAATTTACTCTGCAGACCGGGCTGGCCTCAAGCTCAAAGATCTGCACGCTTTTGCCTCCTGAGTGCTGGGATTAAAGGTGTGTGCCCACCACTGCTCAGTCTCTTTTTACTTTTGGATACAGGGTCTGACTCAGTAGCTAGTTGGTCTGGAATTCAGCCTGGCCTAGAACCTGAGATCCTCCTACCTCAGCCTCCACAGTGGCTGAGATTACAGGCCTGTGCCATCAGGCCCGAGAGACAGCCTGATTTCCAAGTCTGACCTGGACGGTGGTCACAATCTGACTGCATGTCTTCTTGCTGAGACAGCAAGCGGATATGCCAACGAGACTCATTTTACAACTAGAGAAGTGTTGCTATCAGCCTGGTGTCGGGTCAGCAGCTTATATACTGATTATACAATCGCACATCCTGAAAACATTGTCCGTTTGCCTTAGGTGAGGTGTGGGTTTGGGCAGTAGCACATGGGTGGGCCTCTGGGTTCAGGGACACTGAGTCCTGAGAGGTGGGCTGGAGCCCTGGCTGCTGTGTAGAGTTTGTCTCTAATGCTCATTTCCTCAGTATTACATGGGAAGTAGGAGGGAGACTCAGGGCTCCCCTCTCAACACCTGTGTTGTTTGTTTGTGTTTGTTCCAGGTCACTCTCATCCACTCCAAAGTACAGTTGGCCGACCAGGAGCTCCTGCCCTGTGTGCGGCAGGAAGTAAAAGAGATCCTCCTCCGGAAGGGCGTGCAGCTGCTGTTGAGTATGTGTGACGAACCCCTCTTGTCCAGCCCCCACCTGCTGATCCACTGCCCGTGATCCAGCTGTGGCCGCCGGTTGGGGCTGTAGCTGTGGTTCATCCGCTCAGGCTCCCCTCCTTCCTATTCTACCCAGAGAGCATCAGGAAGTCTCAGACGTGGGAGCCTGCCTGAGCTGTATCCAGCGGGAAGTCAAAGTCACAGGGCTAGTGGGACCCAGCTGTAGTTGAGCACAACGACAGACAGGGGGTGCTATTTACTGAATGACTTAAGTGCCTCTAAAGGATCTGCCCCATATTTTCATTTTTGATGTCTCCGTGGAAGATGGAACAGGCATGTAATTTGAGGCATCGAGTGTGACTTTTTTTTTTTCCAGTCTCTGCGTGACCCTGTCTGTCCCGGAACTCACTCCGCCTCTGCCTCCTAACCTTCCACCTGCTTCTGCAGCCTGAGTGCTGGGACTAAAGTCATACATCCCCACCTCCCTGCTTTTCAGTGTGGCTTTTTTTTTTTTTTTGTCTAGAGCAGGGAGAGAGAGAAGATCCTAGTATTTGGAGTGGGATGGCACCTGCGTGTCCCCTCTATGTTCTGTGCAGAAGGGTATGTGGCAGTTGCTGTGGAAGCCCCACTCAGCTGTCACAGCCTCCTTTGGTGACTGGTCCCCGAGGACTGGAAGCACTTTCCTTTCAAACAGATCCTCTCACTTTCTCTGCCTTTTGTCACGTACCCATCCATCCACCCGCCTGTCCACCCACCCATCCATCCATTCATCACCAATTCCCCCATCCATCCATCCACCCACCCATCCATCCATCATCCACTCATCCATCCATCCATCCACCCACCCATCCATCCATCATCCATCCATCCATCCATCCACTCATCCATCCATCTACCCATCCATCCATCCACCCGCCTGTCCACCCACCCATCCATCCATTCATCACCAATTCACCCATCCATCCATCCACCCACCCATCCATCATCCATCCATCCATCCATCCATCCATCATCCATCCATCCATCCATCCACCCACCCATCCATCCATCATCCATCCATCCATCCATCCATCCATCCATTCATCATCCATCCATCCATCCACTCATCCATCCATCTACCGATCCATCCATTCATCATCCATCCATCCATCCATCCACTCATCCATCCATCTACCCATCCATCCATTCATCATCCATCCATCCATCCACTCATCCATCCATCTACCCATCCATCCATTCATCATCCATCCATCCATGCATCCATCCATCCATCCATCCATCCATCCCTTAAAATAATTTTATGTGTGCGGATTTTTGCCTGTGTACATGTCTATGTACCATGTATGTGCCCAGTGCCTCTGGAGGCCAGAAGAGGACATTAGATCCCCTTGAACTGGAGTTACAGATGGTTTTTAGCCTCTATTTGGATGCTAAGAATCAAATCTGGGTTTCATGGAGGAGCAGCCAGCACTCTTAACCACTAAGACCTCTCTCCAGCCCCTTCATTATTTTTTAAACTTTGGAGAGAGAGTATCTCATGTAGACCAGGTGGGCCTTAAACTGTGTCACCAAGGAGGATTGAATTTGTAATCCTCCCGCCTCCTTTTCCAGAGCACTGGCATACACACTATACATAGGTTTTCGGGGCTGGGTATAGGACACAGGACTTTCTGCACATCTTGCAAGTACCCTACCAACTGAATACTTTCTCTGCTTTCTGGTCTGTGCTGTACTAGGGACCTTCCGCTTAGACAGGACAAACAAGCTGCCATTCAGAAGAGGAAGGGGCCCTCTCTTGAGTAGCGTTTCCTAGAACTTGGGAAGCTTGATTTCACTTCCCTTCAGCAGCTTCCGGGAACTTTCCTCCAGATGGATCCCATGGGGACGGCTGTCCACATTCTGCTGCGTGGGGGTGGGGCGGGAGAGCGGACTTTGGGGGAGTCACGAGGGGGAGTGATCACTTTCCCCGTGGTCTGCCTTGGTTTGTGCCAGCTTCCTGTCATGGCCCCCTCCACAGGCGAGCGGGTGAGCAACCTGGAGGAACTGCCTCTCAGTGAGTTCCGGGACTACATCAAGGTGCAGACGGACAAGGGCACAGAGGTGGCCACCAACCTGGTGATCCTGTGCAACGGGATCAAGATCAACAGCTCTGCTTACCACAGTGCATTTGGTGAGTGGGCGGCCCAGGTGTAGCTGCCCCCGAGCCGCCTCCTTTCTCTCTAGCATCCGGAGACACACCACAGCCCTTCCCACCTGAACCAGCACCCCGTCGGTCTCCTCTTAGCCCATAGATCTTGACCTTTAAGTTCAGGTGAGAGGCCCTGCCTGCTCAGCTTGGAGGCCAGAATCTTCTGAGGTTAGGGCTTCCACCTAGTGGAGTGAGATGGAAGTAGGCTTCAGAGTGGGGAGAATGACCTCCCTTCCTGATGCTTCCCATGAGGAAGCTGAGGAAGTCCCAGGTCAGGCTCTCCCCCTCCATAGATAGGTGTGCTGCTCTCTCCAACCCCAGACCTAAGCACCTGGTACTTCAGTTCCAAACCTCCGTTTGGGGGGGGATGGGGACCGTGACACGGCCTCATCTCTTAAAGCTCAATATCCAGATGCCAGAGGGATAGACGTGGACTGAAGTGAGAGTGGGGCCCAGTGGCCAAGCCCCATGATTGCGCTGCATCCCCAGGCACCTGTCACCAATTGCTGAGCACCCTTTCCTTGACCAGTCTCTGCCGGATCCAGCAGGAAGTTAGTTTTCGGTCTAGAAGGAAGGCGGTCCACAGGGGTAATAGAGAGAGCACCCAGTTTACTATCTCAGTATTCCAAGGTATTCTAGAAGATACGTTGTTTTAAGTCCCTTAAGGGAAGCTTATTGTTTCGGAAAGGGCCGCATCTATTTTAAAATTTCGACGTATGTTCCAAGGGCGGTTGAAGACCTGAGAGCCAGGGGACTTGCAAAGAGCTCTCTTTTGTATGAGGAGGCTTTCCGGTGCTTGGCCTCTGTTCTCATTCTTGCCTCTTGCTCTGCCTCAGGCTTGACCTGGCAGGAAGGGGACTTGGAGGGGGAGGGGAACTTCAGGCAGGATGAACAGCCTGTGGGCATGTCACTTCTTAGCACACTTCTCTGAAGTGACTGGACCCACACCCGGGACTTGTCCCACTGTTCTGGAGGCGACTTAACATGGCTGCTCAGGGGCTGCTTTGGTGTCCTCTCGCCCAGCAGAGAATAAATTGGCCAGCAATGGTGCTCTCAAGGTGAACGAGTTCCTCCAGGTGGAAGGGTACAGCAACATTTACGCCATCGGCGACTGTGCTGACATCAAGGAGCCCAAGATGGCCTATCTCGCTGGCCTGCATGCCAACATTGCCGTGGCCAACATCGTCAACTCCATGAAGCAGAGGCCCCTCAAAGCCTACAAGCCAGGTACGGAAAGCTTGGGCATTTGGGGTCAGATATGCGGAAGGCTTTGGGAGCTGTAAGATGAATGACCACTAGACTGCAGGTCCCATCACAAAGTCTCTTTAAAAAGCAAATGTGTTATTGGGCTGTAGCTCAGTGGTAGAATTTTTGCCTGGCATGAACTGAGGCCCTGGGTTTCATCTTCAGCATTGCTAACAGAGGTGAAGAGATGGCTCAGATGGCAAGGATGCTAGTTTGATACCTAGAACACATTTCTTGTTTATTTGATTGTTTTTGAGATAGGGTTTCTCTGTGTAGCTTTGGAGCCTGTCCTGGCACTTGCTCTGTAGACCAGGCTGGCCTCGAACTCACAGAGATCCGCCTGCCTCTGCCTCCTGAGTGCTGGGATTAAAGGCGTGCGCCACCACCACCCTGTTCTAGAACACATGTTTAAAAATAAAAAACAAAAAACAAACAAAGAAACAAACTAAAAAACCTGGGCATCATGGTCAGTAAAAGATCCAGTCTTAAAAAATAAAAATAAAAAAAGTGACTGTTACCTGAGGAATGCCAGCCCAGATTGTCATCCTCTGGTCTCAACATGTTTCCACACACATGTACACATAGGCACACATAGTCATATGCACACAAGACATGAACATAGGCACACATAGGCGCACCCGCATACTCAGACATCTGACTTGCTTTCTTAAACACGCACTGTTGCTCGTGGACTCTGACAGCTTCATTCGTGGCTGCATCTCTCAGGTGTCACCTTGCTTTGTGTGTTTGCCCCCCAGGTGCATTGACATTCCTCCTGTCCTTGGGCAGAAATGATGGCGTGGGCCAGATCAGTGGCTTCTATGTAGGCCGCCTCATGGTGCGACTGGCCAAGAGCAGGGACCTCTTCATCTCTACGAGCTGGAAAACCATGCGTCAGTCACCACCATGACAGGGAGGCTGTGTGGGAGTTGAGGTACCACTTGGAGGGGTGATAGACTGATTGACCAAGGACACCCTCCTGACAGGTGCCAAGAGCAAAAGCTCTTTGTCTGGATCACGGTGTCAGTCGTGCGCTGGCTGGAAATACAACTTGTATGAAGCCCAAAATGAGAGATGGAGAGTAAAGGGGGAGACATTAAAAAAGAAAAAAAAGCCCTAGAAGATTCTTTCTGGATTTGGAAGGTCTGCTTGCAGCTGGGCTAGCTAAAGGGTCTTGGGGAGGCAGAGGCGGCTTTCTGAGCTGTAGGCTTCTGTCTGTGTGTCCATGTGTGCACACGAATGCACAGGGCTTTGGGCTTACTGTGCAGAGCTTCTGTAGGGCAGACCTGGGCTCCTCTAGCTAGTGTCCGGTCTGTAGTATAGTAAGTAGTGCCCACAGCGTGAGACCAGCTGAAGAAAGAGCGTTGGCGTGGGGAAATGGCCTGTACCTTGAGTCCCTCCTCACTTGGGGTGGGGAAGCTCATAGGTCCCACAAGAAGTAGGATATTAATAGGGGCCTCATTTTATTCTCCCAAACTTAGTATCTGCACTGCTCTCTCTTTCTTCTCTCCCTTCTCTCTTTCTCCCTCCCCCAACTCTCTCTCTTTCTCTCTTCCCTCTCCCTCTCTCTCTCTCCTCTCCCCTCCCTCCCCCCTCTCCCTCTCTCCTCTCTACCTCTCCCCCTCTCTCCCTCTCTCTCTCTCTCCCTCTCCCTCTCTCTTCAGTGTCTCTATATTATTCAGATTGGCCTTGAACTCCTGAGCTCTAGTAATGCTCCTGGAACCCTCTTTAACCTTCATGAACCTTTATTTCCATATTCATCTGACTGTAGGTCACAGGTACATTTACAGAGAGACAAAGTTCCCCTCTAGCTAGTCCATCTGTTGCTGAAATCTCTTCCCGGGGTGGGGGAGGTATATAAATAACATCTGTCCACTTCTCCTAAGGAAGGTCCCAATGACAAACCAAGGACAATTCTGTCACACTTTACTCTGGGGAACCAGTGAGTTTATTGAGGTTCCTTATATAGTATCTGAGGGGTGTGTTTCTCCCCACAACAGGCCAAGCCTGGAAACTTTAACCAGCAGGGATGAGGGTTCCATAGCTACGGGGCAGCCTTTCCTGGCCTATAGGTTCAAGCCACTCCTTGGGTCCACACGCAATTAAGGCAGCGTTGCATACAACAGGTGGTAGGGGATTCACAGGCAAGGGTCTCCTGCCTCCCACCGCTCCACGAGGGGATAAAAACCATCAATAAGGCCAGCGGGGACAGTCCTTTTAAAAGGGGAGCAGCTGATCTCCTCCTTCCCCCACCTGCATTGATGGTGGTT
This sequence comes from Arvicola amphibius, assembly GCF_903992535.2. Taxonomy (NCBI): domain Eukaryota; kingdom Metazoa; phylum Chordata; class Mammalia; order Rodentia; family Cricetidae; genus Arvicola; species Arvicola amphibius. Next base: position 103,692,531 of record NC_052055.2, read on the forward strand.
GCTTGGCTCTGAGGACAGCCACTCCAACACCATGCTAGCAGGGTGAGGTTTATAAGGATGGAGGTGCTAAGATAGAAGCCTGGCTTGCCACTGCTGTAGGAATCCCAGGACGGCGACCCGTGATTCGGGGAGGGTACTGGATGCTTGATCTTCAGAGACCAGAGAGACAACTGTGGACGATTCCTAGTGATTTCCAGGTTACCCTTACAGGCTGCTGCTGGGGCTGGGGGGTGGGGAGCGGGGGTGGGGAGCATGCTGCGGATTTCCTGGCCAGCTCTTGTCACTTGGGTCCTAACTGGCCATAATGTCTACTACAGACGGCTAAGGTACACGAATGACTTCTCTATCCAAGTGAGCCCGCCCAGCAGGGAAGAGCTGCTGGTGCATGGCCTAAATTGAGTGCCTATATCAGAAGAGACTGGGAAGCCACTCCAGTAGATTCAGGCATGACTCTCTCTCCTCTGCCTCTTCCTGCTTGCTTTTGGCCTTGGCCTCTGCTTATGGGTGGCAGAGTCCTTGCCCAGCCTCCCTGGCACGTCCAGTCCATCCCCATTTGGGTTGTCGCTAAGGTCTGTTCTGTTCAGTTGTACAGGCTGGGGCTGAGACTTAGGTCTCTCTCCAGGGAATCATGACTCATGGGCAGTTTTGTCCCCAGCTCTGCTGTTGTGGATGCTAGCCAGCAGGCTCACCCTCTCTGAAGGCAGGACCGTCATGATGCGGGCTGATCAGGAGCCCTAGAGAGCCTAGTGGGACGCTAGGGTGACAGGTCTTGTGCAGTTTCTTTACAACACTCTAGAAGAATCTACCCGTGGAGACAGCCGTCCAAGAGAAGGAAATATGGCAATAAAGGGATATGTTATAAGAAAGACACTGGATCTTTTATTTTTTTTTCCTTTCATTTTTCTTTTTTCTTTAAAAAAAAACAAAACCAAACAAACAAAAATCCCAAGGCAAAACCCTTTTAGGTGTAGTTACAAATATTTTAGGGGTCGGGGAGGGGACCCTATTACAGAAGAGAAAAGCACCTAGGATGTCTTTCCCATCTTCTCTCCACTGAGGGAGACAGCCAATACACCCAAGTGGCTGTCATGCCCTCCTGACTTGGAAAAAGGAGGAACCAAACACTTAAGAACTTTGAAAAGACTTGTGTGTGTGTGTGTGTGTGTGTGTGTGTGTGAGAGAGAGAGAGAGAGAGAGAGAGAAAGAGAGAGAGAGAGAGAGTAAAAGTCAATGCTATAAATCTAAACGAGGTCTATTTTTATGTCTGTTTGTTTTTTTTTAAAAAAAGTTCTAAAACAACAGGAAGAAAAGACATGAAAAAAAAAAAAAAAACCCTTGGTGGAAACCTGGTTAATTTCGAAAGAGGCCTTTTGTAAAGAGAATATAAAATGCGCTGGGCCCCTTCCCCAGGCAGTCAGGCCCTGCCCCGCTGCCTCGGCTTCCCCTCTCAGCTGCCCTCTGCTCCCCTGCCACGTCACCCGTCCTCAATCCTTTTAAAAAATAAAACCCCCTGCTCTGGAGACGTGACCCTGACTCTCCCCACCGGAAAGCTACTTGGTGTCCAGCTTGGCCATCTCCTGTACGTAGATGCCGATGCTCTCGCTGTCAAACAGCAGGAAGTACACATTCTTCAGCGAGGACGCGCTTGAGTCGTCGAAGTGGGCTGAGATGGCCTTGAGGGTCACCTGGGCGGCCGTCTGTTTGGGAAAGCAGTTTCTATGACCAAGCGAAAGAAGAGCTCGTGTCACTCTGGGTTCCTGTACCACTGCTGTAATTCTCTCTTAGCTTGAGGAGAGGGACGCTGGTTCCTTTCTGTTCTTGTTTTGACAGGGTCTCACTAGGTAGCCCTGGCTAGCCTGGAACTCACTGTGCGGACCAGGCTGACCATGAACTCGGAGATCTGCCTGCTTCTGCCTTCCAGAGTGCACAGATTAAAAGGATGTACCACCACGCCCTGCTAAAAGTTTCTTCTCATGCTGGCCCTGGACCCTTGTTTGTATGGTGTGGAACTCACCACATACAGGGCCAGTTCACAAGTCACACTGGCAGGAGTCAGGGGAAGACACCGGTTGGTGGAGATGTCCCTGCTACATACTAACCACATACGAAAGAATGCTACATACTTTCAGTCAAGGTCACAGAGCTAGTATGTAAAGGATGTCCCAAATTTGAATCTGTGTCAGCTGGCTTAAGGATAAACTCTATTGATTTCACATTTATAAGACCATGTCTTCAAAAAGCAAAGTTTTTTTTTGTTTGTTTGTTTGTTTGCTCCTTCAAACCAGATTATACGACAAGGGCCTTTCATAATTGCTGGGGCTGGGGCTCAGTTGGTCAGTGTTTGTGCCTAACATGCTGGGTTAGGTCCCCCAGTACCACATAAAGCAGGCAGGTGTCTTTAACAAACATGGGGTATGATGCAGGGATGGCTTGGTGGGGAAAGGGCTTGCCACACAAGCATGTGATCTGAGTTTCTCAAAGCAAATATAACGAGGCTGGGCATGGTGATAGTGTCTGTAACCCCAAAGACAGGTAGATCCCTGAGACTGGCTGGCCAGTCAGCCTAACCTGATTGGTTAACTCAAAACCAATGAAAGCGTATTTTTTAAAAAAGGTGGTAAACCCACCATTGACAGTACATACTTTTACTGTAAGAGGCAGAGGCAGGCAGATCTCTGTGAGTTCAAGGCTAGCCTGATCTACATAATGAGTTCCAGGACAGTCAAGGTTACATAATGAGACTCTCCCCGCCCCCCTTTTATCTTTTTGGTTTTGGTTTTGCAAGACAGGGTTTCTCTGTGTGGTCCTGGCTGTCCTGGAACTCACTCTGTAGACCAGGCTGACTTCAAACTCAGAGATCTGCCTGCCTTTGCTGGAACTAAAGGCGTGGGCCACTGACCTCCAGGCCAGACCCTATCTCAAACAAAAAAGCAAAAAAAAAAAAAAATCGCCAAACCAAAACAACAGCACCTAAACCTCAGGGTGGTAGGGTGTGGTAATACACTCAGCACTCAGGAGACAGAGGTAGGCAGATCTCTCTGAGTTTAAGACTAGCCTAATTTACATTGTGAGTTCTAGGCTAGCCAAGAGACATAGTAAGGCCCTTTCTCAAAACAAAAACAAGATGGGTATCTTAGTCATCTGAGAGGAGAAACCTCAATTGATGAATTTCCCAGATCAGATTGGCCTGTGGCCACGTCTGGGAGGGATTGTCTTGATTGATGATTGCCATGGAAGGGCCCAGCCCACTGTGGGCAACACCGTTCCTTGGGCAGATGATCTTGGGTTGTATGAAAAGAGCTACCTAAGTAGAAGCCAGGGAGTGAGCCAGCAAGCAGCATTTGCCCAAGGTTTCTTTATCAAACTCTTGCCTTTAACTCCTGCCTGACTTTGACGATGGACTGTGACCCGGAAGTGTAACACAAATAAACGCTTTGCTCCCCTAAGTTACTTCAGGACAGAATGTGTTATCACAGCAACAAGAGTGTTAGTCACCCGAGTAATGACACTGGTCTCCACACACATATACACATACGACACACATGTGTACCCACACGCACACACAAAACTAAAATGCTACCCATGGTGTCTTTCTGTTCTGAGCATTGATATCAACAAGGCAGGAGAGCTGGCCCCAGGCTAGGGAGACTTGACACCCCAGGCCAGGGGCTTGTCTCTGTTTGAAAGGCAGGAAATTGGGCTCCTTTCTCTGTTGCCTACCGAACTTGCAGGCTTTGTGGGCAGACTCTGGCTTTGCCTTCTAGAATGGGCTGATGGAATGTGGCAACCTTGGCAGTCCAACAGAAAGGCTGGGGATGTCAACTAAGAAACTGTGTCCTACCTGCCACTGGGGAAAGGCGGGAAGGCGACGGACTTGAGCTTCTTGTCCTCGGCTGCGGACAGGCAGTTTTTGATGGTCTCTTCCAGCTGCTCTTCACATTTGTCGGAGCCCCACTGGGGGATGTGACAATGGATGACAAATTTGGCTGCGAGTCCACTGGATTGGCTGACGGCAGCTGGGACACAGGAAAGGGAAACGCAGGAGGTTATTTCCCGAGTCCCACCTTAAAGCTGGGTGACGATCCTGGGCCTCACAGGTAATCCTGTGAGATCCTGGAGGACAGGAAGTGAAAGTGCAGGTGGCTGGACCCCTCCCTCCCTGCCCACCGAGAGGAGAGTGTGGCAGGATGTGAGCTCTGGTCAGAAACCCTAGTCTGGGTGTTGATGTGACAAGTTTTTCACTGCTGGTGACCTGTCCCCAGGCCCCTGGTCAGGAACCACCTCAGTGGATCCTGGCAACAGGAACATATCAGAATCACAACTGGGGCTGTGGGAGGTCCAGTAACAGTCATTCCCAAATGTCGGAATCCCGGGGTTCTTAACTGCTCCCTGACATGGCCGAGGGTACTTTGTGACTGCAGTTAAGGATACTGGAGATGGACGGCCAGGGTTGCCGTACTGGTTAGTTTTGTTGACTTACCATGACACCAGGATTAAAGGTGTGTGCCACAGTGCCTGGCTTTTTTTTTTTTTAAAGTTTTTCAAGACAGGGTTTCTCTGTGTAGCCCAGGCTGTCCTGGAACTCACTCTGTAGACCAGGCTGTCCTACAACTCAGAGATCCACCTACCTCTGCCACCCAAGTGCTGGGATTTAATTTGTGCACCACCACCACTTGACAAGGCTTAACTAAAAAATGTTTTTATAGGGATGGGTATTTGCCTGCATGCATGTCTGTGTATTGTATGTATATAGTGCCCAAGGAGACCAGAAAAGGGCAAATCCCCAGGCCTGGAGTTAAATATGGCTGTGAACCACCATGTGGATGCTGGGAACTAAACCCAGGTCTTCTGGAAGAGCAGCCAGTGCATTTAACTGCTGAGCCATCTCTCTAGGCCCTCCTTCCTTTCTTTATCTTTAAAATATTATTTTATTTTATGTGTAAGGGTGTTTTTCCTACATCTATGTCTGCACTGCCTTTAGAAGCCAGAAGATGGCATCAGATCCCCTGGACCTGAAGTTATAGACAGTTGTGAGTTGACATGTGGGTGCTGGGAATTGAACCAAGGTCTTCTGCAAGAGCAGCCAGTGCTTTTAACCTCTGAGCCACCTTTCTAGCTCCTTCCTTCCTTTCTCTCCCTCCCTCCCTCTCTCTCTCCCTCCCTCCCTCCCTCAGGGTTTCTATTGCTGTGAAGAGACACCATGACCACAACAACTCTTACAAAGGAAACATTTAATTAGATAGCTTGCTGTTTCAGAGGTTCAGTCCATTATTATCATGGTGGGACATGGCAGTGTGCAGGCAGAAATGGTGCTGGAGATGGAGCTGAGAGTGGAGAAGGAGCTACATCTTGATCTAGCAGGCAACAGGAAGTGGTCTGAGACACTGGGTACAGCTTGAGCATATATGAGATCTCAAAGCCCACCTCTATAGTGACACACTTCCTTCAGTAAGGTCATACCTTCTCCAACAAAGTCACACATCCTAATAGCTACTCACCATGATTTTATGTGTGGGGGGTGTTGTAAACTACCACACCCCTTCCCTCTCTCTTTTAAATTTTATTCCCCTAAACATGGCCCCTGTTATTGACAGGCCTGGTAAGAACCTTGGCTACTGAGGAGTTTGAGGAAAGTCCCTGTGGCCATCAATCATCAGAAGTGACTTTTCTGTCTCCATGCTTGGTTGTGTCCTTCACTCCCAGTTCCTTTGTCCATCTTTTCTGAGCCATGCATCTGGGCAGCCTGGTAAGAGATGCACCGTGTGACCCTGGGCTCCTCACTTGGCTATAAATTTCTTCTTTTAGGGCCACACTGACATCTACAGCACAGTGCATGTGGCAGAGGCTCAGCATGGACTGGTCTGGCTTGGAGAACATGCATGGGGCACATGGGCTCCCAGCAGGGTCTGGCAGGGGCAGCTGTGTAGAGGCCTGGACTGAAACTGGTCCTTTTACCAACTCTAAGAGGTAAGTATTTTTCATTCGTTTTAGTGTCTTTGAAAAGGTTCACACACACAGACATCTGTAATGAGATCTGGTGCCCTCTTCTGGCCTGTAGGGATACATGCAGGCAGAACATTGTATACATAATAAATAAATACATCTTTAAAAAAAAGAAAAAAGATGTGTGGTCATTAACTTAAAAAAAGAGAAAGCAAAGGCATACATCTCATGACTGCTGTCAGCTGCAGGAGACCTAAGCTCTTCTAGAAATGAAATGCAGGTTCTTCATCTGCTGAGGTCTGGTCCCAGGAGCCTGTCTGTGTGAGGATTTAGACCATGCTGGGCTGCCAGTCTTCAAAAGCACTGGCTTGCCGCTCACATTCACTATGCTTCTCCCCCACCCCTTATCCTATCTGTGGTGGTTTGAATGAGAATGCCCCCCATAGGCTCATGCATTTGAATGCCTGGCCTCCAGTTGGTGGAACTGTTTGGCAAGGATTGGGAGGTGTGGCCTTGTTGGGGGAGGTGTGCCACTGGGGGCAGGCTCTGAAATTTCAAAAGTCCACACCATTCCCAGTTAGCTTGCTCTCGCTCACGCCTGTGGATCAAGGTGTAAACTCTCAGTTCTTGCTCCAGCAGCATGCATGGCGGCCGGCAGCCATGTTCCCTGTCATGATGGTCTCAGACTTAATGCTCTGAAACTGTAGCCCACCCCAATAAACTCCTTCTTCTCTAAGTTGCCTTGGTTGTGCTATTTTCTCACCAAAATGGAAAAGTATCCAAGATACCATCGAACTAATACCAAGGTCAAGAACAGAGCTTGCTGCCCTTCTGTGAGGCAAGGTCAGCTGCTACCCACCTTATTTTGATTTTTCTCTTTAGGTGGGGATCATTGTGTGTGTGTGTGTGTGTGCACGCGCACACACACTAATGGATGCAGGTCACAGTACACTTACATTAGAGGACAACCCCTGGGAATCAGTTCTTCCACTCAGAGGCTCCCAGGGGCTGAGCTCAGGTTTTTAAGGCCACGGTGAGACCCTTCACTGGATGAGCTATCTCATCAGCTCAAACTCCCATTTCATACAGATGGCCCACGTGCCTCTCCTCTCCGGCAGCTTTAACAATTCTTCTTAATTCCATCTTGATCAAAATGCAACAGGAAGTGAACTGAGATACTGGGTATGGCTTGAGCATATATGAGACCTCAAAACCCATCTCCACAGTGACACACTTCCTCCAAGGCCACACCCACTTCAACAAAGCCATGCCTCCTAATAGTGCCACTCCCTTTGGGGCCATTTTAAAACTATTACAGTGTGTGTGTGTGTGTGTGTGTGTGTGTGTGTGTGTGTGTGTAGAGGTTAGAGGGAAGTCTTGGTGTCATCCTCAGGGACACTGTCAACCTCCTTTGAGATGGACTCTCACTGGCCTACACCTTACCAAGCAGGCTAGACTGACTGACCAGTGAGCCTCAGGGAACCTCCTGTCTCTACCTCCAAGCCCATGACTACGAATGTGCTTGGCTTTTTAATGTGCGTTTTAGGGATGACATTTCCTGTTGTATGCAGTGACCATGAATGAGTGTGGGAGGCTGGAGACTGTAAGGAAGGGGTTGAGTCAGGCTGAGACGTAACCAGTCTAACACTTACCTTCCGCCACTTCCAAAGGGCCTTGGGATTTGCGAAGCTCCTTTACTGTTTCCAAGAACTCTTTACCTCCTGCCTTTTCCAAGGCTTTACCTACAAAGAACAATGGGGGCTTGGTGAACGTCTTTTCAACAGAGTCATATTGCTGGGCATGTTAGTATGTCAGGAAAGTCTTAACCAGAAGTGCCATGTTCCATTTGTTACCCTGGTTTGCCAGTGGTCACTGGAGGCACCGCACAGAGGTCAGACTAAAGGATGACAATCTTTGTTAAAGGGCACACACACGCACACGCACACACACACCACACATGCTGTCTCTCTCTTTTTCTTGTGTTGCCCAGCATGGAATCTAAGACCTCCCACAAGCTGAGCAAATAACCTGCCACTGAACCACGTCTCAGCAAGGCAGAACACCTCAATCTGGAAAATCCCAAATCCAAACCTTTCACATGCCAACCCAACACAGCTCGTGCTAGATTCCACAGCTGGTCTCACATGATGGGAGGTGGGGGGGTCACTGTCAAAACCCAGGGCCGCTAAAAATACTCTGTAAAATCACCTCGCAGCTATGTGTGAGGCACACGAGGGGAATGCATCTCTCGGGAACGCTGGTGTCGTGCACTGCCAAAGCACTGTTAAAATCCGTTGAAGTCACTAATCACTGTGAATACGTACTTCTACAAAGCATTTCAAAAATTCATTTATCTTGTATGTGTATGGGTGTTCTACCCGTATGTATGTCTGCACATCCTTGTGTCCACAGAAGGCGTCCCTCAAGTGGTCTTTTCTTGCCTACTTTTCCTAATGCAGGCAGTGGTGAAAACATGGAAAAAGCTGGCAGCAGCTGAGCAGTTGGCAGGCTGAGCTGCAAAGGTGGTTAGGCACTGATTGACAGCTGGGCTGTTTGAGGGCAGGAACCAAGGGGCAGGGCAACCCCAGGGTCCTAGACACCCCAGGCTCAGGAGCTGCAGCCCTGACCTTCTGCGAGTGCTGAGGAATCTTGATGTCTAAGCCTGCCCAGAAGCCACAAGGCCACCCACTGCTAAGGGCTGAGGAATCCTAGGTGCCCAGGAGAGTGGTGACAGGGGACTAAGGGTGCCAACCTGCATGAGAGCTCTTACCGCCAGAGGGGGCCATGAGCTGCTTGCTGCGGCGGCTCACCACATAGAGGGGCTGTCTATAGGGAACAGGAATAACCTTGCGTTTGGACTTGGGTCCCATCCCCAGGACATCTCATTAAGCACATGCAAATATTCCCCTAGTCCCAAGCACTTATTGTTAATATTTCTCATTATAATAACTCAGTTCAGAGGTTTCTTGAGTGATATGGCTTCATCACACTCAGGCAGGCACTCACATATCTTGGAGAGCCAGAACACATCGATGGATTTACATAAATGTCTAGCTGATCATTCTCTCCTGGGGTTACGGATGGGGCTTCTTCTTTAAGTAGCTCAGGTCTCAGAGATACAACCGGGAAATGGTCCTTGTGACACCACACATTTCTGAGTCTCATTTCTGGCTCCCAGAGGCCCGGAGACAGCTGGGGACTAAAGCTGGGCCTTAAGTCTAAACTGTGGCACTCTGCATTCGGGGTCAGGGGTCAGGGGGAGTTGTCTGGGAAGCAAGGTGAGCCTGTTCTTCTCCCTAGCTTAGAGGGCTAATGAGGCTGACAGTGATGAAGGGTGGGTTGTGGCTCAGTCTATATGGGGCTTGCCTGGAATGCAGGAAGCTTTGGGTTCAATCCCCGGCACAGAATAAACGGGCCATGGTGGATCATATCTGTGTAAGAATGACACCAATTCCCAACCACTGCTGAGTGTGTAAAGTTGAAGGGGCATCATGAGAGTGAGGAGATCTAAGGAAACACGGGTGTATCACTGGCCGTGGACCCTCATCCAGTTGTCTTTTAGTGCTGGGCACTGAACCCAGCAAACACTCAGCGATAGAGTCATGCCCCTATACAGCGGTTCTCAACCTTCCTAATGTCGTGACCCTTTAATATGGTTCCTCATGTCGTGGTGACCCCCCCAACCATAACATTATTTTCATTGCTATTTCATAACTGTCATTTTGCTACTGTTATGAATCGCAATGTAAATATCTAGTTTTCCGATGGTCTTAGGTGACCCCTGTGAAAGGGTCATTCTAACCCCCAAAAGGGTCTCTACCCACAGGTTGAGAACTGCCCAAGACCCTATTTCTTGAGACTGAATGCCCTGAAGTCTCTAGATCTACCATTGGTTTAAACAGGTAAACAGGCAGAAACGTGTTTAGTGATATTGCAAACAACAAAATCCAGACTAGGAGAAAACTGGTCTTGCTTCTCAGCAAATAAACTGCAAAAAGGTATGGGAGTGGGAGAGGCCATGGGTTAAGAGACTTGCTTCCCCTTTACATTTTGTGTGTGTGTGTGTGTGTGTGTGTGTGTGTGTGTGTGTGTGTACGTACATGGGTGCACGTGTGTGTATAGGTCAAAGGACAATTTGGGTGAGTTAGTTTTCTTCTTCTGCCATGTGGCTCCCAGGGACCAAATTCGGGTCATTAGGCTTGGCAGTAAATGTCTTTACATTTTAATTTTTGTGCTGCAGACTGACTCTAGGGTTTCATGCAAATTAAGCACAGGTTCTACCACCAAGCAACACTTGAATCCCCTAGTACAAGATTAAAAAAAATAAACGAATCAGGGCCTGGGCTGGACAGGATGACTGGCTTGCATGCTGGTGGTACAGGATGGGCATGTGACAGCGTGTCTCCTAGTGATGTAGCAACAATAAAGATCTGTCTGTTAAGGAGTGGGCATGAGCTGGTCTTTTATCCAGCCCTGTGCCATCTGGTCTTCAGACTGTATCCTCACTTTCGGATGAGAAAACTGAGGTTCAGGGAGGTTAGGAAACACATCTGAAGTCACACAGCTAGAAAGCAATCTGTAAGTGCCTGGAGAGAGACCAAGGTAACTCAGAGGTTGCTCTCTTGCCTGTCTGCCTGCCTCTCAGTCCATCTCACCCTCTCAAAAGATCAGCCATAGGGGCCACCAGTGGGGTCCAAACTTGATTTTTTGCTTCCGCAACAGTGCACGTCACCCTACCCGACTTCTAAACAGAGAAGCATCTCTTTTGATGTTTTGGACATAAAGATGCAGAATTATGAGGATGTCTGAAACAGGAACTTGCTTTGTGTGCATGGAAAGGACATCAAGCTAAACAGAGCTGAAGACTCGGCCACTAGGGGGAACCCTTTCAAAGTGGGGAGAGCCTTCCCAAAACAGAGCCGGAGATTTGGCCACTAGGGGAGCCCTTCCACAGTGGGAGGAAGCTCTTCCACACTGGAGAGAGCCTTCTTAAGCGAGGGCGAGGGTCTGTGGCATGCACACAGGGGAAGAAACAAAACTGTTTTTGTAGTTCTGTTATCGCCCAGTGCTACCCAACCGACTTTCCAGCATAGCAAGTGGCCTCTGGTGCCAGAGACACAGTGGGCCCAGCTGTCTGGGGCCACCACCTAGGGTTGAGCTGCTAGCAATGGCTTCAAACCATTCACCCCAGAGCCAGCCCTGGATCCCAGGGTCGAGGCCTTTTTTCCCCACCCCATTTAGCCTTTCAATGGAGGGTTTAAAACAGTTTTATATTTGAAAATGGGGCAACGTGGCAACAAATGGACCAGATAGTGGCCACGATGTGTGCTGTTGTTTCTCATGCCTTTGACAGTTTGTCAGCTCCCTTTCTCAGCTCTCTCCCTCCCCCCCCCACTCGAGACAGAGACAGAGTTTCTCTGTAGCTTTGGAGCCTGTCCTGGAACTCAGTTTGTGAACCAGGTTGGTCTCGAATTCACAGAGATCCACCTGCCTCTGCTTTTCTTAGTCCTTTCTACATGCCCTTTATCTTTTTTTTTGGTGGGGGGGGGGAGATCATAACCCTTCTGTCTGCTTTCTGAGGGCAGAAATTACAGCGGTGTACCCACTAGTTCCCATGTCTCTGTCTCTTTCCTTTTCACCAATAGCATTCTCGACATGTGAACTTAAAACCCACGTCAGGTTCAATCCAAAGCTTGTGCAATCATGTTTTGAGCAGCAGCGCTCAGGATGGCCCCATGTGAAAATGACCCAGGTGCTGTCATCAGCTGCAGAATGGAACCCACACTGTGGCATTCTCATGCAGTGAAATACCACACAGCCAAGAAAATAAACAAACACACTCAGTAGCTTGGGTGGATTTTGCAGATGCTAAGTTGCGCTGAGGGAGCCAGGCACGAAGAGCATGTAGGGCCATTTAAATAAAACCCAAACCAAACCAAGCACTTCTGCGCTGTTAGAAGACTGCTTTCCTCTCTAGGAAATCAGGATCAGGGGTGGGGCCGGAAGGGTCCACTCACCAATGTACTGGCTGCACAGGGGTCTTCAGTCGGCGCTTTGAGACAAGGTTTCATGTAGCTTACGCTAGCCTCAAACTCCCTATGGGGTCAAGGACAATCTTGAATTTCTGCTGCATCTGCCTCCACCTTCTGAATGCCACTACTACACATGTGATACAGAACACCCGTTCATGGTGTGCTAAGGGTTGAGCCCAGAACTTTGTGCACGCTAGGCAAGTACTCAAACCTGCTGAGCTCCATCACTTAGAGAAAATGTCGTCAAGTTGTACACAAATGGTCTGTCTCTATATAGCACCCTAAGAAAAACTTGACAAAATTTGTGTAGATTCCAAGCAAAGCCTGCTCCTCTCTGGTGAGACCATTTTATCCCACAGAGAGAGAGACATTTCCACGTGGGATCTCAGGCAGAGGACGACAGAGTTCATGAGAAGTGGACAGTGGGCTTCGCCATGACTCCTCTCCAAACCCCAGGCCTTACCTATCTCTTCTTTGAGGTCGATTTCGGCTGTGGTTGGGTGGACGATGCCCTCCACCCTCATAGAGCCAATATGGCTGATGTCACTTTGGGTCAGGGACAGCTGCAATAGGAAGAGAAGACAGAGATCAACTCCCACTGAAAATCATTTTAATTTAACTGTCAGTATTATTTTCCTCAACTATTCAGGCTGAGGGTCAGCACAGGGGCTCAGATTCCCAGGTGTTTGTTTGTTTTTGAGACAGGGCCTTAGGTAGCTGAGGCTGGTCTTGAGTTCAAGTTGATGCTTGCCTTCACTTCCTAATGCTGGGATTGTAGGCCTGAGCTGCCATGCCAGGCTTCTGGGCGTTTGCTTTTGGGCAGAGTCCTTTGAGTTCGGGAGCTCTTGAGACTAGCAGAGTGCAAACAGCCAGCCTCCATTGTCAGGAACAGAAATGGGCTCTCCCTTCCTCTCTCCTTCCCTCATCACTTTTGTGTCTTTTGTTCCTAACCCTGTGGCCTTGGTCTCCATGGACACAGCCTCTCAGAGGCTCTGTGCGGGAAGCAGCCCGAGGCGCACTCTCTTCTCACCCCTGAGAGAGTCAGAACATTTGGGGAGGCCATGTGGGATGGGGCTAGTAGACTCTGGGTTCCCACGCTGCCCTCATCTGTGACAATGCCTCCTGCCCAATCCTTTTGTGCTATGGACGCACTCAAGGCCTTGTGTATGCCAGGTGAGCGCTCTATCCCAAGCTACACCCTCAGCCCGAGTACCACATCCTTGGGGCTGTCTTGTGTGGTTTTGGCAGAGTAGGAGGAAGAGTGTTTCTCACTGTTTTCCTCGCATGAGTGGGAACTTTCTGATTCTCTAAATGAGGTTGGGGGAAAGTTCAGGGCCCTGGAGGGGACATACATCCCACCTCCTTGCATCTCGGTTTTCTTTGCATCAGGAACGAATAAGGAACCCGCTACGTCTCTGCTCCCCAGAGACCTTGTGATCCCTGACTGGATGGAGATACACTTGTTCGGCAGGCTGAGAACAGGCAGCAACCAGAGAGCCCGCTCGCTGACTCACCGGCTACTTCCCCGAGTGTCTTATTCCAGCCCTGGCTGACTCGGGAGATAAACTGTCTGCTTAGTGAATTTGTCGCACATAGAGATGAATTATTTTCATGTCTGGCAGGATGCTGAGATGCTGCTGGAATCCATCCTGTTAGGTTTTTATTTTATTTTATTTTTTTCTGCAGCCCAGGAAGGCAGGCAGACTGAATTATTGACAAATAACTCATTCCTAGCACCCAGCATATTCAAGAAACATATATTGCTATTCTCTCCCTCTGTCAAATGATACTTAATCATGGAAGCTGGGCCTCTTCGATCCTGGCTGGGAGTTAGCAATGGATTTTTCTCATTGGGTGCAGACGTAATTGGGGCTTGGGGATTTCCCAGCAGAACCAGGAACACCATCCTATTGACCAGATTCTCTAGGATGGCTTTAGTTGACCTTGGGTTGACCAGCACAAGTTCTCAGCACCAAAGACCTAGTTTGCTCTAGAGAAGCCTATGTCACTTGGATTTCCCTTTAAAAATGGATAATTCAAGAGCAGGGTGGAAGGGAGGAAGGACAAAGGAGGCATGGCGGCCCGTGAACAGTGGGGTATACAGAAAGAAAGGCTCACTGCAGCTATTACCTTCTGCCCCAGAACGAGGCTCTTGGAAGAAAGGATGGTGAAACCATCTCCCGGCCCATCTTCTGAAGTGGAATTTGATGTTCCTTCTTTATCGCTGTCCTTTGGTTTGGACTGTGGGTAAAAACCAGAGGGAAAGATGAGAAACAGTCTGGAGAGGCCTCTCGGTGACTGCAGGACGGTATTTCTGTGGCGGCCATCCACTTGGATGTGAAGGGAAATGGTCAGGAGGTAAATTCTGGATGATTTGTTTTGCAATGACTTGTAGGTATCATGTGTTCTCTGCTACTGAGCTATACTCCTGGTCCCTCTCTGCCCCTTTCCTCCCTCCCTCCCTCTCTCCCTCCCTCCCTCCTTCCCTCCCTCCCTCCCTCCCTCTCTCCTCCCTCCCCCCTCCCTCCCTCCTCCCTCCCTTTCTTCCATCTTTTCACTGGCACACAGAAGACGACATATATATCACTGTGCTCTGCACACCCCTTGCACTAGCCCCTCTGTTGTTTCTTTGAGGCGGGGGAGCCTATGGCTTGAACTCAGGACCCCACATCAGCTAACCATGTACAGTGTTTCTGAGCCACATTCCAAGCCATTGTTTCTTGATGGAGGGAGACGAGACAACAACATAAGGAAAAGAAAAGGGTAACACAATATGGGGAGGCAGTGCAGCTCAGCTGCAGGGGTGCCTGCCGCACAGAGGGGAAGTCCTGGGTTCGGTCCCCAGCACTCAATACACAAAGTGTGATCCAAGCACTCAGGATCAGAAGTTCAAGGTCATTCTCAGCTACACAGACAAGTGAGGCCAACCTGGACTACCTAAGAGACTGTCTTAAACAAAACCAAAACCAAAACAAACATAACAAAACAACCCTCCCCCAAGTATCATAATGCAGTATCATAATGATTATTATAGGAGCTCACAGGTCCATGTAGTCTTCATCTAACTCTGGAAACAGATCCGTTATTCTTGGCTGCTTATGCTAATCTTTCTATGTCAACAAGCATCTAAGTCAGTGGTTATCAACCTGTGGGTCATGACCCCTTTGGGTTGAAGATCAGATATCCTACACATCAGATGTTTACATTATGATTTATAACAGTAGCAAAATTACAGTTATGAAGTAGCACCAAAAGTAACTTTATAGCTGGGGGTTCCAGCATTAGGAAGGTTGAGAACCACTGAATTCTAAGCCAAGTAGTGGGGTCAAGAAGCTGCATTAAATGCGGGACTCCCTCCTCCCCAGGATTATCCTGGGGCCACGTGGCAGTGGCATGAACTCTTGTGTGATCTTTTGTTATCATGGAGATCTGCAGAGGGAAAATTTTACAAGCAAAGCTCCTGTTGTTTAACAGAACCACCCTCAATGGAGACGCTTAGCATCTCTGCTGCTCAGGGCTACTGAGCGTATGACAGGTGACTAGTGCATTGGAGGAACCAATTTTTTTGAGGCAGTGTTGCTGCTGTTTTGTTCTGTTCTGTCTGCAATACTGAGGAGAAAACCCAGGGCCTCTTGCATGCTGCGTGCATGTTCTACTACTAAGCTTCATCCTGTTTAACTCAAGTTGCAATAGCTGGGTGTGACTAGTGCTTGCTGTATTGGGACTACACGTGAAAATGCTTTACCGCAAGCAGCAGCATCACGGGGCTAAGTTATTTAACTTAGTAGGCTATACAAATGGCCAGGAATCTACTGACCAAACCCAGGGCACAGTGAGACCCTGAAGGTGGCTTAATCCCAACCTGAGCTTTGCACAGAGCAGATAACACCACCCCAGGATGATGTCGCTCCTGATTTTGGTGGGAACAGCATTAGAGTTCCACAGTAAAATGTCCTCTGAAGGCCATGTGTTGAAGGTTTGATTGGCAGCCTGTGGCACCACTGGGAGGTGATAGGGCATAGTGGAAGGAAGTCAGGTCATCTAATGGGTGCCCTGAAGACAGATGCTGGGGTCCTGGTTTCTCCTCTTACAACTTCCTGGTTATCATGCAATGAGCAGTTCTGTTCTTCCATACGCCATTGCCAAGATGTTCTGTCTGGATCTAGGTCCAGGGTATCGGGGCCAAGTGAATATGAACTTGATGCCTATGACACCACGAGTCAGAGCAAACCTTTCTTCCCCAGAAGTTGAATGGTTCAGCTATTTTGTCAGAGCAATAACAACTGACAGGCAGGCAGGAAGAAGAATCCGAGGAACTGGGTGGTGGTGGTGCACACTTTTAACCCCACGGGACTCTGCATGTCTATGAGGGATATTTTAATTGTCATTAATACTGCCCACTGTGGGCAGCACCATTCCCTAGCAGGGATCCTGGACTGCATCAAATAGAAAAAGGGAGCTGAGTATTCATTTATGGTTTCTGTTTCCTGTCTGTGGATGTGGACTAGAGGCTTCAAACTCCTGCATAGCCCCGGCTGTCCTGGAACTCCCTCTGACCAGGCTGTCTTCAAACTCAGAGATCCACCTGCCTCTGCCTCTCCAGTGCTGGGATTAAAGGTGTGCGCCACCGTGTCCAGCTCCAAACTCCTGCCACCTTGACTCTTCTCACCCCTTAATGGATTAATTATATCTTGAACTATCGGCCAAAATAAACTTCTCCCTAAGTTGCTTTGGTCGGGGCATTTTATCTCAGCAGTGGGAAAGGGAACTAAGACAGACACCAATCTTGCATGAGGATGAGTCCCCATGATGTCACCACTGCTCAAAGGCCTCACCTCCTATTCTCATCCCTTAGGGGTTAGATTTCCATGGATAAGCAGCATGCCTACGGTAGTGGTAATAGCTGGCACCTGAATTACTCCGTGACTCACCTTCTTGGATGTTCGTGGCTTGGCGGCCTTGGATTTCTTACCCCCCTTCTTGCCCGACGCGGCCTTCCTTCCTCTTTTCTCTGGGGGTGGGGAGAGGATCGTTTCTGACTTTCCTTTGGTCCCTCGTTTTTTGGCCAGTAGTTCAGGGTGAATCCTCGGCAGGACACCACCACTGGCGATGGTCACTCCTTTCAAGAGCTGAGAGAGAAATACAAAGAGCTGGTCAGGTCTGTGCTGGCTAATGGGGCTCTCAGCACTGGCCAGACAAGACTTGAGACTGGCTTCTGCTTAGCTAATAAAGCCAATTACCACACAGCTGCTGGCTTTCTCGTCCTGCACGTGCAAAGCATTTCTCAGTAGGTCTCAGGTGGTCTGTGGTGTTGCACAGAAAGCAAACAAGGCAAAATGAAAGGCTCAGAAAAGCTGAAACTGGGACGATGCCCAGGGCTCCGGAATTTCAGATGGCAACTCTTGTGGAACATTAGTTATAGATGGGTTACATCTGTTTATGCCGGGGAGTATTTGTTTAACGATGCAAAGATGTATTACGTTCTTTATGTTGTATTTGTTTAGCTCTGTGAAGCTGTGTTCCTTTACCTGTCTAAAACACCTGAGTGGTCTAATAAAGAGCTGAATGGCCAATAGCCAGGCAGCAGAAGGACAGGTGGGGCTGACAGGCAGAGAGTATAAATAGGAGAAAAAGAGAGAGGATCAAGAAAAGGAGGAGAGGAGGTTATCAGGGGCCAGCTACCCAGCTACACAGCAAGCCACAGAATAAGATTTGGAATAATCAACCCATGATCATATGTTCTGCATATTCTAAACCAGAGGGTGGTGTGAACCCACAGCTCATCTCTGAACCACTACTCACCCATATGTGACCAGAGCACTGGCATTTTGAGCGTCTAGAAACGTCTACAGCAGTTGCTACAGCATTATAGATTCGGACAACAAGGGCTTGTGGATTTTCGTGAGCATGACTTTGTTTCTCATTTTTCTACATTTTTTGGTGGGAGGGAATGATCCATGTATGATGGATTGGCAACTCTTATATACTTTAGTTTGAGAAGAACGAACTCAGAACATAAATAAAAATTCTCGTGCTACTTACCCACCTGCTTGCCTACTGTTGAGGAGGAAGGCATTCACTTGACGGCAATCAGTTCTAATGCATAAATAAGGAGTCTCCTGCTCATATCCCAATGAAAACCCACAGGGTTGGAGTCAAGAAATGGCCAGGAATAGTATGTGTATGCAACGACTTGTATTTAATGATTAGACAAGGTCTTGAAGGCATGGCAGAGTCTGTTCAAGAGTGGATTTCATCTTGACTATGAATGCACAGCCATCAAGACTTGTTCTTCTTTACCTCGTTCTGGTGTGTGTGTGTGTGTGTGTGTGTGTGTATGTGCACACACGAGTGCACAGGTGGGGCTAGGAACTATCACAGGAATGATTGAAGGCTGACTGGGTCCACCCAGGGATGTACCTGGCAACGCACACCCCACCCAGCTGAGCCGAGGGTGCAGCCCTACCTGGTTGAGCTCCTCATCGTTGGCGACAGCTAGCAGGATGTGTCTGGGCGCTATTCGGGCCTTCTTGTTGTCCCTCGCAGCATTGCCAGCCAACTCTAGGATTTCCGCTGAAATTACAAGGGGAACTTTAAATTTTTAATTTTTTTCGAGAAAGGGTTTCTCTGTGTAGCCTTGGCCGTTCTAGAACTAGCTCTTGTAGACCATGCTGGCCTCGAACTCACTGAGATCTGCCTGCCTCTGCCTCCTAGGTGCTGGGATTAAAGGTGTGTCCCATCATGCCTGACTTTCCGTCTCATTTTGCAAGTTTTCCTTCTTCGTCACCTTTATCATTATAGTATCACTGTTACTGTAACGATTTGTTTTATTTTTAATTAGAGTTTTATTAGACTTTCTCTTCAGTTGTGGAGAGATGATTCGTTTGCTTTAAAAAGTGTGTCTGAGGGGCTGGCAAGATGGCTCAGAAGTTAAGAGCCCTGGCTGCTTTTCCAGAGGACCGCGTTCAGTTCCTAGAATCCCTGTCAGGTAGAGCGGCTCACAATCTCCTATGACTCCAGGATCTAGCACCCTCTTCTGGCCTCCCAGTGGGATACCCTCATATATGCGATAGTCACAGATACATACATGAATAAAAACAGAAAACCAAATCTTATTTTTTTAAAGTATGAATAAGTTTTGTGTGCCTGTTTACAAATCCCAGCCCTTGGGTGACGGGAGCAGAAGGAGCCCAAATTCCAGGCCAGCCTGGGTTACACAGTGGAACTCAAACAAACAAACAAACAAACAAACAAACAGAGAAAATGAAAAATAAAAGAGTGAATTTTAATGAGCAAGTTATTTACTAGAAATCTGGGGGCAGTGGGCCAGCGCATCTCACTGACAAGGGAAGGGAAGGGCGCATGCATTTGCACAAATGTTCTGTGTGGAGGTGTGCAGACGAGCCTCTGTGGTTTGAAGGATTCTGCTAGTATAACAGCATAAATACTCAGGCCTGCAGTGAACAGGGGATTCCTCACGTGTCTTCACAATCAACCTAATGTCAAACAGAGTAGCCCACAAAGTTGCCAGCATCCAAAACAATCGATGGCAACAGTGGAAACTTGGCGCAAGTACGCCGTATCTGCCAGGCAGAGGTGATTAACAAAACCATTAGAATAATGCAAACGCCAGAGTTAAATATTTATATGGCATTTCCAGAATGGGAAGCACTAACGAGCTGCACATTCTTCTCATGCCTTTCCCGGAATACTCAGCAATGGCTAGCAAGTTTACTCACAGTTCACAGACACGGTGACCATAGTGCGCGCGTGCTTGCATGCACATGTGTGGAGGCCAAAGGCTGACATCAGGGTCATCCTCTATGTTTTTCTTTTTACACCATACACTTTGAGAGTCTCTCACTAAAATGAGAGCTTGCTCTTTTGGCTAGAACCTTGGGGTTCTGCCTGCCTCTCTTCCTCCCAGTGCTGGGGTTACAAGCGATGCACGGGTTTTGCACAGGTGTTGGGATACTAACTCAGGTCCTTATGCTTGCAAAGTGTGAGCCATTTATCTCTTCAGTCCCGTTATGTCATTTGCTGAATTAAAGATTGGGGCAGTGTAGTGTAAGAAGCATGAACACACCCATTGGGCAGAGGGGAGAGATATTTTGAAATTAATGCCGTATCAGATTATCTGGTATGAGGCTTCAGGTGACACTCGGCTTTCTTTTCCCTTAAAAATTAATTGTAGATCTGGTTGGTCCGGCACTCACTATGTAGACCAGGCTAGCCCCAAACTCATAAAACTCCAGCTGCCTCTGCCTCTTGAGTGTCTCGAGTGCCGAGGTTAGAGTGGCCAAGAGGTTGCTTTTCAGCTGGGCGGAATTCTCACGACACTTAACCTTGGTGTGTGTGAGGGGGCGGGCAGTGACAAATTGTGACACCGTCAGAGGGACTAATCCCACTTAGTTATCTACACTTTTGTATGTCTGACTTGCATAGATTTCTTCTGTTTGTTTTTGAGACAAGGTTTCTCTGTGTAGTCCTGGTTGTCCTGGAACTGCTCTGTAGACCAACCTGGCCTATAACACAAGAGATATGACTGCTTCTGCCTCCCAAGCGCTGGGATTAAAGGAGTGCACCACCACACCCAGCTACATATATATTTCTTAAAAAGCAACCGTGCCATTGTTAAGTTTTGTTTAGGTTTAATACATGAGGACAACGTATATGTCAAGTGGGATTCAGTAAGAAGTGCATGAAGCATGTCATCTCCCAGATGGAGTGGCACACACCTGTGACGCCAGCACTGAGGAATCTGAGGCAGGAGAATTGAATGGAATGTGAAGCCAGGTTGGTGAAATAGTGAAGTATAGGCCAGCCTGGGCAAGAGAGACCCTGGTTCAAAACTGAAGCCTTTCTTCTTGGGGTTGGGGACATGGCTCAATAGGTTCAGCACTCACTACACAACCATGATGATCTGAGATTGTGTTCTTGTGTGTGTGTGCGCGCGCACGCGCGCGCAGGATCAAAGGTCAGCCTCTGATGTCATTCTTCAGGGGCTCGCCACCTCATTTTTGGGACGGGTTCTCTCACTGGGACCTGGAGCTTACTGACTGGCAAGGCTGGCTAGCCAGCAAGCCCCAAGGATACACCTGTTTACACCTCTCTAGTGCCAGGATTTCAAGTGTGTGGTACTGTGACAGTTTTTATGTAAGTTCTGGGGACAAACTCAGGCATTCATGAATGTATGGCAAGCATTTACCAACAGAACCATCTCCCCAGCTCTTCTACTTTAAATATACCAAACCAATCAACCGGAAACCAACCAACCAAACAAGCAACCCTTGCCCTGCAGCAAACTGTTGCAAAGTGAAGAGCCCCCTCTCCCTCCCTTTCTCAGAATCCTCTCTGCACTTTTCTTTGGGAGCTTAGATAGTCACGTATGTATAGCATTTGCTAAAGTAAACCACACTTTGCTTGGCAGGTATAGAAGAGCAGCTTAAATGTGGGCTCTCTGCCCTATGCAGACCGACTTTCCAAAGCCCTGTCTCCTTCCCCAAAGCCTTCAGAAGTTGACCTCGGCCATGCAGACCAGAAAAAGTCTCATCATCACCCTCAGTATCTTTGAGTCAGGCATTGGGTGATCCACAGCATCCTACCCAAAAGTGAAGGACCCCACAGGGTGGGGACCTGAGTGTGAGGTCCCCTACAGGCTGGAATTACCTGCCAGGTACTCAATGACAGCAGCCATGTAGACAGGAGCACCAACGCTGATCCGGTACTTGAACGTCCCTTTTTTCAGGTAACGCATCAACCGACCTACTGGAAAGATGACACCGGCCCTGGCTGACCGGGACAGCTTGGACATTTTCTTCTTCCCACTCCGGCCTGACATCTTGCCTCAGTTTCCCTCTCAGCTTGCTGACACAGTGGCTTCCTGGCACTTACACAATCCTAGAAAGGAAAGAAGGCAGGGATTGAGGGTGGCTGGAAACATCGGGGGCATGTTTAGTGGGACCTTAGGACATATTGTGACATGTCACCCTGGCTTCCAGCAGAACAAGCTGAGGCATGAGTTGGACAGGGCCTCAGCAGGGCATCTGCAGCCCCCACACAAGCATCCCTCCCCACAGGGCAGCCCTGAGTAGCAGAGGCCAAATGAAGCTGTTGTTAGAGGCAGAAGTCATGCTCCTTCGCCCAGTCGTGCAGGGCTGTGGGCAAGATGTCATTTCCTTGTCCCCAGAACCTGTGGAGGTTGCTCAGAACAAAAAAGGGATTTTGCAGACATGATTAAGTTCTTCTTATTAAATACAGATGCTCAGATATTCAAGATTGGCTGTGAATTCCTCATTCTATTGCCTCCACCTCCTGAATGTGGAGATGACAGGTGGGTGCTATTATACCTGGATCCATAGTTAGCTTTTGTTTTAAAGACAGTCTCACTATGTAGACCAGGCTGGCCTTGGACTCACTGAGAACCGCCTGCCTGTTTCCTCAGTGCTGGGATGCCATGGGATAATCCTTTTGTACACTGTAAATATGTGTTGCTCTCATTGGTTGATAATAAAAGCTGATCTGACTTATAGCAAGGTAGAATAAGGCTAGGGACAAAAGCCAAACTGAAAATACAGGGAGAAAGAGGGGCGGAGTGGGGAGACGTGAGCCAGTTGCCCAAGAAACAAGATGCCAGTAGACAGGTAAAGCATACATAGATGAATAGAAATGGGTTAATTAAAATGCAAGAGCTAGTTAGTAATAAGCCTGAGCTATAGGCAAAGCATTTTGTAATTAATATAAGCTTTGTGTGATTATTTGTGACTGTGTGAGGTTGGGACAAAAGAAAAGCTCTGCCTGTGTTTACACTGGGACTATCGGTGTGCACCACCATGGCTGAGCATAGTTTTGAGCGATGTAAATAAGCCTATGCATGTTTCTCAACAAGAAGCACTTTAGCTTCTTTAATACTGTCTTCCTTCCTTCCTTCCTTCCTTCCTTCCTTCCTTCCTTCCTTCCTTTCTTTTCTACCAGGGTCTCAGGTAGCCCAGGCTGACCTGGAACTTAATATACAGTTGAGGATGACCTTGAACCTTTGATTCTCCTGCCTCTACTTTATGACTGCTGGGATTATGGTCATGTACGACCATAACAAGTTTATGTGGTGCTGGGGATCAAACCCAGACCTTCATGCACACTAGGCAAGCTCTCCACCCATGGAGCTACAGCCCCAACCCCAGAAATGCACCAGGAAGGGCAGTACTAATGGAATATGCTACTGCCTAGCAACCAGATGACAAACAGAAAGCCACAACACCTGAGGCTTCTGCTCCTAGGATGGGGAATCCAGGATGATTTGGGGGAGTCATTTGAAGTCAACACAGAGAGATGAATTCTTTGTAATGCATTAGTAATAATGAACCAACATACTGTCCCCTTTAGAAGCCATATTCTGAACAAAGAGCAAACAACTGTAGCATCCTAACACAGTCTTGTTGTTGCTGTTGGTTTGAGACAGGGTCTCTCTATGTAGCTCTGGCTATCCTGAATTCACTATGTTTGTTACGTTGGCCTGGATACAGTCTTTCTAAGGCTAAAAATAATTGTTAAAGGGCTGGGTTGATCTTGATCTGTTGGGTAAGGGAATATTGTGGTCAAAAAATAAAATAATTTCTACTTAGGGTAGGAAGAGACACCATGACCACAGCAACTTTTACAAAGGAAAACATTTGATTTGGGTAGCTTACAGTTTCAGAGGTTTAGTCCATTTTCATCATGGTGGGAAACATGGTGGCATGCAGGCAGGCATAGGGCCGGAGAAGGAGCTGAAAGTTTTATATCTTAATACGAAGGCAACAGGAAATGAACTGTGACACTGGGCATAGCTTGAGCATAAGAGACTTCAAAGCCCTCCCCCACAGTGACACACCTCCTCCAACAAGGCCATACCCACTCCAACAAAACCACACCTCCTAATAGATCATTCCTCCCTATGGGGGCCATTTTCTTTCAAACAACCACAATAACTTGCATGTCTACATTATAATATGTGTAGCTATATAATTATGGAATAAATATAATTCAGAATAAGTATATTACACAGGACAAACAGGAACAGAGTGAAGCCATAAGCATTTCTAGGAAATGAGTCAAAACTCTACTCCAGGTTGTCTGCATTCTCTTCTTGACAAAGATAAGAAAGTTCAAATTAACTGAAATTGTTTCTGGCCACTGAGACAACAGCTCACACCTCCACGAGGCTGTCTTAGCCGCAGCCCATGTGACAACGAGAAAGACAAAGAGGGCTCAAGGATGACAGGGACAACTCAATGGATGTCCAGCTGCCCGAAGACACACAACTAAGGCTACTCATTGTCTTTTTTATTTATTTCTGTACCTGTGTGTATGTATGTGTGTTTGATAGTATCTATCTATCTGTATGTATGTATGTATGCATGTATGTATGCATGTTTGCATGTGTATGTATACATGTGTGTATGTGTTTGATAGTATCTATCTGTATGTATGTATGTATGTTTGCATGTGTATGTATACATGTATGTATGTATGTATGTATGTATGTATGTATGTATGTGTGCTGAATAATTTTATATCAACTTGACACAAGCTAAAGTTATTTGAGAGAAACTTCCAATTGAAAAAAATGCCTCCTTAAGATCGGGCTACAGGCAGGCCTGTAGAGCATTTTCTTAACTAGTGATTGGTGGGGGAGGGTTCAGCCCATTGTGAGTTGTGTCACCCCTGGGCTGGTGGTCCTGGGTTTGATAAGAAAGCATGCTGAGCAAACCACAGGGAGCAAGCCAATCAGCAATACTCTTTTATGGCCTCTACACCAGCTCCTGCCTCCAGGTTCCTGCCCTGCATAAGTTCCTGTCCTGACTTTCTTTTCTTTTCTTTTCTTTTCTTTTTTTTTGTTTTTCGAGACAGGGTTTCCCTGTAGTTTCTAGAGTCTGTCCTGGAACTAGCTCTTGTAGACCAGGCTGGCCTCGAACTCAGAGATCCGCCTGCCTCTGCCTCCCAAGTGCTGGGATTAAAGGCGTGCGCCACCACCGCCTGGCTCTGTCCTGACTTTCTTAAGGGATGGACTATGGATGTCGAAGTGTAAGCCAAATAAACCCTTTTCTCCTCAGCTTGCTTTCAGTCCTGGTGTTTCACTGCAGCAATAGAAACTCTAACTAAGAGAGTATGTATGTATCTACGTGTTCATTTGTATGTGTGTATATTTGTATATATATGTGTGTGTTGTGTATGTATGTATGGGTCGGGGAGCTAACATGAATGTCATGCCACAGAGGACAAATAGAGGAAGCTGATTTTCTCCTGCCACCAGGTGAGTCGTGGGGATTGAACTCAGGTCATCAGGCTTAATGGCACATGCCTTTATACACTGTGCCATTTTGCTGGCTTTAGTTTCCTATTGGGTCCTACAGTCTGTTATGATGGAGGGGTTTAACATGCTATGGAATTAGTGTGCTCAGTCCTAAATGAGACATTCCCTTCCTTCCTTCCTCTCCCTTTCTTTTTCTTTTCTTAGTGCTTATTTTATGTACAGGCATGTTCAGCCTTATGCATACAGAGGCCAGAAGAGAGTGTTGGATCCCATGGGACTGGAGTTACAGACAACTGTGAGCTGCCATGTGGGTGCTGTGGAACAATCCTGGGTCCTCTGGAAGAGCAGCCTGTGCTCTCAGCTGCTGAGCCACCTTTCTAGGACCTCCCCTTTCTTTTTCTTTTTTTTTGAAATGGGATATCTCTACCATTTTGGGGGGAGGCCGCTCGTTCATTTCCCAGCTGCCCAGACCTGAAATAATCACTCAGAAACTATATTAATTACAACACTGATTGGCCTATTAGCTCTAGCTTCTTATTGGCTAGATCTTACATCATAAATTAACCCATTTCCATTATTTTATATTTTACTATGAGGCTCGTGGCCTATCAGCAAGGTTCCCGCTGGCAGCTTGCATCTTTCTCCTCTGGCAGCTCCATGGCTTCTCCCTGACTCCACCTACTTTCTCTCAGCATTCAGTTTAGTTTTACTGCCTACCTCTATTCTGCCCTATCACAGACCAAAGAAGCTTCTTCGTTCATTAACCATTAAAAGCAACACATATACAGAAGAACTTCCCACATCATACCACCCCTCTTTCATTCCCTCCAAGGCCTAGGGAACCCCCTGTAAGAGCTGGAGGGTGGGGAAGAATGTTATAAAACGTGGCCCTCTGAATATGACAGCCATCACAATGACGAACACATAGAAGCTGCCATTAGCCAAACAAGTTTGCATATTGAGTACAAGATGTGAGAGCAGGAGGGAATTAGTTGGGAAGGAGGATGGGGTTAAGAAATGGGAGGGGGGATGACCAACAGTAATGGAGCGAATGTGATCACAACCCATCCTATACGTGTGTGAGGTCGTTAAAAAAAATTCTAAAGACTTATGGAGTTAGGCCTTTGGTTTGTACGTCTTACCATGAAGTTTAGGCTGAGCTAGAACTCACTATGTAGCTCAGGCTGGCCTTGAGGTAATCCTCCTGCCTTAGCTTTCCAAATGCTAGGATTATAGGTGTGAACCACCACACCTATGCAATGTATCAGTGGTTAAGAGCACTGGCTCTCTCTCCTAGGACCTAGGTTCAACTTCCAGCTGTTAGGGTAGCAAACAACTGTATGTGATTCCAATTCCAGAGGATCCAACATCCTCTTCTAGCCTCTGTGGGTACTGTGTATGCACATGATACCATGATACACAGACATACATGCGAGTAATACACTCCATAGATATCACAGTCTGGCTTGGGATCTTCTATAGAGTCCAAGCTAACCTCAAACTCACGATCTTCCTGCTTCTGCCTCCCCATGGCTTGGATGATAGGCACGTGCCATTATGCTCAACTCAAGCATCGTTCTTAGCACACATCATCCCTGAAGTGAATGAAGTGGGTTGGGGGTGATATATTACATAATTCACCTGCGTTATCTTTAAATGTTTATGTGTCAGTACTGCTTTCCTGTTTTCTGTGTCATTTTGCCACCAAAAGATGTTGCTATTCCTCAGTGGAATGCCCTAGGATATTATCTCTGAGGGTAGGCCACAGGGATAAAACGATGCTGTGTGTTGAAAATGTCCATGACTTCTGTGTTCGTGCTGCCTGAAGCTGCTGACCCCACACCTATCTTCTGAACGCCCTCTGTCCCTGGGGAAGCCAGAACCGCGGATGGGAAGTCCCAACATCAAACAAGTTAAAGAGGAGGGGTTAGGAGCCAGGAAATGCAGGGAGCACCCGCTATCACTAGCCCTGTCCTAGGAGCTGAGGGACTCTCAGCAATGTCATATGTTCCTGTCATCTCACTGAGCATGTGTTAAGTCAGCGGGTGGTGCTCAAACACACGTGGCTCGCAGTGGAGAGGAAAGAGCCCGGAGGGGGAGCAGGAGGCTTTGTGTATCCCTGGGCCATCAGCTCCAGCTGCTGGGGCTTCTTTGTACAGCAGGGAAGGTGGCTCCGGAGCCTTAGGGTCTTTCTTACACACATTCTAAGTTTTCTAAAATACACCTTCAAATTGTTTCTGCTCAAGACGCTTAACCTCTAGATGAGGTCAGTTCTAAAGGGTTCAGAGAGGTTGATGGTGGAAGTGCATACGTGTACTGCCAGCTCTCTGGAGAGAAAGCAGGAGGATTAGGAATTCAAGCCCAGCTTCATTCATGTGTGTGTGTGCGTGTGTGTGTCTGTGTGTACATATATACATACACACACACGTATAAATAATATGGAGTTCAAAGCTGGCCTGGGCTCCATGAGACCCTGTCTCAATAAAATAAAATAAAATAAAAACAAAAAACCAGCCCTCCACACAACAAACACACAAACAAACCACTAAACAGAACTAAACCCCTCCGATCAGTTCAGGGTCAGTTCAGGTTTACAAAGACGCACGGTGAGCCCACTAAGCCAATTACACGCTTTTTAGTCACTGTTACAGGAGCCCCCTGCCCCGCCCCCAAGAGTTAGTAAATGTGGTTGCCAAGGAAACCACCTGAAAGGCCCACCACAGGGTAAACACATCCTGTGGATATGCTGTGTGCCAAATAGACAGGAACACCCCCTCCCTCACACACAAAACACATTTACACCATACACACACACACACACACACACACACACACACACGCACACACATATCTTTCTAACATAAACCAGAATAGTTAGGCTTGAGAGATAACGCTACTCCGGGACTCCCCAGGATGAATCGAGACAAGTCAGACCCTGTCCGAAAATTATCTAAAATTAGAAATTAGGATTAGTAATAGCAGCGAGTGACTTTAGGAGTGCTTAAAATACTCACGAAGACAAATTAGCTGGGTAAGGAAAATCAAGGTGAGATGCCCCAGGGACATTGCTGTGGGTTTCTAAAGGCTCTAAATGCAAGACTTCCTTCTGCAGCTTCAGGCTTCCTGTTGCTGACAGCCTGGCCCAGAGCTGGGGAAGCAGGGCCAGGTGATGTCTGTCTGGGAGACGGCTATTTCATTGGGTGGTGGCATCACATGCCTTTATTCCCAGCACTCAGGGAGACAGAGGAAGGTAGATCTCTGAGTTCCAGGCCAGCCTGGCCTTCAAGCAGCCAGGTGCTTACCTGAAGGGTCCCTGGAATTTTCTAGGGCTGAGACACCCTGCCCATTGCTAGAACCCATGGGTGAAGTGAGGAGGGCTGCTGGGAGCTGAAAGGGTCCCAAGTCCACCAGGAAAGGAAGCCCCTCACCTCCCTACCACTGGAGAGCCCCTAAACCCTGGGACCACCTAGGTGTATCTGTGCTCTGTTTGTACTCTACAGAGAAATCATCCTAGATTCCTCATTCCCCAGGTTTCTTCACTCCACTCTGTCTTGGAAGACGGAGGAGTTCAAAGTTTGAATGAGTTTTGTATCCACAGCTTGTGAACTTGAGTCAGGGGTGGGTCTACTGTATACAGCAGCTGTTCTCACCCTGTAGGTTGTGACTGCCCCCCAAAAGACCACTGGAAAAACACAGAGATTTACACTATGACTCCTAACAGTAGCGAAGTTACAGGTATGACATAGCAATGAAAATAATGGTATGGTTGGGGAATCAACACAAGACAAAGACTACATTAAAGGATCGCAGCTTTAGGAGGGTTGAGAATCTCTGGTCTAGGAAGAAAGACCCCTCAGTGGGAGGGTCCAAGCCCATCTGACTACTAGTTAATGTTTACCCTTGTTTACCGTTGCTCACAGTTTGGCTCCCATCAGGCAGAGCTCAAGGATGACAATCTATTCTGTTTACTTACATGTTTGAGAGGAAAACACTGGCTGGCTGGAGCTCACTGTGCGATGATATGGACCTCCCAGGGTCCCCCTGGGGGTCCCACATTCCAGGCTGCACATGGCATCCCTTAAGGAACTTCAAGAAAGCCCTGACCTGCAGTTCCACAGCTGAAGGACCTGGGGCCGTATGATCTCATTGCAATGGCCCTTTGACCAGGATAGTTCTAAGTGTACCCATGAGGAATGAGGAAATACCTCCTCACATGCTTGAAGATCATCACTGGGGCATGCTGGGAAGGAGAGCTGGGAGTCTGCTGTTCTAGGGTCTGGTCTGGGGCCCAGAAGGGCAATTAGATTTTGTAGACAATTAAGGACAGATAAATGGCACCCCTCCCTCGAACACCAGCGACAGGCTCTCCTAGCGTAGTCCGTATTTCAGGGACTTTACGGTAACCTTTGTTTTGGGACTTTTTTTTTGTGATGTCTAGAATTGGCATTTGTGGAACAATCTGTGTCATCAGGGCATCAATGAGACACGGTCTTATGGGTTGTTATTGAGCAGGAAACTATACAGATATTGTGGAATTTCTATGTCCCTGTCCGTAAATGCTTTCCATGGAATCATAGTAAAGGTAATAACTACGCCAAGAACTCGCCCTGGGGCCCTCAGTGAGCTTCCCCCTCCCTCACTGAAGCATTCTGGGAAAGCCAGGGAGCGGCTGATCTCTGTTGGGCCCAATCACTACCAGCTCATGATGGCTGGCGTTTTCAGACTCTCTCTCTCTCTCTCTCTCTCTCTCTCTCTCTCTCTCTCTCTCTCTCTCTCTCTCTCTCTCTCTCTCTCCTTCTCTTTGTGTGTAAAGGTGTGCAACTGTGTGTAACTGTGTACAAGTGTGTGTATTATGTGCATGTGGAGAGCCAAGGTCAACACCGGTCATCTTCCTTGATTACTCCCCACCGCATTTTTTGAGACAGGGTCTCACTGAACCTGGAGCTCACTGATAAAGTCAGACTAGCTGGTGGATGAGCCCAGGGGTCCGCCTGTCTCCACTTCCCCAGTGCTGGGATTATCGGCATATACTACTATGCCTAGCTTTTCAAGTGCTAGAGTCGTAACTCAGGAACTCGTGCTTGGACAGCAAGGGTATTACTGATCGAGTCCTCGCGCGGGCCCCAAATGTCGTCCTTTTGATATGCCACTTTATTGTGGCCAAGTGGGGTTCTTGATGGTTGCTGTAAACCAGAGGTTCTCAACCTATGGGTCTTGACCCCCACAGGGCTTGCATATCAGATTTCCTGCTTATCAGACATTTACATTAGGATTGATAGTAGTAGCAACATTACAGTTATGAAGTAGCAATGAAATAAATTTATGATTGGGGAATCACCACAACGTGAGGAACTGTATTAAAGGGTCACAACATTAGGACGGTTAGGAACCACTGCTGTAAATAAAACTGCCAGACGAAAGTCAACACATAAAGCAAATGAGGCCGGCGGCGTCCAGTCCCATTCTGCCGAGCGCTTGTGCAGCACCCAACAGCTGCACGCGTCTCATCAGTCACTCACTGTGGCTGGGGCACACCGGCTGATTAAATTCTTCGGACTCAACCACTCAATAAATAGATCCATCAGGCATTTCTCCTGCAATAGTGGCCTCACTGGGACCTCTGGAAGTTATGGAAGTCTTGGGTTTCTGTGTCTGTCTCATTGCCCACACGTTTAGACATGCCTTGTCTTACAGGGTTTTTTTTTTTGTTTGTTTGTTTTTTTGACTTGACAGAGGTATGACAGCTAGACAGATGCATTTGGTAGAAATCGTACCTTCAACTTGGCATTTTAATCTTACAGGCAAGCGATAACGCAGTTGGATGTTCGCTTGTGTTGCTGGACTGTAGCGAACTACAGTTCCCAGCTTGCCCTGTGGTCACAGGGGAGAAGGAAGCAGCACTGTACTGATTCCGTGCTGCTGAAACGGTGCTCTAGAAAGCATAGGTAAACTCAATGCTTTTCGTATCTTCAGCTTATTATAGGGCTACTGGAACATAACCCATTTGTAAGATGACAAACGCCTCTTTGGGCTATCTTCAACTTACTGTAGGGCCATTGGAGCATATCCAATCTGTAAGATGACAAACACCTATATTTATGTCTTGTTCAGTGTGCTAAGGATAGAAGCCAGGGTTTCCAGATGCGCTAAGCGAGCACCAGCCCACTGAACAGCACCCCAGCTCCACGGCTTTGTTATACGTCGGTTTCTGTTTTAAAGACACCTTATTTAATATACAAACTATGGCATTAACGTTGCCCTCATTGTCTGCAGTACTGTAACTTGGACCTCAATAAAGCTTGTGTAGTCAGTGTGGAGAATCCTCAAAAAAAAAAAAAAATCTCACCAAAGAGCAACAAACAAGAATCATTCCAGAAAACAACAGCCAATGAAAATGAAGGCTGTGGTTTTCAGTTCCAATGGATGCATCTCTAACTGCAATTCCTGCACCTTGCTGGGCGGTGGTGCTGCACACCTTTAATCCTAGCGCTCAGGAGGCAGAATCAGGTGGATCTCTGTGAGTTCAAGGCCAGTCTGGTATACAGATCGAGTTCCAGGACAGGCTACACACGGATAAACCCTGTCTCAAAAAACCAAAACCAACCAATCAACCAACCAAACGATTCCTGCATCTAAGGCTCAGGGATCATTGTGGAAGAGGGGGTGGAGAGACTGTGGGAGTCAGAGGACCATCATGTCCCAGGTAATGTATGTTCATGTGTCTACACCATCTTGCCAAAGGACCTAGAATCCTCATACTGTTACAATGCTCTTTTGAATCCTTTGCTTCAGAACTATACCTCTGTTATCTGGAAGCAAGAAATAACATGTCGTACTACCTTTTAATGATGAAAATGAATTCTGAAAAACCTTTTAAATACTGTTTTTTGAGACACTTTCAAACATGAAGCTCCCAGCATTGTCCCCGACGGATCAGTAGACGGTGTCACAATTCCTTTAGTACCTGTGGCATTTCCCTCCTCCGTAGTATTGTGCTCCAGAATATTATAGATTGTAAATATTTATGGAAAAAATGAAGCAGATGCCACCATGAAGTAGCTTTTTTCTGTGAGTTCAAAAATGTCCTCTGGGAGAATCAAATGAGATAAAATAGGACATAAAGGAATTCAATATAAATATACTAACTCTATGCAGAACTGTGCTTCAGAGAGGATGAAAGAGGAAGCAGAGCCTCTTGACAGCTCCCACCTAATAGAAGTCTAACATATTTTGGTGTCTTATCCTGAGTATTGTATTAAGACAATAACAGTTTGTTAGCATTACCATGTAGCTGTAAAACCCATTTTCCCTGATACTAGCTACATCACTAGCTCTATTACACGTCCATTTAGGAGCTCTGAGGGAAAGCCATTACTGCACAAGTAATACTTTCCACGCCATTCTCTTCTAGGGCCATCTTTGAGGGACTGAGAACAGTCAATAATTTCATTGTCACATACATTAAAGTACAGCACCAATTTATCATGTAAAAAGCAACACTAAATGCGGTTTTATCAAAATGACAGGAGGATCAAATTAACCAAATTAACCAACCATAAACATAAAAAGCCAACATTAATCCAATTGATTTTAATTATACTATCGGAAGACAAATCGCTCCCTTCTTAAAAAATGCATTTCCATTCGTGCTATCGAGGGGGAAGCTCGTGTGCGCTCTGTAATTCAGAGGCAGAGAACTAGGGCCACCTGGGTCATTCCAGAGAACATCGGGAGAGATGAGGCCACCTGTGGGTGAATTTGTGTGTGGGGGGGCATGTGTGTGTGCATGCATGCATGCGTGTGGGTGTGTGTGTACAAAT
This sequence comes from Arvicola amphibius, assembly GCF_903992535.2. Lineage (NCBI taxonomy): Eukaryota > Metazoa > Chordata > Mammalia > Rodentia > Cricetidae > Arvicola > Arvicola amphibius. The sequence goes on from NC_052055.2 coordinate 103,725,617, forward strand.
GCATGTGGAAGCCGGAAGTTAACTTCAGAGACTCTTATCAGGAGCTGTCCATCTTGTTTTTTGAGACCCGCATGGTCTCCTGGCCCAGGACTCATCTATTTGATGATGTTGGTTGGCCAGCAAGCTCCAGGGATCCACTTGTCTCCACCTCCCCAGGACATGGATAACAAGCATGCACCACCAAACCACTGTCTTTTGTTTTAAAGATGTATGTATGTATGTATGTATTTCGAGACAGGGTTTCTCTGTGCAATAGTCCTGGCTATCCTGGAACTTGCTTTGTAAACCAGACTGGCCTCAGACTCACTGAGATCGACCTGCCTCTGCCTCCCAAGTGCTGGGATTAAAGGTGCGAGCCACCACCGCCCAGCAGGGGTATTTATTTTTATTTTATGTGTATGGGCATTTGGTCTACATGCAGTGGCCATGGAGGCCAGATCACAGGCAGTTGTGAGCTGTCTTGTAGAGGCTGGGAATCAAACCCGGGTCCTCTGGAAGAGCAACAAGTGCTCTTAACCTCTGAGCCATCTCTCCAGTTCAGATTCTGACTTTTTTTTTTTTTTTTTTTTTTTTTTTTTTTTGAGTTCTGAGGATTAAGCTCAGGTCCTTGTGCCTGCATGGTAAATACTTCACTCTCTGAGCCATCTCCCTAGCTGCACATGGTGACTTTTAACACGTTTATCTTGTCTTTGTTGAACCCAAGCTATGGTTTTCTTTAACAAGAGAAGAGCAGAATTTGTGGCTGTTTATTTTTTCCCAGCTGTCCATATGCTGTTTTAATATAAATACATTTGGCCCTTAATGGTATTAGTTGGATTGAAATATGGCTAGCAATTTTATTTTGTTTGAATCTGAGCTAAAAATGCACCTCAGATGAAAGTTACCCAGAAAACGAGCGAGTTTGCCTTTTAGATCTGTTTACTTATTAGTGTGTGTTCAAGGGGGTATACGCCCTAGGAAGCCAAGAGGGAAGCTCTACGGAGCCTGTTTTCTCCTTCCACTTCCACTTCACATGGGTTCCTGAGGTTCAGGTCATGAAGCTTCCAAAGGGTAAGCACCTTTACTCATGGAGACACTTCCCTAGCCCTGAATCTATTTATTGATGGGAAACAAAACCAACCAACCAAACAAACAAAAAACCCTCAGTGTGTTTAGCCTAGCCACTGCTTGCCTTTTTGCTCCTTAAGAGATGAACAAATGGGCTTTGTCTGGGTTAACTGTCGTTTCCTCCAAATCTGATCGATTCCAACTAGTAACGGAGTTTCTTACAAGCAGCGTCCTTTGGGCTTCTCTAGGAAGGGGACTGGTGTCGTCTGATTCAAGATCAGCAAGCTGCTCAGGGCTTGGGGTGAGGGTCACAGGTTGCTGGTGCTACCTGATCCACCAAGGCAGACACAGACACCTGACATCTGCCCTCATGCCAACAGTCTGACTGAATACAGGCAGCAGCTGTGGAGACCCTTCACTCACTCCTTTCCACCCACACCTCCCTACTCTCTTTCCCTTCCCTCAGAAGTGGCTGGGGCTGTCCCTCCCTCCCTCCCTCCCTCCCTCCCTCCCTCCCTCCCTCCCTCCGTCCCTCCCTCCCTCCCCTTCCCTTCCTTCCTTTCTTTCTTCCCTTCCTTCCTTCTTTTCCTTCCTTTCTTTTTAATACAGGATTTATTTATTTACTATGTATACAGTGCTTTGCTGGCATGCACGCTTGCAGGCCAGAAGAGGGCACCAGATCTCACTACAGACAGCTGTGAGCCACCATGTGATTGCTGAGAATTGAACTCAGGACCTCTGAAGAGCAGCCGGTGCTCTTAACCTCTGAGCTATTTCTCCAGCACCGGGGCTTTTCTTTCTGTGGCAGCATTTTGGGCTGTTGGCAGGTGGCAGATTACAGTGTGTGCCCCTGCCCCCCTCATATCCCCCAAATGCTGGCACCAGCGAAGCTCCCATGGAGCAAAGCTCCCTCGTTTTGCCACATCATTCCCTCTGCTACCCCACAGAGACCCAATGGTGGTAGAGCTGTGGATCAAATCAATAGACTCTTTAGGTAAACTCTCCTCTGGCAAATCAGTAGATTCTTTAAAACTTTTCTTTGGCGTGAGCTTACAGGAACTCTCATAAGAGAACAAGATGGGAGGGGCTGTCCTAGCTAGAAGGGGAGCGAGGTGCTTGGGAACTCTGCAGAATGCTAACGGAGAACGTTGCACCTGCTGACCTCTGAGGCTTTCCCCAGAAAAGATGTTCCACAGACACTGTACCCAGGAGCCTGCGCAAGCACCGCCTGATACAACCACTGATACCAGGAAAAGCTGGCCGCACCCAGGGAGCTTTCTTTCGAAAGTCACTGTCATGTTTCTTGTGATAGCCACAGAAAAGAAAAAACCGGCCTGAAAAGTTGACTTCACTGAGCACCAGAATGGTTTGGTCCCCACCCACCAGGACAATGATACACCTTGTCAATCAGAGAACAGCTAAAGGACACATTCTGTTTAAGGTGATGGCTCAATCTGCAAGTGTGAGGACCAGAGTTTGTATTCCCAGAGCCCACGTAAAAAGGCAGATGCGATGTGGCACGGGGAGGTAGAGATAGGAAGATCCCTGGGGCTCACTGGCCACCTAGCCTAGCATTTTCTTAAGAGAATCAGGTGGTGGGCTGGGCATGGTTACACATCTTTAACCTCAGCAGCAGGGAAGGCAGACACAATCAGAGCTCTCTGAGTTCAAGAACAGCCTGGTCCACAAAGTGAGCGCCAGGTCAGGCAGGACTACATAGATCCTGTCTCAGAAAACAAAAACAATGTTGTCGTGGGGTTAGGGCTGGTCAAGGCACTTGGTGCTAAGCCTGATGACCTGAGTTCCATCTCTGGAGCTTTCATGGTGTGTAAGGAGAGAATCAACTCCTGCAAGTTGGTCTCTATTTACACACACACACACACACACACACACACACACACAAATCACAAATAAACCTTTGGCCTCACATATACACTCACACATACACACCTACAAACATGTAATTATACATACACCACATGTGCACACACACACACACACACACACACACACACACACACACACACACACATACACAGATTCCAGCTGATGGTGCGCAGAGGAATATATGAATGGATTACCTCTTGATTGAAATTCCGTGAGAATACTCAGTTTGTAACTTTCTGGTGCTGATGGGGAAGGCGCTGAATTATCCTCTGACCTAAACATTTATAGCATCTATTGCAGAAGCTATTGGCCTTGACCTCTCTGTGGGCCATACTACTATTTAATTTTATGCTTTATTGAGCAGCAAGGGTTGTAGAAATTATAAGTTACAATATTCTGTACATACACCACTTATAGTATTGCCCTGCATGCATGGGCCTGGGGCACAGAAGATTCAGATTTGAACTTATTAGGTTTTTGCCTAATTCTTACGGAAACAACCGTTTTTAGGCATCTGAACTAGTCCCCTAGAATGGTGTCTTATATCCAGAAACAACCCTCAAATCTTGAGGCCAACTGATTATTATAATTTTAAGTAAAAAAAAATATATGGCTAAGGCCGGCAAGATGTCTAAGCAGGTAAGGGTACTTGTTGCCAAGTCTGACAACCCGAGTGTGATCCCTGGGGCACACATGGGGGAGGAGGGGAATGGCTCCTGCAAACTGTCTTCTGTCCCCTGCAACCATGTCCTCTGCATACATGTGGCACACGTAGGCAGTAGCATGTGCACACCCACACACATAAATACCCACAAGAAATAAATGCCAAAATAATAATAAAAAAAAAAAAAAGACCAGTTTAGTGACTCTTGTGACATCGGGGAATTAGCTGAAGTGGTGTCCCCAGGCTGGTGTCTGTGAGTGCGTCTAGCACCTATTCATGTCACAGCATGGGAATTTTGACTTGAATTACTTACTCCACCCAAGGTCCAAATTGGCAATGCCAGTCAAATAAATCAGGCAAAGTTTGATGGATGCCGAGACGGGTAAACGAACAGTGAGGGCTTCAGATTCACCACCAGATCCATCTCACTTAAGACTCCGTGACACGACAGTTTAGAGCACGCCGAGCGCTCGGTGGCTCCCTCGGATTCTCTTTATCTTTCATTTTGTCACAGCATGGGAGGGGTTTCCCGGCAGGGATGCAAATAAGTTTTATAAATAAAAATTTTCATACTTCAAAAAAAAGTCTGCATAAATCAGCACGGAATCACTGAACTACAAGCACTTTTTTTTTTTTTTCCTTTTTCTTTTTTAATACATGGATAGAGCGTGCTGGCAGGTTTCCTGGGCTGGAGTCCCTTGGCACACCCTCAGCCTTTGCTTTCTTTTCTGAAGGGCAGGGATAGTAACATCAACGATCTGTGGCGCCGTGGTCAGAACTAAATAAGTTCATTCATATCAAGTGCTCAGAATAGAACCTGGCTGGCAGTGCATACGCCATCAACGTGAACTTTTAAATTCTTGCATTTTAATTATTACACTATTATGTTTGCATGCACATGTGCATGCGTGTTTGTATTAATGCATGTACCACGACATGCATGTGGAGTCCAAAGGATAATCTGCAGGACCTGGATCTCCCCTCCCACCACGGGATCAGTCGGGCCATCCAATTTGGCAGCAAGCTCCTTGGCCACCGAGTCTACTCATTGGCCCTCAACATGAACTCTTTGATTTGTTTCCTCAAAAGAAGCAAAATTTACAAAAAAATTTAAATTACATTTATTCATCCATGAGTGTGTATGTGTGTTGTTGTTGTTGTTGTTGTTGTGTGTGTGTGTGTGTGTGTGTGTGTGTGTGTGCTGCAGTCTTTGTGTGGCAGTCAGACGGCAGCTTTCAGGAGTCAGGAAAAGTCCTGCCACAGCTACACTGTAAAGCCTCACCTGGAAGGTCCCACCCTCCAGTTAGTGGGTTCCTTTCTGCTTTGCTTGGTTGTATCCCTGACAATTCCTTGTGGAGTGCTAGAGGCATAGGTGACACTCAGTAAGTATTCCTTAAGTGAGTTAATACTTTAAAAGAAGCCACTGAAATGTGTGGCTTCAAAAGCATTTTTAAAACCATCAAGATGGCTAGGTAGGGAAGGGTGATTGCCGCAAGGTCTAAAGACCTGAGTTCTAGTCCCGGAACCCCTAAGTAGGAGGACGCTCAGGAGGCTTGAATGTTGTCTTCTTCCTGCCCTCCCGACCTCGCCACGCACACACTAAAACATAGTATGAATATTTTTTAATTCCTTCACAAAAGCATTTTCAGGTTTCCTCTGTATTTTGTGAAATTAAATACCTTTTCCAATACCCATCTTCCCATCCAAATTTAATCCCCAAGAGAAACCCCCTGCCTTCTAGCTATTGCTGAAAACACTAGCTTCCAGGGATGCTAGGGGACTCCAGGCTGGGGTGGGGCTCAGCTGGCAGAGGACTTTTCTAGCATCATGAACCTCTGGGTTTGGGTCTTGGTACTGCATGAACTAGGTGTGCGGCTGCACGCATGTGACCCAGAGACTGGGAGACACAGGCAGGAGGATCTGGGGCTCAAGACCATTCTTGGCTCTATAGAGAGTTCAAGACCAGCCTGGGCTACATGACACCCTGTCATGAAACCAAGCAAACACCCCCTACTTCTTTCTCCTTTCTCCGATTTCTCCCCTCCTCCTAAATTTCTCATGAACCTGTTTGGAGAATCATTCTGATGAAAAGCATTGTGGGTTTTTTTTTGTTGTTGTTGTTCATCCTTCAATGGGAAGCTGGATAGGCCTAGACTCAGCCTTGCTGGGATAGCACATAAAATCTTGTTGGAGATGGAGGAGATGAGGGAGCACGTCTTACCTGGTCACTCAACCGCTTCCATTTAATCCCACCACCTTCTTAGGAAGCCTAGTCCTGTTTCTCCCTTCCAGCCTGAAAAACTGTAGCATTTTGTGGCTCTCATATACATTATCTTATATTGTTTCCAAATGACTAGCTGCATCTCCTACCTGTCCAAGCAATCCACAAATTGCTTGGACAATGTGTACAATGTCAAAGGTCACAGCAGCCTCCAGAGCTGTGACCCAAAGCTCTTCACAGTCCTTCAAATATCCTCTTTACACTTTCGACCCATTTAAGATAGCATTTTAATTTATAGAAATCTACAGTTTCATTTTGCATGTCTTCAATTTGCCCTTTTCTTTCTTTACTAATAGCGCCTTGGTGATTTTTCTCTGCATATATACATCGGCTCTATTCTTTCTAACTGCTGTGTAGTATTCTAGAATGTACACGTGTGAGGGATTATGTAGCGTCCTTACTACTGGCTGTTAAGGTGTTTTCTAAGTGTTGAAACTACCGAAACTCTGCCATGAATGTTTGCACACACAGAGCATACATGTCTGCTTCAGTGGGACATGGAGTCCTATGGAAATGACTTAGAGGTAAAGGTGCTTGTTGTCAAGCCTGAGAATTTGAGTTTGATCCCCAGGGCCCACATCATGGAAGATGAGAACCAGCTCCAGTAAGTTGCCCTCTGATCTCCACACACATGCCACACAAACACACACACACACAAACACACATACACACACACACACTAAATACAATATCAGAAGAAAAAATGAACCGCTATTTTGTAGCATGTATGTGTTATATATTTAATAACGCCAAGCTCAAGGTTAGGGAGATGGCTCCATGGGGAAAAGCTCTTGAAACAAAAACATTTGGACCCGAATTCAAATCCCTGAACCCACATCAAAGCCTGACCAGTGGGAAGAGTATTTGCAATCCCAGTCGTTCTTCAGAGAAATGGGAGGCAGAGTCAGAACTACCAGAAGTCCGAGGGTTAGTTTACCTGGCCTACATGGTGGGTAAAAAACCAGAGAGCCTGTCTCAAACAGGGTGGGAGGCAAGGGCTGGCACCTGGCATTGTCCTCTGACCTCTATACGGGTACTGTCGCACATGCTCTCTCTCTCTCTCTCTCTCTCTCTCTCTCTCTCTCTCGCACTAATTTTTTTTAAAAATTGTGCCACATTTTTTAGATATATAGACGCTCTATAGACACTCTCACCTCTAGGCAGTAGAAGGTACCCAAGTTCCCAGGAGTGTAAATGGTAACGCTTTTTCCCTCGCACTGCCTGCATTTTTATTTTTAGCATCTCCTAGACCTGCAGTAGGACGCTCACTGAGAGTGGGACCCTGACTTCCTTAAATCCGTGTTGCTCTCCCTGCTAGGACCTGTTTAAGAGTTTCAGTTCAGCGAATGCGGGCTGATCCATCCCTAGTGATCCCCGTCTTTTGCTCATCTCTACAACACACACTTTTCAAAAGCACTCACCAAGAAGGTAACTTTGAGGTTATTTCTTACGAATACTAATAAATTCTTAAGACAATTCAATCTTTGCCCGGGCCTCTCTGTAGGAATTGATATCTTCCATTTAAAGCGGTCTGCCACAGAATTCACCCCCTGCTTTCCTGGCAGGAGACAGAGAAAACAGGGCTTGGCTGGCTCGCCTATAGTCAGCAGGGGGTCCTAGCTACCCGGGCACTGCAGACCAAAGGCGCCAAAGAAGCTGGGGCAGCAAGGCAGAAGATGGGGTAAGGTTGGGATCTTTAGGACCTTCTGGATCCACAGAGGTTAAGGTCTCTTTACGGAGCTCTGAAATAGCAGAGATCTGATCTGAAGACTAAGGATGAGTGAAGCCAGGTGAGGCAGACCCAGTGTCAGGGTGGGACAAACTGGAGGAGAGGAAGACGGTATTTTAGGAGGGAATCTGGAAGCAGGAAAGAGATTTTGCTGATGTGAATTATTCTATTACGATACAATTTCCCACAGAGGGATTCCAATATTTCAGTTCCTTCATTTCAACATTTCTGAACCCAAAGGCACAGTCTGCTGATCCTGGAGCTCCAAGCATTTAGTTATGAGAGTTCCCTGTGGCGTAGGGGACAACTTTCAGTCCAGCCGCCAGAGCAGACTGGTTGGGGATTATGCACGGTTTAATTTGTTTTGAAACGACATAAGCGAAGACATTTTGCTCTGAATAACATTTCCTTTCCCCCTTACCTACTGAACCGTTTTAAAGTAGCAGCGACTGCACAAGCCAGTGAGGGTGCAACTGTATTCAACATAAACACGTGATCAAGGACGCCGCTCACCACTCTGGATTGATCACCCTAGGGCTCCTAGGGTGTGTGGCCTCTTGCTCTGAATTCCCCTGAAGCTAGGACTGCCAGCTCACCTGGAGAATACTTTCCAGTCTGGGCTGGTTCCCATTGCGTCCCCCAACAGGCAGCAACCCACACTTTGGTTTTTCAGCTTCTTTTCACTAGCCCCTTTAACTCTCCCCTCACCCGAGAGAACTACGGCCCAAAGGCTGCAGCGATGGCCAGGCATAAATCAGGCCCATCGGTGGCCCATTTCACTCTTAGGCACAATGAGCAACGCTCAGCTCCTGGAGAAGGAGGCGCAATCGGCGTTTGGGTGGGTTCGATGCCCCGTTGGTCATTGTTGAGAGGAACAAAGAGGGCAGGAGCTGAGGGCGCCCCCATGAGGAAAGGCGTGGAAAGACATTCTGGGGAGCTATCAGGAGGCTGGCGGGGCTGGGATGCGGTGCACCTGGATGGCGCTCTAGCAACCGGGAAGGCAGGGCGGACTCCAAACCGCGGCAGAGGGTGCAACCTTTTCTTGACTTGACTTTGATTTTCCTCTTCTTGATATTACTAACATTATTATTGTTATTTTCCCGCGCAAATTAAGCAGCTGGGACCGGCAGGGCGAGCCGCACAGGGGCCGCCATTTGCCGGTGGAAGCACCGAGCGCCCCGGAAAGGGAACCCAAGGGGAGTGCTCTGCCCCGCGTCCTCCTCCGCCGCGGCGCCAGCAGCATCCCGTGTCCTCGCCCGCGCTGCCCCGGCGCCTCCGCGTCCTCTTCCATTGTCAGCCAGCGCCCAGCCCGGCACCCCGGAGGCCCTGGTCGCGCGCCCTCGGCTCTGGCGAGCCTGGGTCCCCCGCCCGGTCCCCTCGGCGCCCGGGCGCCTCCCTCCTCCCTCCCCTGCGCCCTAAGCTCCGCATCCTCGAAGCCCTGAGCTCCCGGCACCGCTAGCCGGGCCGCTGGACCCCACATCTCTGCATCCTTTCTGCCTGGCCCAGGGTGCCCCGGCCCCTCGCCAGCTGCGGGCAACGCGCGGCGTCTTCAACAAACCCCCCTTTTATCTCCCGAGGAAGCAAGTTGAACAAATCGATTTATTAATTTCTGTGGCAGAGGTGGGTCGGTGACCGGGGTGCGCCCGCAGGGCTACAGGGGGAGGCGCCGTGGCTCCCTTCGGCCCCTGCACTGCCCGGGCAGAGGGTTTTGTTTCCAGACCCCCGGCGCCCCCCGAAACAATGATGCCACGGGCATGGCGGGCTCACCTGGTGCTGCGCCGCGGGCTCCGGGCGCCCGGTGGTTTAGTGCGCGCCAATCCCCGGCCGCAGGTTCGGCCCGCGTGCCGCCGGTGTCGGGCAGGACTCTGCCTTTCTTGGGGTTGTATCTGTGCGTGTCAATGGCGGCAAGCGGCAGTTCTCCGGGCCGCGGATAGTAGCGGGGGGAGGAGGAGGAGGGAGAAGGGATTGCTCCTTCTCCACATAACCACCTCTAGGAGGAGTCGCTCAGCCTCATCCCCCGCCAGCCCAGGCTCCGCGACGGGTCCGGGGGCTTTCGTGGGGCTTGATGAGCTATTGTCCTTCTGCAGCGGTCACGATGGAACCGCCGGGCCTGCGCCTCGCGGAGCTGTTGGCTGCGAGGATCCCGCTTCCCCAGAGCCCTGCACAGAGGCCTTGTGGTCACCAGTCACAGGCTCCGTTTAGCTCGACCCACCTTTGCTGGGAGAAAGAGGTGTGGGCGTTCATCTGCCGGTTATGGGGTGAGAAGATGAACGCCAAAAAAGCCCACCTTGGATGCAGTTCGACCTGAAAATATTACCGAACCCATTACTGTGTCGCGCACGGCGGCCACAGGAACCGAGAATTTATACTCCTGCCTGTCTGCTGTTTATAAATGAAGACCCACTGAGAATCTACTGTTTAGTGTTTGGAGGCACAGATGTTTGCTTCTTAGCGGATGAAGACCCGGCATCATTTTTAAAAATTGGGTTGCTTTAATTTGCCGTCTCCCAACGGGTATTGAGGTTATTAGCACAAAGATAGTGTCTGAAGGTGCAGTTTTTTATTAATTTCCAAAAAATGCATTATGATGGCGGAGTGGTGGACGATATCAGGTGACACTGGGCATGTGTAGTTGCTTGGTCCCTGGTGGAAACCATGGCTCTCTTTTATACTGTGAAGCTTGTCAAGGGCACATGGCTACAGGGCCAGTCACCATGAGCTTTAACTTGCGTGGACCATTTGGGTTTTCCCCTGGATGAATCAAAGAAGCCTGAGAGGCAGGCAGCCTTTTGATATCTGCAAAAATAGGTGAAGTGAAATCTTCAGCATTGACCAAATAAATGGACGTTTCCCCAAACCTGAGACCTTTTGTGTGTGTTTGTTGCTATAAACTATACTTGTATTTATGTGTGCAGTGGGGGACTTTGGGGTAACCGGTGCCTGTGATTGCCTGCATGGGAAAGGCTAAACCACCCTACCAACCCTAGCTTGGTGCCATTTCACCATGCTGGCAGCTGGCATTTATAGACAGTGCTTTCCACTGAGGTTTTTAAGCTTGAGTGTTTGCTGAGAACCAGCCATTTTTCCACTCTTCGCCAAACTACGCCCGTTTCGCTATGCTGTAAGTAAGTCTCCATTTTAATCTCCCGTGGCCAGGGCCCCATAGTTGAGCGGCAGGACAGTTTTAATTCTCATACCTAAACCCCTTATGCTTTCTGTGTATAACAGTCCGTCCCATCTTTTGTTTTGAAAATCCTTGTCAGGCCAGATATTCAAGCAGGTCACAGTCCTCTTTCCAGAGATGTGTATTTAAAATATTTCATATGGTCTCAGGTGTCTCCTACTGGCACCTTTGCATATTCCTTGAGGGAGTGTCCATCTTTCTTACTAAAAAAAAAAAAATCTTTAGGCCACTATTCAAGACAGTTCCAGCACCTTGTGGGAGAATTTGACAGTCACTCCCGGCCCCCAATCATACAGGCTCACAGAAATGTAACTGAATTATTCACTGGCACACAATAGTCACGTAATTTCTACTAAAAGTGGTACATGTGGCTAGGTATGGTGGCATACACCTTTAATCCTAGCACTTGGGAGGTAGAGGCAAGTGGACCTCTGAGAGTTCGAGGCCAGTCTTGGCTGTATCACTATATAGTGAGACCCTGTCTCCAAAAAAAAGAAAGAAAGAAAGAAAGAAAGAAAGAAAGAAAAAATTAGTGTGATTTTTATTTTGTTTAATTTTTTCTCCTTTCTTCCTGCTACCCTCCTTCCCTCTTATTGTTGAGACAAGGACTGTGTAGCCTTGGCTGGCTTGGAAATTGATATGTAGACCAAACTGGCTTTAAACCCACAGAGATCTGCCTTCCTTTGCCTCCTGAGTGCTCTCATTAAAGTTCATGCCTCCATGCCTGATTTCCTTTTCTTTTCCTTCCTTTCTTTTGACAGAGTTGTAGTGCTAATTCTAATTAGTCTTAATAATAAAAACCCGGAGCCAGATATGGGGTAGATACTGGAAGATCAGAGAGACAAAGGCGCAAGCCACAGACAAACCTTACCCTGCTAAGTCTTCAGCCAAAAGAGGGCTAAGCTCCTGTCTCCTCCGGCCTTATATTCCTCTCTCTGGCCAGACATATCACTTCCTGTCTGTCTGTACAGAACTCGAGGCCTCTATGGTTAACTATTAGCTAACTCCACCCTCTGATTTTCAGGCAAGCTTTATTAGAGCACAAACAAAATATCACCACACATAGTCTCAAGTTGCTCAGGCTGGCTTTATACTTGCCATGTAGCCAAGGAAGACCTTGTCTTCTTGATCCTTCTGTCCCCAAATTCAGGGGTTATAGGCTGGATTTATATGAGCCCTCTGCGACTTGTTTCGTCGAGTATTTGGTTATGTGTTATCCAGAGCATCTGCGAAGTGTATTGCTCAAGAGCCTCCCATTTCATTCCGGCAGTGTCTTCAAATACACACGCTCCTCCCATTTAAACTGCGTAAGCTGAATAAGACAAATGGGCAGTGCACTTAACCTGCTGAGCACAGTGCACTATGCTGTAGTGGTACTCTTTCCTGCCCTGCTCACCTGAGAACAATTGCTCCTCATCCCTCCCAGCATCCCAAGAGATGCTCAATGCTCATCACTAGTACAGAAGTGGAAATCCAAAAACTCCGGGAACGCTACTTACTCCTACTGAACGCTATTTACTCTTGAGCGATAGTAAGCTGAGAAACTGTTAAGTTGGGGGCCAGCTCTAAGTGATGCAGTCACTCCTATACAAGGGGGGCATCAACTCCACAATACTCTGCTTTGCAGCAGAATCAAAACTTCATGCATTGAAACTTGGGTAGATGCAATGGTCCAGCCAAGGCCACCCAACAAACCATAGGCAAAGCTTCTAGGGCATTTGGAGATAACCAGCCAATAGCATCTTTACCAGCTCCAAACTTTGCAGGAAATATAGCAGACAGACCTACAACTTCCATTGGCCAGATGGAATTCAGTGGCTCATATTTTATCATGGGCTTTTAACAAAAAACCAGAAACCCACCCCTGAGATGGAGGCATATACACTGTTTATAGTGGTTTCCTGCCAATGGGAATATTCTTTCCAAAGGCAGAGGTGGGGGTATAGCTGGGGAGGGGGCTCATCCAACTTAGCAGGTAAACAAACCCTGATGTGTTGGGGAAAGTTGAAACTTTCAAGATTTAGCAAGGCCTCTCTTTCTCCCCAAGGTTATAGAAACAGTGAGCAACTTGGAGGAAGGAGGCACTGGTCAGCTGGGTTGCAGAGCTATTTCTCTGACTTGTTGCATTGCCTGCAAGTTACCCAGAGAGATCCAGAGTTAAGTTTTTGTGAGCCTTCACCAGTGATGGGCAGGCCTTTGGGTGAGGCAGCTGCTTTTGGAAGAGCAAAGGAAGTTTGGCACACATGCATTTGATTGAAAGCCTCTTGGATCCCTCCCAGCCTATATCCTCCAGGAATAGTCAGTTAGCCTAATAGTAGGAGGTGGGTTGATGTCAGTTTTCCCTCGGAACATTTTTCTAATCCTTGACCTGTGTGTGTATTGTGGCGAACCCCCCTGGCCAGCAGGGAAGAACGACCACCGAGTCGAGGATTCTTCTCAAATCACGCTTTATTGGAGCCTCTTGGTTGTAGGGAGAGCAGGAAGCGAAGGGCCCGGAGCACTAAACGGCAGCCGCTTATATAGGGAGAGCGGACACGGGTCAAGCCTGGATTGGCTACTCACTTATCTTTCGATGCCCCCGGCCACGGGATAGGCTAAGATTACTGCGCACTACTGCGCATGCGAGAGGTTTCGGCTACAGCCTTGCCATATATGGAGTTGTTTACTCGTTGGTGCAGGGGCTCAGCGCCATCTTGTAATGGCGGCTAGCAAATCGGCTCCCTGCAGTGTATAATGTGTTGAATCCATGTATTGATTCTGAGTTGATGCCATTAGTGACTGGGATGTGTAAGGTAAAAAGGCCAAGGGGAAACACCCTTCCTCTGGCTTGTCCCTGAGCTCCAAGACTTGGTGTTGGCCAGTCAGTGTGGGTGGCTTTCCCTGCTGAGCAGAGACTCCTCTTGTAGACTCTGCCCCTAGAGACCTCCAGCCGCCAGGTTCTACCCCCAGAGTACTCAGATGGCCAGGCCCGACCCCTCCAGGCAAGGCCCCACCCCCAGAGTTCTCTACAGGTTCTAATGGTCTTTCCCAGCAACACCCTCCCACTTCCAGAGGAAAGCGGCAAGGCCCGCCCTACGGAAAAAAAAAATCCTATCAATCCCTGAGCCTGCCCCAAGATCAAGTCACATAATCCTCCAATCCCAGGCCACGTTGGAAAGCTTCGTCCATCTGCTCCCCACAAGAAACCCTATATAAACCCTGTCTTCTGCTCCTTTCCCCGCTGTGTCCTCCCAGAGCATAGGCAGCCACCCTCCTGGGGTTTTTTTTCCTCCCAATAAATCTCTCATGTGAGGCTTATTGTGCAGTCTGACTTTGTGATATTCCTTGACTCCCAGCTGCCCTGATACTTTCCTCCTCCAAGCTCTGACACTTAACACTTGGAAATCCAGGCCCTGTCAGTGTTAACAGCCTAAGAATGTTTCCGACTTAACCACCAAGCAGTACGTTCAGCCTAGCTGTGCTTTTCCACGAGCTCACTGGGCATGCTCCTAAGACCCTGTATAAACTCAGTCCTCTGTCGTCTCTCTTCTGAGCCAGAGCAGTTGCCATTTTCTTCTTCTCCCCAACAAATCTTTTGTGTGAGGTTTGTTGCCTGGTGTGCCTTTGTGGTATTTCTTGGCTCCCGGTTGCCAAGATATCCCTGTGCCAGAAACCCCTTGTATTGGCGTTGTGACTGGGATGGGCTTTCCCAGTGCCTGTGCTCCCTCTTGGTGTCTGAGCTGGACTGGGACCCTGTCCCACGTTTCCAGTCCTCCCGCAACAGACTCACCTCCCGGCTCACTGATGACTTGGGATCCCATCCACCAGTGGTAATCTGATAAGTTTCCTCTTCCATCAGTGTAAATGCTTCCCTGGGTCTGAGAAATTGATGGGTGAGCGTCCAGCACAGCTCTAATCCTCTTGGAGGCAGAGGGACCCCCAGCCACGGTCTTTATAACTATGGCTGGCTTTCTTCACCAACCCCACTGACCCCTATGCTCAGAGCCGCAATCCTGTAGCTTCCTTCGGTCTAACTGGGCTATTGTGACCTTTTTTTCTCTCCCCTCCCTTTTCTGCCTCCTCCTCAGAGCTTCCTGTAATCCCACAGCTTTCTGTGTCTTTGTAGCACTTATGAGATACTATTTGACCCTGTTCCCCATCCCTTTCCAGTAGATGAGACCTTGTTCCTGAGCTGGGCTTTTCATCGCCTCTGGCAAGCCTTGAACCCTGGTACCAGATGCTGAGTCTCCGCAGGCGGTTAGCCCTGATACCGTTGAACAGGTTGGTCTTTGTTTGGTCCTCCCTGAGTCTTAGGGAAGCCTTCTGCAGCAAGCTGCTTCTATCTTTCTCCTCCTTCTCATTCATGGGAACAGAGTCGTCTGTACCCTCGCATCCTCCCTTGGGGTGCCTCTTAGAAAACCTCCAGTCTCTACCTGGTACCCAACCTGAAGGGCCCCAAACTGATTCACTTTTGCAATTGAACTCGACCTCAATATATATATCCCTTAGCTAACCAGTCCAAATGGCCACCCAGTGGCACCCTAGATCACAGTATTATCCAGGACCTTTACAACCACTGCAAGCAATCAGGGAAATGGCAGGATGTCCTCTATGTCTAAGCTTTCTCTTCCCTCTGCTCTCCCTCTCCACCCAACTCCTTGCCATGAAGCCCAGGCTAGATGATTCCTCCACTACTTTTGATCCAGTTGCTTGGGAAATGGGGGCCTGTGTTTCCTTCACTGTCCCCATCCGCTCAACCTCAGGCTCACGAGCCATTTCCCTCCTCCTTCTCCCCCAAGTAACAAAGTTTTCCATAACTTTTCCCTTGCCAAGCTTCCCAGGTACATCCCTGAGTATGGGACACCCCCAAACTCCTCTATAACCAAACATTATCCCTCTCTCATCGTCTGACTGCAAAAACTCTTTCCCGCCTATCCAGGTGAAAAAAAAAGCAAGATGTTGCCCACCCACTTGGCTCTGGTTGTTTGGAAAGTTTTCTTTGTCTGTTTTGGGTGGGTCTGTGTTTTCTGGTGTGTCTGTACGTCTTGTGGAAAACATGGGAGCAGAGACAGAAATGGATCAGGTTCGTTGAATCTATGAATGAAAACGGTGTTTTTGTTTCTAACTGGTCTCCTTTGAGCCTGTGTGCTTTCTGTGTTTTGTGTTTATTGGTTTTGTGTTTGTTTTCTCTGCTGCTGCCAGCCACCAGCAACCACCACTAATGCCAGCCACCAGCAACCACCGCCAATGCAGTTTCTTCAAGGCCAGGGCTTGGAATTGGAACTGCGAAAGCTTAAGGAAGTTCTGAAGGTCTAAGAGAGTGTCTGAGGATGTGGAAGCTGGTGTTCTAAGGTGTGCATACGCAAGCTGTGAAGGGACAAGAGCGTGATCTAAGAGTAAGAAATGTCTCGGATTTCTTTCCCCACTACTTCGAAGGCTCAGAGCTTTACTACTGACCAGTGGAATTCTGCTGAGCTGGCAAAGCTCTGGCTAGTATTATCGGTCACAAGCTCAAGATTTTAAATGTCTTTTGGTTGTCGTCTAAGTATAGACTTAACTGTGCTTCTCATCGTGCTAAAAACATCCCTGTCCAATATATATGTCCAGCTCTCTGGACAGAGGAAAAATGTTCATGCTTTTAACTCAGAGCTTTTCCTATAACCTGAAGGTGTGACACCAGACAGCTGTTTTTTCTACAATGTAGATTTCAGTACAGATGGGTAATGCTAATATAGCTAATACTTTTATCAATTCTTTTCTTTTTTTTCTGTTTTTTGAGACAGGGTTTCTCTGTGTAATAGCCTTGGCTGTCCTGAAACTCATTCTGTAGACTGAGCTGGCCTCGAACTTGCAGAGATCCACCTCCCTCTGCCTCCTAAGTGCTGGGATTAAGTGCGTGCACCACTACCTCCCGGCTCTTTTATCAATTCTTGTAAATAAAAAACTCAGGTAAGCTTTGGGGAGTTGAGGGAGTCATAAGACTTGGAGCAGTCTCTCACAGGTCAAACGTCTTCAAATAAGTCTATACAGATACTCTAGTCTGTGTCTGTTCCAGCAGGTTTCTAATTAACTGACAGACACCAGGAATCAGCTGTGGACCATAAACTGCTCCAAATGGCTGTGAGCCCTAGACTTGCTGACAGCTGACGTGCCTCAATCCAGCCACTGTCATTGCTCCCTGTCTTCTGCTGGGTCAGCTAACCAGATGCTTCTGATGAATGCCCCATTGTCCGAATCCCCTCCCGGCCTTTGACTAACATTCCAGCCTTCCTGGGCCCTGACAATGAGGCCCTAATTTCAGTAGAAAGTAGTTACAGAAGGGAATATGTTGCTCCTTATCCCCTGTAAAAAGGCTGGAGCGTTAGGTCAAAAGGAAAACTCCCCGGCACAGGGACGAAATGGCTGTGGTGCTGTTGTCATAGCAGGAAAGGTCCCTGTTCAAACCAGATGGACCCACATCTTTCAACAGGTGGACTCGTTAGCTGAAATGGGTCTACAGTGTGATAGGGCACTCGACCTGCTTTATGCAGGACAAGGAGGTCTTTGTGTGGCTCTGAGAAAAATTCCGGTTTCCACGCAAACAACTTGAGGACCATTAGAGAAAATTGGCTAGGATTGGATCTACTAACAACGGAGCAGGGAGGGATGGTGGCTTCTATGTCAACCAGTTGGGTATAATAAAAGGCAGGACCTGCCAGCTCCAGACAGATCTCTAGAAACGTAAGGACCAGTTTAATGACCCTGGCTGGGGATCGCTGATAGTCCAGTGTGGAGCTGGACACTGCCCTTCTTCACCTCTTCTTCTCCTCCTTCTTCTCCTCGTCCTACGAATTCCTTTCTTAGAAACTTCTCATCTAGATTTCTTCAACAGTAAATATGAAAGATTTCTAACCAGACTTTTAAAATCAGTTGTTATTATGGGATTATCAGCCCCTACCTATGGAATCAGAGGCCTATGACCCCTACCCTCCATTACACCCTGACAGTGAAGACCAAGTCTGCCCCAAGGACTTTGACACCCCTTACGGCAGGATGGCAGGATATCTTTTAATGATAATGCCGTGCTCTTTCCTGACCCCTGACTAGTTATCAATAGTAAACAAGGTGCATGCTTTAAAGATCCTATAGCCCCCTTACCCTGCTTCCGCTCAGTTCTCTACTGTCTCTCTTCCTGTTCAGAGGTAGTTGCCATTCTGTTCTCCCCCAGTAAAACTCTTGTGTGAGGTTTGCTGTGTGGTGTGCCTTTGTGGTATTGCTTGGCTTCCAGTTGCCAGGATAGCTTGGCGCTGAGTTCGAGGTCAGCCTGATTTACAGAGCGAGTTCTAGGACAGGCTCCAAAGTTACAGAGAAACCCTATTCCGAAAAACCAAAATAAAATAAATAAATAAATAAATAAATAAAATAATAAACCTCCACTGATCCCCTGCCTGCTCTGTGGCCATGCTCTGGCTCAAACCTGTTTTCTTTTTCACAGTAATGCATCATCTGTGAATAGAATAGACCTTTATCTTCCCTGGTTAGTTCTGACCCAGTGTATGATGAACACACAATTGGTGATCGGTTTTACTCCTCTATGATCTATTGATCTCTTTGCCTTTTTCCATAGGGCCATGCCCATGTAGCTACATATTACTCTTGGAAGATGGGAGTACATGTGTGCAAGATTTACACCTCCAGATGACTTTTGCTTGTGCTTCTGATCTCCCCTGAAGCGAGCTGAGGTTTCCCCAAGAGTGTCATAAAGACAGATGAAGGGCTGGGGTTGTAGCTCAGTTGGGAGAGTGCTTACCCAGTGTCTTAGTTAGGGTGTTCATTGCTGTGAAGAAACACCATGGCCGGGCGGTGGTGGCGCGCGCCTTTAATCCCAGCACTCGGGAGGCAGAGGCAGGCGGATCTTTGTGAGTTCGAGGCCAGCCTGGTCTACAAGAGCTAGTTCCAGGACAGGTTCTAAAAAAGCTGCAGAGAAGCCTTGTCTCGAAAAAAAAAAAAAAAAAAAAAAAAAAAAAAAAAAAAAAAAAAAAAAAAAAAAAACACCATGACCACCACAACTCTTATAAGAAAACATGTATTTGGGTTGGCTCAGTTTCAGAGGGTCAGTCCATTATCATCATGGCTGGGAGTGTGGTGGCGTGAGGGCAGATGTGGGGCTGGAACTGAGAGTTCTACTATCTTGACTCAGAGGCAACAGGAAGTTGACTGTCACATTGAGCGAGGCTTGAGAAAAAGACCTCAAAGGCCACCCCCACAGTGACACACTTCCTCCAACAAGGCCACACTTCTGAATAGTGTTAACTGCCTTTTGGGGGTCATTTTCTTCCAAACCACCACACCCAGCATACATGAAGCCCTAGGTTTGGTCTCCGGTGAATTAGCTGGGTATGGTGGCATGCACATGTAAACACAGCATTTAGGAGGTAGAGGAAGGAAGCGAGTTTAAGGTCAGCAAGGAAGCAAACAGAAAGTTTCATCCAGGAGGGACTTGGGAGCAGAGGAAACTTGGCGGGCTAACCATCATATGTCTAAGGGATCTGAAGTATGTAGGGTTTCAGAAACAGCAAACGACTGTGGGATAGGAGACACTGACCAGGTAGCTGAGCTGCAGAGAGATTTCTCTGACCCGTGGAGTCCCTGGGAAGTTGTGCAGAGAGCTCCAGGGTTGCAACTTATGTGGGCTGTTACGGGTGTCAGGGTGGTCTTTTTGGTGATGTAGCTGCTTTGGAGTGGCCCTGTGTGTTATCCATCGCCCGTACTCTTGTTAGTGACCCCAGCAAAAGCTCATTGGTTCACCAAGTTGGACATAAGAACAATCTTAACTTTGGTTTGTGGTGGATTTCCTCCCTGGGGTAAGTACGGTTGTGTTCTCATCTCCCCCAGGAATTCTGTCTGCAGACAGACAGGCATACAGATGATGGAAGCCGCGGTGGACGCGGACCGTCCCGCGTGCTATGTTAATTCCATAAACCGCGGTGGACGCGGACCGTCCCGCGTGCTATGTTAATTTCATAAACCGCGATGGACGCGGACCGCCCCGCGTGCTAAGTTAATTCCATAAACCGCGATGGACGCGGACCGTCCCGCGTGCTATGTTAATTCCATCGGCACACTCACTGACAAAACTCTTACGAGCAGTCTGGGGGTCTGAGGTTATGAATGAACCGCCTAGCTCAGCAATCACTTAAAGAATAAATACAGCTTTTGAAAATCTCTAGTAGCTGGGGAAATACGGGCAATCAATGAGTTTTGTTAACCTTTCTCGTTAAAGCTGGAAACATGCAAAGTCTCTCAGGTCGCTACATTTTTGAATAAGGTGGACGTGATTCATGTTAAACTTTTGTTTTCCTGTTCAGGATATAAATCATTCATGGAAGGGGGCAATATAAAAAAAAATAAAAGAGCACAGGCAATCATTGTGCTGGTGAACACTTCTCTTCCATCTGTGGCTAGAATTCACATCTTGGTCTCTTAACAAGAGAAGCATTTTACCAGTCCTGATTCTGAAAAACATTAGTAAAAACCTGTCCTTTCTCAACAGCCCCAATGGATGCAGCCCCTACATCTAGGCTCAGAGAACAGGGGGAAGGGAGCAGTAAGATTGTAAGAGCCAGAAGAGCAGGGTTCCTCTGCTGGATAGTGTCTTCTAGATAGAACAGAGAAGCTGCACCCATGGAATCTCAACAGTACACACAATGACCAGATTAGCTGACATGCCGGCATAGATGGGGGAAATCTGCCAGGCTCTGCTCCTAGATGAGGAACTACAGACAATGGATGTAGTTTTCGCCAGGGACAAGGACCCTGTTTGGTTATCCAACTTTAATAGTCAGCCCTAAACACATTGTACATAAGGCAACACTCCAGGGACTCAATGTTTAAAAAAAAAAAGTATTGGGAGCTGGAGCGATGTCTCAGTGGTTAAAAGGGTTTGTTACTCTTGCAGAGAACTCAGTGGTGCCTCGCAACCATTTTTAACTTCTCCAATTCTAGGAGATCCAACGCCCTCTTCTGGTCTTCGCGGGCACTGCATGCATGTGTTGCACAGACATACAAACATAAACAAAGCTTTCAAAAAAGTATGTATTGGGCTGAAGAGATGGCTCAGTGGCTAAGGGCGCTGGCTGCTCTTCTAGAAGACTTGGGTTTGATTCTCAGCAACCATATGGCAGCTCACAACTAAAACACCCATACAAATAAAATAAAATAGTAATTAAAAAAAGTACATATGAAAGTGCCAAAGGGAAACCCTTTTCCTTTGTATGGTAATTTAAAAATAAAAAGGAAATCCGAGAGCAGGATATTTAGAGTCAGTGTATAGATGCACAGATATAAATATGTATTATGCATATTTGTGCATGAATGCGTAAATATTTGAAGTATGTGTTACATATGTGCAGCTCCAACGTGCATGACTGAGACAGCATTAGGCTCAGAGTCAAGGCTGGTCTGGGTTTTAAACGGATCTACCAGCTACTTAGCATTTAAGTGATGAACTGTGTTATGAAGCAAGATGAACTATTCCAGGTCTCTTAGACAGATCCACCATCAGCCCCAATTATGCAAAGTTGTGGTTAGGAAAACCGAGGCACATGGTAGCATGCAGTTTAACGGAAACAGAACTAGGGCTCGGGGAGCGTGCCAGCTGATAGCTTGCTCTGCTCCGGGATGCTGTCTGGGAGATCACCCTGCTACCTCTAGGCGGGACTCGTGATGGCGAGAGGCAGCAGGCATCTAGAGAACTTGGACTTCAGCATCTGTCTTGGCAGATCGGTGCAGTGTGAGCCATCACACACAGTAGGGCCTTTTCCAGTTCAGGCCCGTTCTAAAGAACGGGGGCATTGATTTTTTTTCCTCCAAAACTACAAATGCTGAATGCCATGGTAAAAAATATAATTTATTTATACAAATGGTGTGTTTTCACAAAGGCCATCTGTCAGCTGACTCTCTCATCTACAACAAATCTGTTTGTTCCCCCAGAAGAAATAACATGTCTGTGGAAAAGGGTTTGCGACCGACAGGCTCCTCGACGCACAGCCTTGCTAAAATAGTAACTATTGATGATCTATTTACTTCTACTGTAGGGCTGTGAGTGGGGACTATTATATCTGAAGTATGGAAATTAATTTTTCATCACCTCCAAGCCAGAAAATGGAGCCCAGTTGCATCTATTAAGATTACTGCAAGGGAGCTGTGCCCCCTCCTGGAAAAAATTCTGCTCAATGAACAGCTAAGTCCACACATTACAGCTTGCTGCCTGACGTACGGAGAGGATCGCAAGGTTGAACTGAAGCCCTTAGTTATTTTCTGGAGACGAGGACACTTTAAATTTTATTGCTGTTTTTGTAACACGGGTGCACATAGCACAACATATATGGGGAGGTCAGAGGACACATTTTTGGAGTTGGTTTTCTGCTGCTGCTGTGGACAAGATGTAAGGCAAGCACTTTTACCGCTGAGTTTTTACCTTTTACGCTGTTGGCCGGAGCTCTTCATAAATGATTCTGGCCGTTGGATGTCAAGATGCCTCTGATGGCCCTCACTGGAAACTAAATTTTACCATTAAAATGAAAGAGAAGGGGGACTGGAGAGGTGGTTCACTGTGGTTAAGTGCACTGGATGTTCTTCCAGAGAACCTGGGTTCAAGTCCCAGAATCCATATGGCAGCTCACAACTGTCTGTAACTTCAGTTCCAAGGGATCTAGCATCCTCACATAGACATACATGCAGGTAAAACACCAAAATAAACATATAAAATAAAATAAATACATTTTTTAAATGAAGGAGAAGGACATGGGGTGTTTACAGAGGAAATCTACTCCTTCCAGATAGAGAGTCCATTACAGACTGAGTACGGATACCACTAAAGTTCAACTTGGTGACCTAATGAGTTTTATTGAGTTTGCTTACAAGAATATGGGTGAGGGGTTAGTCACAAGAACAGACATGATTCAAAGACAGCTACATCAACAAAGACCACCCCAGCAATGGTGCTAACTCACTACTGGGAACCTGGAGGGCATGGCACAGCCTGCAGGCAGCTCAATGGGTTGAAGAGTCTCCCTTCCAAGTGACTCAATAGCTCTAAACCTCTTCCATGTAGCTCCACTGATTTCTGCTTGATCCAGGCAGGTGGTCTGGTTTCACAGTCTTTACAGCTTAGGTTGTCTGAGAATGGCTCTCCACTGTCCTTATTGTTGACTCTTGGGAGGGAGGGACCTAGTGAAGCTGGTTGGTTTCAGGAACTTCCTGGAGCTATTTTGAGTTGTTTGCCTTCTGCCTTAGGGAGCTTCCCTGCAGGATGGAATGAAAGGTTAGGTGTGTATGGCGGATCCTTTAAAAGCTCTTACCAGAGCGGGAACACACAAGACAGTATCGTCAACTGTTGTCACCTTGCTATACATGAGCACAGTATCGAATATTGTGAGCAAATGTACACTCTTGATAGGTGTGTGCCACCTGGCACCACTGCGTGAGGTGAGTAGTTCTTGAGATAACCTTTTTGCTTTTTCTTTCATTGTGGCAGAACACTGCTTGGAAAAGCAAGTTAGGAGAAGAAAGGGTTTATCTGGCTTACACTTCCAGGCTGTAGTCTTGTCACTGATGTACGTCAGGGCAGGAACCTAAGCAGACGCTTGAAGCAGAACCACGGAGGAATCCCGCTTGCTGGCTCACACTTACACATATGCTTCCTTAGCTCTTTTTTAGGGGTGGTGTCAACTAACAATAGGATAAGCTCCCCCCCCCCCGCACATGCCCACAGGCGGGTAAATCCTTAGGTGAGACCTTCCCCTCAGATGACTGTAGCCTGTCACGTTGACCCTTCAAGATTACAGGACATCTTTCCTGTGCTCTCGAAACTCTCCTGTCCCCTCTGTTTCATCGCTTTTTTTGGTGGACTTTCCTCCTTAGATGGGACACTGGTGTAGCTCTTGGGTGCCCCTCAAAGGCTCTTTTGTTAAAGGTTTAGCTCCCAACATGGAGCTTTCAGGAAATGGTAGAAATTCCCTCAACAGGAGAACTAATGACAGACCAAAGTAAGAACACCGCCAAAGTCTATGCTGACCAATGAGTTTGCTGTCTTACAGACACATGGGCGAGTGATTACTTAAAGGCCCACGGCAGCTACCACACCAAAAACCTACCCCAGCCAGTGTGGCCGTTCATGAAAGCTGGAACCCTGGAGCTCTCTGCGGGATTTGCAGGCAGGTGGACAAGTGGGAAAGACTTTCAGTAGGCCTTACTGCTGATGTGATCTTGTGAATCTGGTAAACTTCAGGGACTCTGTTGAGACTAATGAGTTGCCGACTTCCTCAACTTTTTAAAATAAGGGTCTCACGATAGAGCCCCGGCTGTCCTGGAATTCTCTCTGTAGACAAGGGAGGCCTCACAGGCATCCACCTGCCTCTGTCTCCAATGTTGGGATTAAGAGTGTGCGCCACCTCCACTTACTTCCCGAGTCTTAATGAAGTTCCCTTTAGAATTTCGTGATTCCTAAAGAGCTTCCTTTCAGGGTGGAATGTTTTCATCAAGGAACATGGTCATATAACACAGGTCATGATGTCACTGAGGGGTATGCTGTCATACCAAGGGGACCTTGGTTTCTTTTGCTTCTGGGCCATGCCGAGAGTTGTTTCGCTTCAGCCCCTACTTCCTGCGCTGCCACAGGCCTAAAGGCAGTAGCCACACCTGATCATGGACTGGAGCCTCTAAATGGTCAGCCAGAACCTTTTTCTCTTTATAATTTATCTCTTGTGTTTTGTTATAGTCATGAAATCTGACTCATCCAGTAGCACGTACTTTCCAGGAATGGCTTGGGAAAGCTTACCGGCCTGGAAAATATGATTTGCTTGTAATATGTTTCATCTGTGGCCATTTCGTTTGTCCTTGGAGATTTATATCTTTAAACAGTTTTACTCTTGTTTTAGTGCAGTCTTGGCAGAGAGTGGAGATAAACTCAGAGAGCAGAGTTACATCTCGTTTACCCACTTTTCAATGCCTTTTTTTGAGCTATGGTTCCCATGTAGCCCAGGCTGGCCTCTCTCAGGTAGCCCAAGCTAGCCCCAAGGATGACCTTGAACTTATGATCCTCCCAAGTTCTGGGAGTACAGAGGCCCCATCATGTCCACTGTATGTAATGCTGGGAATCACATCCAGGGCTGTGATGCACACTTTGTTAGCTCTCTGCCAACTGACTCAACTCTAGCCCTGGTCTTTTTCCTTCATTAGTCGAATTCTCCAAATTAAGCCAGACAGCTCGACCGCACTTCCCAGGTTCCCTTGCAGCTGTATATGATTGCACCACTGTGCTCTGGCTTGTTCTGCACACATTGTTTGTGTAACTTTTAAATCAAGCTCTTAAAGGCAATCGGCACATCTTCTTGCTCCCTGTCATCTGGCCGTGAGTGAGTGGTACAGGAGATGGTGTGGCCTAGGAAGGCTGAGCAATGAGGAGAAGGAATGTGAGTCCCCAGCACTGTAGGGACCTTGGTCTTTTAATACCCTTTATTTTTTAGGGGGAGGAATGACACATCAACCTTATTTAAGGATCTCTCTCTTTTTGTTATTGTTGGTTTTTCAAGACATGGTTTCTCTGTGTAACAGTCCTGGCTGTCCTGGAACTCACTTTGTAGACCAGGCTGACCTTGAACTCACTGAGATCTGCCAACCTTTGCCTCACAAATGCTGGGGTTAAAGGTGTGCACCATCACTGCCCAGCTTAAGGGACTCTTAATATCACCTGCATTCTGCACTCTTAATACCACGTGCCCCGTAGCTCATGTTTTCTTTAGAATAGTTTTTATTCTTTGCATATATGTTTACAATGTATTTTGATCATACCCTCCAACTTTCCCTTCCCACACACCCCACCTCCCAAATATTTTCCTCCCACCTTCAAGTCTTCTTTTTTCTGTAATCCACTGAGTCCAGTTACTGCTGCCTGATGGAATCTCGACTGATCTTGTTGGCTTGACCTCGTCCCAGTCTTGTGCAGGTGACCACAGCTGCAGTGAGATCGAGAGAGTACAACAGCCATGTCATGTCTGGAAGACAGCATTTCATACACAGCACTGTGTCCTCATCTGCTGACCCTAACATCCTGCGTCCTCATCTGCTGACCCTAACATCCTGCGTCCTCATCTGCTGACCCTAACATCCTGCGTCCTCATCTGCTGACTCTAACATCCTGCGTCCTCATCTGCTGACCTTAACATCCTGCATCCTCATCTGTGGCTCTAACATTATATGTCCTCATCTGCTGGCTCTAACATCTTTCCTGCATCCTCTTTGGCCATGTTCCTTGAGCCTTGAAGTCCCTTTTAGAGTTGAACATTCAACCAACAGTCATTTATTCTCAGCACTTTGAGTGTGTGCATCTCTGCATTCATTGCTGCCCACTACGGAAAGGGACTTCCATGGTCAAGGCGGAGAGCAGTACTCACCTCTGTGTCTGAACATATATATTTAGATGTGGTTTGATCACGAGTCCATGTTAGACAATAGTATCAGGTTCCTCTAGGGCCTGTGTTGGTCTGCCGTAGGGCTCATTAATGATAAATGGTAGAGGGGAGAACATGTTTCTCAGTTGGTTGGATGAATGAAGAAGTGTTAACACTCCTCCAATTTATTCTATCCTCATCTCTTCATTCAAGGGAAGAAGGAAGTGTATGTAGAGTACAGACTCAGATTTGGTCCCAGCTCGAGAACACGTGACCTTGGACAAGCAGTAGCGCCTCTGTGAGGCTGTTTCTTCATCTCAGAGCGATAATAGCGGCTGAAGAGGGGGCAGGCCAGCAAGTTCTGCTTTTGTGATTATGCCTCCAAATATTTGCCTTATGAATCCGAAATGAATCTTTATTATGAATGTTACTTAATATGAAAACATGCAGTGTAGTCGTCACAGAAATAGCTGCTATTTATTAGCCATTTCCCACCTGTCAGCAGCTGCAGAGCGCTTTAATAATGGTGCTGATGTTGACAATAAACCCTGCGGCATCTGTGCCATAAACACCTCCGTGTCTGTTTCTTCCTGAACTGTGCACAGCACACTCCCTTCCTTCTTTCCTTCCTTCCTTCTTTTCTTTCTTTTTTTTTGAGACAGGGCCTCACTCTGTTAGATGCAGGTAGGGAATCATTCTATATAAAGGACTTGAGCATCCTTGCGTTTTGCTATCTGCTTATGTGTATAGTTATTTCCCCCAGACATAAGTGCACCTACACACCTAAGATATCTGTATGTATACAGACACGATATAATGTGTGCCTCACGTGACAGCATAGGATAAAATAGATACCAGAGTGATTGGACATAAGAATTTTTGCAGTTGTATTTTACATGGGAACTCCATGTCCCACTGTGAAGACTGTAGCCGGATCTCTCTGTTGACTGCTTTTTTCATACAAAGATGTTTTACATGGTCTTACAATGTGAGGCTGAGCCCCTAACATGATGGTATTAAGAGGTGAGGCACTAGGAAGTCAGTCATTGACTTTATCAAAGAGGCTGGGGCAGTGTCTTCTCTTTCCACCATTTGGGGTGCATCAGGAAGGTCAACCCACTGGCACCCCCACCTTAGACTCCTCAGTCTCCAAAACAGTACATAGTAAATTTTCTGTTTGTACATTATCTGGTCTCAGGTGTTTTGTTGTAGCAGCCCCCCAAAGACTATGAGAACGCTCTTTCAAGAGGGTATTCAGTATAACAGATGTGCCCAGAACTCTCAGGATGTGCTCACAGTTTTCTCTCCCTCTCTTTCCTTCTTCCTATGTGGCCCTAGTTGACACGGTATTCACTATATAGCACAGTATGGCCTCAAACTCACAGCAATCCTCCTGTCTTAGCCTTCTGAGCACTGGCATTCTATGCGTTTGCCACCATGCTCAGCGCACATCGTCAGACCTTTTGGCTGCTCGAGTGTGTCACCGGTAAGTCACTTTGTCAGCAGCCTGACCATCGAGCAGGTGACATGAGGAGGCCTGGCCTTTCTTGTAGTGTGCCCCAGCCCGCCCCTCTCTGCTCATTCATTTTTTTCCCCGTCTCATTCGAGGAGGTCAGTCTCCACCTTGTTCTATACGGTGAAGAAATCAATGTTGCTAAATTATCTGTCAACTGAGCTAGAAGAGCCCTGCGGGAACCAGGAGGTTTGGTGACAAAGGAGACATCCCTCACTTCCAAGAGGCTGTCCCTGCTGAGGGGCTCTGACAGACGCCGTTCCTAGAGACCCAGAACCCTTGAGTGGGAAGCAGCCATGTTGAACAGGGGATGGCTGCTACACTCCGTGACTGTTGAAATGTAGCCCCGGGAGTCCTACCTTCAGTGTGCCCCAGGGACCTGGACAGCTAAGGATTATCATTCTGGCCCTCTACCTGAGGGTGGCAGCTATGCTACCATCCGCCCCTCATCTTGGTACACTACATACATGCTTGCATTGCTGACCCACTGAATCATTTGGAATAAAAATAACCCTTAGTTCACATATACTCACCTGAGACCTATTATACATGTTTATGATTCAGTTGAATGAAGAGCTCCCAATGCTTCTTCTGAAAGTATTCCCCCCACCCCCCGTATTTATCAAAGGTTGCAGTAAAACCTCAACTTCTGAATTCTGTACCACACTGAGAGAGTGGGCATGGTATCATCGTACTATGCTCCTTTTCCATACTTGGTTAGACATCAGGGTGTTTTCTCTTTTCTTTCTTTCTTTTTAATATTTATTTATTTATTTATTATGTATACAATATTCTGTCTGTGTGTATGCCTGCAGGCCAGAAGAGGGCACCAGACCCCATTTACAGATGGTTGTGAGCCAGCATGTGGTTACTGGGAATTGAACTCAGGACCTTTGGAAGAGCAGGCAATGCTCTTAACCTCTGAGCCATCTCTCCAGCCCCTCTTTTTTGTTTTTTGTTTTTTGTTTTTTTATGGGATGCCTGTGTGTGTGTGTCTTTGCCTCTGTATTTGTTTTTTATGCTTTTTGTTTGGCCTTTTTTCTTGCTTGGTTATTTTGTCATATTCTGATTTGTTCTTTGATTTTGATTTATCTTATTAGGATTTCTTAGATGACTGCTTGTTTTCTTCTCTTTTCCTTTTTTTTTTTTTTTTTTTTTTTGAGACAGGGTTTCTCTGTGTATCCCTGGCTGTCCTGGAACTCACGCTATAGACCAGGCTGGCCTCGAACTCAGAGATTTCCTGCCTCTGCCTCCTGAGTGCTGGGATTAAAAGCAGCTGTCTCTTGTTTTCTAACAAGAGACAGAAAGGGTGTGGATCCGAACTGGAGGAGAGGTGAGGTGTGGAGAAACTGGGAGGAGTAGGGGGAGAGGAAACTGTAATCAGAATATATTATAGGAAACATTTTTCAGTAAATTAGAAATAAAAAGACTCTAGGTTATCTCCAGCTATACAGTGTTTGTTTGGAGCCCCCGTTCATCCCTACATGGTCCAGGAAGCCCCATTTCTACAAGACTTTGAACAAAGGAAAGGTACCTAATTCCACCGAATTCTTGGTGGCTACAGCAGTTTTCTCTTCTGGTGCCACCAGCTGACCAAGTCCCCACCTAAGCCATCAGCTTTTGACCATACTTGGCATACAGGCTTGTGGTGGACACATCATCAATCCTTGCCTACAATCTATAAAATCTCCCTACCTTAGCCCATTTCTCTGGTTTCAATCTCTGAGACCAAGGGACCTGCCTGGGAGTTTTTTTTTTTTTTTTCTCTCAATAAACCTGTTGCTATACTTTTTCAATCCGACTTGATCTGGTTTACTGTGTCAGTGGAGAAACTTACTATTTTGGACAGAAAACCTATTACATAGAAAGTTCTCAAAACAAAAAAAGTCAATTGTATTTTTTGCCTTTCGATTACTTATGACATTTATCTTTATTTTTGATTTTATGAAATTTTATTTTGGTAGGTCTTGTAGTTTGGGTTCCTTGGGCTTTCTGAATCCAGGGTTTAATAGTTTTGATTAGACTGGAAGAATTCCTTCTTTCCTTCCCTTCTCTATCCTTCTTTCTTCCCTTGAGCCCTTCCTTTTGGTTTTTTTGAGACAGACCCTTGCTATGTAGCTCAGCCCGACCCCAAACTCAAGATTCTCCTACCTCAGTCTCATGAATGCTGGGATTACAGATACACACCCCAAAACATCTGGCTTCAGTCACTATTTCTTTTTATAAAATTCCTACTAGGCAGTGGCAGCACACACCACATACCTTTTAGTCTCAGCACTTGGGAGGCAGAGGCAGGTGGGTCTCTGCGTTTGAGGCCAGCCTGGTATACAGAGTGAGTTCCAGGGTAGCCATAGCCGGACTTGAAAAACAACAAAACAACAACAACAACAAAAATCCCCTTATTATAACTGAACTTGGTTGTCAATATGGGAAGAGGGAACCTCAGCTGAGGAATTTCCCCCATCAGATTGGCCTGTGGGCATGTCTTTGGGGCATTTTCTTGATTACTATAGGAGAACCTAGCCCACTGTGGGTGGTGCCGTCCCTAGGCAAGTGGACATGGGCTGTGTAGGAAAATCAGCTGAGCAAACGAGGGAGCGAAAGCCAGTAAACAGTTACTTCTTCCCTCCCTCCCGCCTCCCTCCCTTCCTCCTTCGCTCTCTCCCTCCCTCCCTTCCTTCTTCCTTTTTCTCTTTTCCTTCCTTTTGCTTTTTTGTGTTGCTTGTTTTCTGAGACAGAGTATCTCTCGGTAGCGCTGTCTGTCCTGGAACTCACTCACTATGGCCGGCCTCTAACTTACAGAGATCTGCTTGCCTCTGCCTTCCTAGCGCTGGGCCACCACGCCAGGTGCTCTTGCTTTCTCCTTCAAGTACCTCCCCGAGTGATGGCTGTGACCGGAAATTGATCCTTTCTTCTCCAGTTGCTTCTGGTCATGGTGTTTAATCACAGCCACAGGGAAGCAAGCTAGGGCCCCTTCTCCTTCTCATCGGGACACGCAGCCACCCATTCGAAGGCTGGGATTTACTTTCTTGTCTACCAGTGCGGTTTTCCCTCCTGTCTTTTCTCTCTTTGCTTCCGTTTGAACAATTCCCCTTTCTGTGTTTTCAAGTTGATGAACCTTTTCTTTTGCCACGTATAATACTCTTCTTCCATGTGCGTGTGTTTAAGTTTTCCATTGCTTTTAGTTTTAACCTCTAAATGATCACGTGATCATTGCTCGCGCGCTCAGTCACTTCTCTCGTTAGCTGTCCCTACGGCAGCTGTAGCAACTGCTTCACGACGTCGCCTGTCAGTTCTAGCATTTCTGTTCTTTTGTTTGTTTTCTCATCGGTTAAAGTTACTGTCCATTTGTATACTGGGTTATGATGACCCCTCCCTCATACACGCACGCGTGTGCACATGCGCACACGCGCATACACATACACACACCACACACGCTGTGATTTTTGTCTCGCTGCTCTCCTGGATGTTTCACATTCTTGCAACACATTCTTGTGTTTTTTTTTTTTCTTTCTGGAATGCAAGTTGCTTAGAAACTGCTGGGGCCTTCTGAGGCCTGTGTTGAAGCGTTTCTGAGTAGGGGCTGAGCAGCTCTGGCTCCAGAGCCCATTTGGCCTCATGACTCGAGTCCTAGAATCCTCTTGCCCTGGTTAGCTTTCTTTCCATGGCGGATGAGGCCACAGGCTTTGCTGGTGGGTTTCTGGAAATGCCCACCTTGCCCCGTGGGTGGCTCATTCCCAGGCTTTTAGCAGTTTCCATCCATACCTGCATTGGTGAGTGCCTCAGAGGTGTCCTCTCTGTGCACCTGCCTCTCCCTGGCACATGCCACTTGATCTGAATTCTCAGTTCTGTCTCCGCAACTCGGGGAGACTGTTGGTGGGGGTAGGGGGGCTTCCTGACTGGTCCCTCAGGCTGGGTCACTATAAAGCCTATCTCATTTGTTACCCCTCTCAGTCAATGCTCATTCTTTTTTTTTTTTTTTCCAACACCACTGTTTGAAGTAAGATTCAGCGTCCAAAAAGACAAGGGTTCCCCACCTCCTGCTTTATATTATTGGCCTATTATCTTACTGATTGTGGTCAGGAGGATAAATCTGGTCTTCGTTGCTCTGTCTTCATTAGAACCGAAGACCTCATGCACCTTGTACCACTCACTTCCTCTTGGCGTTTAGAAATTTCATCACCTAAATGTCTATTTCAGACACTATGACTAAGGCATCCCCATTACAAAGCGTGACCCCACTGCTCAGCCCTTTGACTCAGATCCAGTATAAAAATCACCGCGAGCTGCTGGCATCACCTTTAATCTGCAGACTCCTTCATCCTCTCTTTTTAGTTTACCTAAAAAGACTCGGTTTTCAGGAATCACCTCTGTGGCTGGATGTCTGCTGAAGAACTCTAGCATCTCCCCCCACAGCCTGGACTTGGCTGATGCCCGTGTGGGTCGCACAGTGCACTGAAAAGCCAGACTCAGAGATCAGTCGACTGGGCTTGGTACCACCAGCAACTCCGCAGTGTGGTGTTCTCTTTCCTCGGATATCTGGTTATCTTTTTTTTTTTCCTGTGACATTCTCAGCCATTAGTGTAAATGCCTAAAAGTATTAATTCATTGGAGATGCAAAATGGTTATACTCTAATTCTTTAATTTCTTTTTCGTTTATTAGACAGAGAACCTTTATAAGGAGACACGTGTGCTCATTACTATTTGACTATGGGGGCACGGTTGATAGGGGAAGGCAGAGTAAATGGCTCGATTGAGATAATGAATTGGTTTCCTGTCATTCTGTCACAGTCACCATTAGTTTCTTTAAACTAAATTTTAATATAACGATGACTTCATTGATTGATGAATTTTAATAAATTGTAATGATTGTCCCATTCCTGGCTGGTGGTGAGGGCTCTTCAAATCAGCTCTGAGCCCTTTTCATATCTTAATACCTCAGCACCCTCTTTCATTTTTTTTCAAAACATTTATTTATTGTGGGTGGGAGGTGTGTGTGAATGTATGTGCTGCAGCCATCATGTGGAGGTCTGAGAACCGCTTCTGGGAGTCGGTTTTCTCCTTCCACCACATGGGACTTAGGGATTGAGCTCAGGTCTTCAGGCTCGGCAGTGAGCAACTGTGGTGGCCTCCTCACCAAGCCTCAACTTCTTCTTATGCAGACTGATGGGGAATTCTGGGTCCTGCTGCTGCATTTCCACCGCTGGCTTCTCCCAGAAGACTTCATTTTGTGTGGTGGTCTGAGTAAGAATGGGCCCACAAGCTCATGTATTTGAATGCTTAGTCACCAGGGAGTGGCACTACTTGAGAGGGATCAGGGGGTGTGGCCTTGTTGAAGGAAGTGTGTCACTAGGGGTGGGCTTTGAGGTTTCAGAAGCCCATGCTAGGACCAGGGTCTCTCTGCTGCCTGTGGATATAAAATTCTCAGTTACTTCTCCAGCACCATTCCTGTAGCCGTGCTCCCCAACATGACAATGGACTAACCCCAGAAGCTGTTAATTAAATGCTGTCTTTTATAAGGGTTGCCACAGTCATGGTGTCTCTTCACAAAACAGAACAGTAACTAAGTCATTTTGTTTAGAGG
Source organism: Arvicola amphibius (assembly GCF_903992535.2). NCBI lineage: Eukaryota > Metazoa > Chordata > Mammalia > Rodentia > Cricetidae > Arvicola > Arvicola amphibius. The sequence goes on from NC_052055.2 coordinate 103,758,916, forward strand.
AAAACTGATACTTCAAGCCACGCAAGTGTGTGCTGGGGACAGTCAGTGTGAGCAAGTTGGTCATTGCCTTCAGGCGCTTGCAGGGAGCTGAGCTTAGGTGACATGGCTGTGGAAACATTTCCACTTCTTTTAAACGTTTTTAGAATCATTTATTTTTATTTTATGTGTATAGATGTTTTGTCTGCATGTATATCTGTGTACTATGTGTGTGCCTGGTGCCCTCAGAGTCCAGATGAAGACATTATATCCCCTGCAGCTGGATACAGACAGTTGTGAGCTACCATATGCATCTTCTATAAGGGTTCTTAACCCTGAGCCATTTCTGCAGCCCCACATTTCCCCTTTTAGAAGACTAAGTAATTCCTGAGTTCACGCAGCGACATTTAACCACACAACTATAACTCAAACGCTTACAGATTGTACCTGGATCTTCTCTTTTCTCTACCAAAAAAATCTTGTTTCACAAGGAAACAAAACAGAATCAGAACTGGGCGGTGGTGGCGCACGCCTTTAATCCCAGCACTTGGGAGGCAGAGGCAGGCGGATCTCTGTGAGTTCGAGGCCAGCCTGGTCTACAGAGTGAGTTCCAGGACAGGCTCCAAACCTACAGAGAAACTCTGTCTTGAAAAACAAACAAACAACAAAAAAAAAAAACAGAATTGGAATGAGAAAACAAATTAGTATTTACTATAACGAATCCCCTCTTTTACCTTGAATTCCTGCAGATGTTACCAGAAAGACAGCCAGCTGCAATCTGACCACTGTTGCTGTTTTAAGTTCTGTTGAATGTACATTTTCAGAATCTGGACATGGAGTAGTCTGCCTTGTGTTCATGAGGCCCTTGGCTCACCCTCAGCTCTGCCCAAATGCAGCAAACTACCCACCCATCTGCCCCATTTTTACATGTTCTCTATATGATGCTTTCCTCTTAGCCTCAGTGTTACTCCCAGTAGCTACACGCTCTGGCTTATCACCAGCCTGTATGTGCTTGACCAAAGCTCTGGGGACTGATGGTTCATGCAATGTTTGTGTGTTGACAAGGGTTTCTGTTCTCTATACATGGATGATGAGTTTGCTGCCTCTGAAGTGCTTGGTGCATGTTTTCACTCTACCAGTGTTTTTGTTTAGAGACGGGGTCCCAAAGAATAGTCCTGGCTGTCCCAGAACTCGCTATGTAGACCAGGCTGGACTTGAACATACAGAAATCTGCCAGCCTCTGCCTCCCAGTGTTGGGATTAAAGGTGTGCACTATCACACCCAGGCCAGACTGGTCTTAAAAATCTTCCTCGCCTCAGCTGCCAGATGCTGAAATTACAGGCCTGGCGGTCAAACTGTTTTTTTTGCTCTTTGCTCCGCCTTGCAATTTTTTTGTTGGGAACCGGATGGGATGTAGGGCAATAGGAACTGAGGTGAACAGGCCTTCCATAATGTGCTGGGAAGGGTAGGTGTGGGGTGGGATTTGTATCAGGCTTCAGTCTCTCAGTGAGCTTGGGCCTTTGGGCTGTGAATGTCAGTGTTTCTCATTTGAGTCCATCTTTTCAGGTGGCCATAGAATGTCAGGCTCTGACAAAGCCCAGGACATTTGGTTCTGGTTATACAGCTTCACTCCAGGACGGGCCTGGCTAAGAGCTGAGTTGTTCTGTACACTTTAAAATCTCATTGCAGGGGCTGGAGAGATGGTGTAGTGCTTAAAAGCATCTACTGCTCTCGCAAAGGTTAGGTTCCCAGCACCCACAGCTAGTGGCTCTGTACCTCCAGCTCCTGGGAATCTGACAGGCTCTTTCCCTGCCTCTGCAGGCACAAGCTCACCTACAGACACACAGACATACACATCTTTAAAAAAAATGTAGAAGTAAAATGAAAGATTAAAAAAAACTAAAGACAAAATTTCACCATCACGTTTCCTCCCCCAGTCCCCGCTAGAAGCTAGAAGGTCCCGGGGGTGAGACCAGTACAAGCGTGAACACTGCCGCTGAAACGGAACCTTTCTAGACCGCAAGCTCTGTGGCAACCCTGAAGCGGCCTCCAGGAATTCCTCAGCGCAGCTCAAGTTCCCCACGCGGCTATAGCACGCCCCAGAGAGTCTGTCGGTGGGTTTTGTTCTGGCAAGTTCCAGTTCTCTGCGTGCTCTTCCGTGGGCACCCAGGGTCGCCCTGGGACGTAGGTTGTGCCGAATCTAAGAACAGAGACTGGGATTGTGCTTGCTCAGCTTTTTTCTTACTGGGACGAAGCAGCGACCTCTGATCTCCTTACACCTCTCGGAGGAGTTTCTATTTCAAAGCTTCCCTCATTTACTCCAGAGGATTATGCAGTGTGATGGCTTACTCTCGGGTTTCTTCTAATTAAGTGTTTATTCCCAAAATAATTTCCCTTTCATTTTACCTTTTGAAAAAATAAATAAAAAAAAATGGAAACTCTTTTCTGCCTTCCTCCTCGTTCTCCACCTTCATATGTATGTGCGTGTGTGCATATGTGTATGTATGTATGTGTGTGTATAGGTATATATATATGTATGTGAGTGTGTATGTATGTGTGTATATATGTGTGAATGTGTATGTGTGTGTATGTGAGTGTGTGAATATGTGTGAATGTGTTCGAGTGTGTGAATGTGTGCGTATGTATGTGTGTGTATAGGTGTGTACATATGTGTGAGTATGTGTGTGCGTATGTATTTGTGTGAATGTATGTGTGAATGTGTATGTATGTGTGTGAATGTGTGTATGTTCATGTGTGTGTATATGTGTGTGTGACTGTATGTGTGTGTGTGTGTGTGTGTGTGTGTGAGAGAGAGAGAGAGAGAGAGAGAGAGAGAGAGAGAGAGAGAGAGAGAGAGAGAGAGTTGTAATGAGCGATGTACACTGGAGTTGAGTGGTTCTGGCTGACTTTCTAAATTGAACAAGCAGAGGCAAATGTGCGCAGCTCAGCAGACCCAGCCTGACCTTGGACGTAGGCAGTGATGAGGTGTGGGGGCAGGCAGGAACCTGGGCGCTTCATCAGTGGGGTAGCCCTTGGGCAAGGGACTGAAGATAAAGACTCTGCTGGTGAATGCCTGTAACCCTAGTCAGCTGGGAGGCTGAAGCAGGAGGACTGCAAGTTCAAGTCCATCCTGAGCAACTTAGCAAGCCCCCGTTTCAAAAAAAAAAAAAAAAATCCGATGATACAGCTGAGTGACAAAGTCCGGCACGTGAAGCCTTGGGTTTAACCCCCGATATGGAAAAGGAATGAGAAAAAGAAAAAGTCTGGTTAAAGCGAGGCCTGGATGTGGAGAGAAAGGGGGAAGCAGAAAGCTGGGTAGCAGCTGCAAGCTGTCTTCTGTGACGTCGCCCCCTCCTGGGCGCTACTGGGCACTGCAGGGAGCACACGTGACTGTGAGGGCGGGATTCCAGGCTCCTTTACCCGGAAGTCACTGTCGCACGCCTCAGGCGGCTCTCCCTGCTGCCTTAAGGGATGCTGATTTTAGGACCTAGCGCCCAGGTGGCTGTCACAGGCTGACGGTAAATCCGAGGTGACGCGTCCTGGCCCTTCTGCCTACTACGCCAGTTTCTTTAGGAACCAGGAGAGCAGGCAGCCACGGCGCCATGACTCAATATTTCTTCCTTTATTTGTGTGAATACTCCGTTAAATGCACATAAGGCCACTTTATTTTTCCATTTACTATTATTTTTTAATTACATTTAATTTTCGAGCTTATTATAATTGTTTTTTAGTTCCACACATAAGCATCCTTTCCACCCTTCCTCTTTCCTGTCACTGTTTCTGAGGCTCTGGCATCATAGAGTCCTTTTCTACTTTCTTGGCTTTTCCAGTTATACACTCAAGCCTAGAGATCACCTCGCTCTATACCATTTTTCAGTTCCATCTATTACCCGGGAATCTCATGATTTCCACTTCCCTCAGAGCTGAATAGAGTTTCACTGTGTCTCTATACTACATTTTCGTTATCCACTCGCAGGCTGATGGACCTCTAGGCGGCTTGCCTCTTCTTACCTTTTCTTTGAAAACAGGGTCTTCCTACGCCTTGAACTTTTTTTTTTTATTTTTAATTTTTAGCGTATGAGCGTTTTGCCCGCGTGTAGGCCTCTGCGCCTCATGAGCGCCTGGTACCCTCATAGGTCAGAAAAGGATGGCAGATCACGTGCGACTGGATTTACAGCTGGTTGTGAGCCACTGGGAATGGGGCTTGGGGCCTCTGCAAGAGGAGCCTGTGCTATCAATTGCTGAGCCGTCTCTTCAGCCCCCCCACTTAAAATTCCCTTCCCCCAACATTTCTCCCTCCCAACTTCAACTTCATATCTTTGTTTGTTTTAAATGACTCACTGGGTCTCATTAGTGATGCCTCTATGCATGTACGTGGGGCAGCCTCTGGGACATGGGCAACCAACCAGTGGCCACCCCTCCAAAGAAAAGTGACTCTTCATCCCCCCAGCATCAACTGCCAATAATGCCTCAGCTAGGGGTGGGGCCTCGGGAGCCCCACCCCTCTTCATACTGGAACTGCTTTTAACTGGCTTGATTTGTACAGGTCGCCCCATAGTTCCCAGCAGTCCATGTGTCCAGCAACCGTGTCGTGTCTGAGGACAGCGTCTCACAGCACCCTCCCCCCCCTCCTTCGCTGACTCTTAAAGTCTTTTGCTTCCTCCCTGGGCAACACCTCTGCATTTCAGGGGCGTTTCTTTGCCATTTCCTTCCCTGCCCCTTTGATTAAAATACAAATCTATTCTTATTAAAACGTATTTATTTTTATTTTAGGTGTGTGGGGGTTTTTGCCTGCACGTTTGCCGGTGCCACCGTGTGCACGCCTGGTGCCTGCGGAGGCCAGAAGTGGGCATTGGATCCCCTGGGACTGGCATTGCAGGCAGCTGTGCGTGCACTATGTGCATGCAGTGCTCATGGAGGCCAGGAGAGGGCGACAGAGTCTCTGGAATGGAGTTAAAGATGGGTGTGAGCTGCAAAGTGGGTACAAGGAACCCAAACTAGGTCCCCTGCAAGAGCAGCAACTACTCTTAATTTCTTAGCCATCGTTCCAGCCCCCACTTTTTAAATATTTATTTATTTATTATGTATACAATATTCTTTCTGTGTGTATGCCTGAAGGCCAGAAGAGGGCACCAGACCTCATTACAGATGGTTGTGAGCCACCATGTGGTTGCTGGGAATTGAACTCAGGACCTTTGGAAGAGCAGGCAATGCTCTTAACCGCTGAGCCATCTCTCCAGCCCCCAGCCCCCACTTTTTTTTTTTTAAAAAAACATGGATCCTCTAGCCACTGAGCCATCTCCCCATCCTGCTCTTGTGTTAATTAGCATACTGCTTCACCCTTCAATTGTGCTTCCTTTCTCACTTGGTCATTTGTTCTTAAACACACACACACACACACACACACTCTTTCATCAGTTTACAGTATGCTTTACATGCTAGTGTCATGCTAGTGTAAATCATTTTCTCCCTGTTATATTTACTTGTGTATTTGTTTAGAGACAGCATCTCCCTAGGTAGGTTGGTCTCAGACTGACCACCCTCTTGCCTCCACTCCCTGCCTCCTGGGATTGTAGGTGTGCACCCTCTCCCCATCTCTTTCTTTTTCAGTCATTTTAGTGCGCCGTAGGCGGGATCATGTCAGAACTCCAAGCTGTTTCAGTGACAGAGAGGCATAGCAGGTGTTAATCCTCCCCCTAACAGACAATGCTGGGGAGATACTCTTGTTCATTCTCCTTTAGAACGAGTGAAAGAATTCCCCTGTGAAAAGCCTATTTGGTAGAATTTCAAGCTTACATAGTAGATGTATTAGGTCTGACAGATGTCACACTGTCTTGAAGTCACACCCTCTCCAGTCTTATACAGGGAACCTGGTTCCTTTTGTTATCAAATTCCATACTATATAAACCTTCACAGTTTTGATACTATGACTTCCAATGCTTTCTTAATATTTTTATTTTTATTTCTGGGGAAGGAAATTTTATTTCTGGGTTACAGATGTGTACACACCTGGCTGGTACACACCCAGCTGGCCTCATTACATTTAAAACTTAACTCCAGAAAAGCATCTCAGACACTGCATGGGTGCAGTTGAGAAGTCCTTCCTTCCTTCCTTCCTTCCTTCCTTCCTCCCTTCCTTCCTTCCTTCCTTCCTTCCTCCCTCCTTCCCTCCCTCCCTCCCTCCCTCCTTCCCTCCCTCTCTTCTTCCCTTTTTTTACCCAAGACTGCATTTTTCTGTGTAAGAGTCCTGGTTGTCCCGGACTCTGTAGACCAGGCTGACTTGAACTCAGAGATCTGCCTGCCTCTGCCTGAGTGCTGAGTGCTGGGATTAAAGGTGTGCACCACCATGCCTGGCATGAGAAACACATCTTTTAAAAGAAATTGAGAAATCTGTTTTCGTCCCTACTTGCCCTTTATTGTTTTCTGTACACTGATGGACAGCAGGCCAAGAAGATTTTTTTCCCCCCACAATGGATGCTGGGAACTTGTTTCTTCTGAATTCAACCAAAAAACAAACAAATAAACCAAAACCACGAACAGTTTAGTTAGCCTTAGCCATATGTCTCACTGTCTGTAATAGATCAGTGTCTTCCTTTCCACGTGCCTATAATTTCTTTTACTAACTTCGGCGGGAACTTCATGGTTGAAGAAAATCTTCTGGGTTCTTCAGTCTTGAACATATGTTTATTTGAATAACTGAATGACTGGTTGGACATAGAGAGGAAGTTCAAAAGGATTACACTTATTTCTCTGTTTACTTGAGTATGTGTAGAGGTCAGAAGACAACCGTGAACGGTGAGAGTCGGTTCTCCCCTTCCCCCACGTGGATCCCAGGAGTCAAACTCAGCTTGTCAGGCTTGGTGGCAAGTGTCTTTTCCTGATGAGCCACCTCACTGGCCCCAAATTACGTGGTTTTAGAACACTGAGATTATTTTGAAGTCATCTTCTTTTTTTTTTTTTTTTTTTTTTTTTTTTTTTTTTTTTTTTTGGTTTTTCGAGACAGGGTTTCTCTGTAGCTTTGAAGCCCATCCTGGAACTAGCTCTTGTAGACCAGGCTGGTCTCGAACTCACAGAGATCCGCCTGCCTCTGCCTCCCGAGTGCTGGGATTAAAGGCGTGCGCCACCACCGCCCGGCAGTCATCTTCTTTTAGATGTGTTTTTGACACAATATCAAACATTAGGGAAAAGCACAATATAAAGACCTCCTGTCTGCCCTTTCGCTTATGCCTACGCTCGTTTCAATAGCTCCGCATTTGTTCCGGTTGTTAGTTTCTCTTCGTCTCTGTCCATTTCTAACCATCTGAGAACAAGCCATAGCCACCTTTCCTTTTCTTCTAAATACGTGGTATGTATCTTATTTTTTAAACAGTGTTTGCTTTCTGTGTATTCCATGAGTGTGGGGGGGGGGCGTGGGTGGGCACATGTGTGGAGGTCAGAGGTCAGAGGATAACCGGCTGGCGTTGGTTCTTTTTCCACCAAGTGGATGCTGGGAATCGAACGCAGGTGGTTAAGCTTGTAAGCAGCTGCCTTTACTTCTGAGCCATCTCTGTGTATTTTCTTTCAGACAGGGTTTCTCTATGTGACCCTAGCTGTCCTGGAACTCGCTCTGTAGACCAGGCTGGCCTCAAACTCACAGAGATCCGCCTGTCTCTACCTCCTCAGTGCTGGGATTAAAGGCGTGCGCCACCCTACCAGGCCCTCTGTGTAGTTTCAAAAAGTGGGAATTCACCTTGCTGATCTTGGGTGTGTTCAGAGGGTGCTGGCTATGCTTGTTCTGGCTCGACATTCATTCCATTTTCATGCCTGTTTATTGGTTTCCTTATTCTGGATCAACCCTCCAGCTTTTCATGACATTGATTATTAGAGATAGCCCAAGAACTTCCTACAGACTCCCTCCAGAACACTCTCCAGACATCCAATGTCACCAGTGTGGATTTTGAAGTGGTGGGGCTGCCACCTCCAGGTGGCGAGCGGGCTTAACTCCGCTTTCTCCACCTTTGCTTCCTCAAAGCTAGAGCAATAAACATTCTGCTTTGGGGCGTCTGATCCCCAACACTTTGTGACTTGTTCGAACTTGAAATCCCTGGAAATGCCATTCAGCAGCTCGTGTGGGGGAGTCTGTTGCGTCGTCCAGTGATGCATGAGCTGGGGAAGCGATCTCAATCCAGCCTGAGTCATCCAGCCCTCTTCCCCGCAGTACAAACCAGATGCCTGAGAGACGGTGTACACTGCCTTTTCTCAATCACACTGAGCTGTCAGCAGCAACTCCAGTCACATCCTAGTGAAGTGCAATGGGCCATGCTGTGTGTTCAGCCGTCGCTGTAGATACGGGAAGAGATTGAGAGCTCAGCCTCGGGAGGTAAAAGGCCGGGAAAGGTACAGAGCTTATTAGTACTGTGGCCACATCTTGAACAAATATTCTGGTTTATTATTTAAACCGCTAAGGAAACCACTAAGGCACGAATACAATGGCCACATTAACGGATACTTGGGAAGGGGGAGGAAGACGGGGCTCCTGTCTCCAGCACTAAGATGCCCCCAGAATGAGCTACAGGAAGTAGCCTCAGATGAGGTCCTAGGGGGTCAAAAGAGGGAGACTGCAATCTATTATTCTCAGAGCATCCTAACTGTCAGCGTGTTGAACCATGGGGTCAGAGGCAAAGAGGTTCTTCCCAGTTAACAGCCCCCCCCCCATGTGAAGGGTTAGGGGTGTTTAATTCAGAGGAATGAGTCCTGCCGGCAGTATAAACCTAGAGATTTACTGTTTTGCCCGAGATGAGCACAGCGATGTCCTTTATCACATCTGCTTTTGATCAGCCCTGCAGATCTAGTTATTTATGTCAAAGAGTTCTTAGCCCCCCAGCTCAGTGGGGGTGGGGGATGGGGGTGGGCTCTGAGATAGTAAACAGAGACAGGAGAGGGGCTCAGAGGTCAGAGGCCAGAGGCCAGAAGGTTAACATTCATATAGGGTTCCATCACTATCTGCCCAAGGGGGTTTTTCCTGAGCTTTACAATAGTAGAAAACCAGCTAGAGTTTCGGCAGAAAGCTGTGGCTCACCTCTAGCGCAGCCTCTTGGGTTACCAGCTTCCAGACTCACTAATGGCTTGCAAGAGCTTCCGCGGCACTTTATAAAGTGCAGACAACTGGTAGACCTTTCCAGTCTGTCCCGGATGATCGGAATAATCAGCTTTGTTTCCATTTGCGGTTCCTCTCGATGTTCCGTGACTCCATATAAATCTGTGCTTTTTGATCGTTCTTCTGAAAGGTCTTTTAAAACCCATGTCTGGTTCTCTTGTCGTATAATTCAGATAAAATCTTGAACATGTGTTCACTTTTAAAGTTGTATGACTTACCTCTTCCTGAACATTCTTGTTGAACACTAAATTCTTTCAGAGCCTGGCTGCTCATGGAAGGGCTCAATAACTCGTTTCTTATCTTTCTGAGAGGTGAGTATGAAGTTCAGTTTTATCTGTAATCTATCTATCTGTCTGTCTGTCTGTCTATCATCTGTCTATTATCTATCATCTGTCTACTATCTATCTATCTATCTATCATCTATCTATCTATCTATCTATCATCTATCTATCTATCTATCTATCTATCTATCTATTATCTACCTATCTATCTTGAGACAAGGTCTCATATAGCTCAGGCTTGTCTAAATTTGCTATATAGCTGAGCTTCTGATTTTCCTGCCTCTGTCTCTAGAGTGTTGGGATTATAGGCACAAGTCACATAAATCAGTTTCTCCTCTATAAGATGTGAGGGATGGGTGCCAACTTTGAAGGCTTTTTTTTCTACTCTGAAATAGCAAATATCCATGGTCAAGGTGATGTGGGCAACATCTCGGCTTGTTTTTGGATGGCTTCAGTTTGGTCATTTGGATGGTAAAGAAGGTGCTTGTTCTGTTTGTCTGAACTATTCTTTGAGATTCCCATTTATACTTGATAGATTGTTAATTTTAGATCATTTGGTTATATTCCTCCTGGTTCTTCAAGGCATGTTAGAAACTGATAAATTTTTGGCTAAACTAAGAACATATTCAAATCATAGGTATTAGTAAGATCATTAAAACTTGTTTCTTGGGGCTGGTAGATCAGCAGTTGCAAGCACTGATGTTCTTCCAGAGGACCCGTGTTCAATCCCCAGCATCCACATGGCAGCTCACAACTGTTTGTAACTCCAGTCCTAGGGGATCCAACTGTATGCGGGACACAAGCATACATGTTGGCAAACAGACAACTCCCCCCTCCCCACGATGACAACAAAACATCACACACATATGCAACACACATGCATATACACACACTCAAATAAAAAAAATTTCTTCTTCAAGTGCTTTTAAAGCCCATAAAATAATTTTGACTAGTAACTATGGGTCTTTAAAGTAGCTACAAAAATTAACAGTACACTCAGTTTCTTATTGGTTTTGTTTCAAAATAGAGCTCAAGCAAAAAAAAAAAATAACACAAAATAGGTGGAGGTTTCCCATCTATGAAGTATCTGCCTCCCAACTAATGGAGACCCCGACAGTTAAGATTGAGCAGTTTGGTGCCTTTGGATACAAGTTTTTACTTTAAAAGTATTTTGCATCTGCTACTCTGTTGCATTTTAAAAGCCTGGCAGCTGTTTTCACTTTCGGATGAAGCCCCAAGAGGTTAAGAGACTTCAATCAGGGTCTGCACCTGTTAATGAAAGACACCAAGTTCATTTGGGCTCCGGCCCCCTAATCCCCATCTCCTCAGCTGGCGCCATCTTCCTTCCATTAGTCAGGAATGGAGGCCCTCTTTAATCAGCCTCTGCCTCCTGAAAGATATTATAGTATATGATTTCTAAGAAGAAGAAGGAGGAGGGAAACACGCCAGAAAAGGAACAAGATGTAGATGATTTGCGATTTATTGCCCAGATCAGTTTCCACTTTAGAAAAGACAAGAACAAAATATACAGTCAGTATTTACATTTTGTTTTTTTACAGTGCAAAATATTTACACCAGAAAGGATACAAAATGGCAGTGTGGAACTCTGGGAGACACAGACATTAAGGACCACAGTTGCAGCGGGGAGCTCTCCGCAGCCTCTTCCATGTCTTCTGGAATCTAGACTGATTTGGTAAGACTCCTGCCTGCAGGTGTTGCTGAGTTAGGCAGTTAACGTTTCCTCTTGGTATTTTCTAGGCCTTTCCCAGATACCTCTGGTTAGTGTGCTTCCTCACTGACCTCCCCACATCTCTCTCGAGCAGCCGTTCTCAAACTTCCCAATGCTGTGACCCTGTAATACAGTCCCTCATGTTGTGGGGCCCCCCCCCAACCACAAAATTATTTTGTTGCTACTTCATAACTGTAACTTTGCTGCTGCTATAAATCCTACTGTAAATATGCTATCCCCAGTGGGGTCGAGACCCACAGATTGAGAACCAGTGCTCTTGCTTGCATGGGTTCATCTTTGACTTCTGGGATAGTGCTGTGGTGAGAGTCCCTGCCCTCCCATGGGTTTCCTGGGTGGGTGGGGGGACAACTAGGATCTCTCTCTCTCTCTCTCTCTCTCTCTCTCTCTCTCTCTCTCTCTCTCTCTTTCTTCTTTTGGCAGTGTTGGGTTGAACCCAGGGCCTTGAGCAGGGCAAGCACACACTCAACCATTGAGCTACATACTCAGCCCAAATATGGTTAGTTGTTTTTCTTCCTTCTTTTCTTTCAGGGTCCTCTTACTTATAAGAGTGGTACACTTATCTGGGCAGTGTGCCAAGTCCCATTTCAAAGAACAAGTCAGTTTTCACGGTGAGGTTTTTCCATTTGGAACATTCCAATTGCAGCGAACTTTGATTCCTGTACTTGGTAAAGCTGAGGGTGGGAACAGGGTTGGATACTGAAGCCCCTGTTTTCCAGAAAGACCTTAGACCTGTGTCACACTTTGAGAGCTGGGGAGAGACCACACAGCCAGACCCTGCTGGTCACAGGCAAATGAGTTCTAAGTTGAAGCCCCCACCCCCACTGTGTGCAGAAAAGGGAGCAGGGCATTTTAAGTGGTCGAGGCTGTGTGTCCCCTGCACTTGTGACATGCTGACCCTTAGCCACCTGGGGTGTTTTCCCTATGGCCACTTAACCTGGATGTAATTGGATAGAGGAAAATGAAGAATCAGTCTCTGATCTGGAACATTCAGGCACTGGCCAAAGGAACCACTGATAACCGGAAATCAACATTAGAAATGGAAAGGGAGAGTTGGCAGAGAGCCCAGGGTTTTGAAATAGCACCTGATCATGGTGAGTGATATGGGGGTGACCTTGAAAAAAGGTCATCATGAAAGTCAGAATCGATCAGCAAAGCGCTTTCCTTTGTCAACACAAAAAGGGACCAACTTTCAACGTGTCTAAAGGGGATTAAAAAACAAGCTGGGTGTACCAGGAAGAAAAAGTCAAAATGAAGAATATGATAAAATCATAGAAAAAAATAAAAGATGATCAGAATAAAACAAAACAACACGAAGGAAGGAAGGAAGGAAGGAAGGAAGGAAGGAAGAGAGAACTTAAAGCATCAAGCTAGGCGAAAAGGGACTGGCAAGTGGGAACCTGCAGCAGAGCATCAGATTTAAGATGTACCGGTATGGAGAGTCAAATATCCCACCTCACCAAGTCTATAAGAAAGTCTATTGCTCACCATGGAAGTGAAACGCAGGGTTAAATACTGCACCAAGTGCACCAAATCGGAAAAAGAAATTTTCAGTGAGGGGGAAGCTGTGTAGCATCCAGATGCTTCAATAAGAAGCCAGGAGATGGGCTTGAGACATGGGGTCGTGTACAGTTCCTTTGGGTAGGATGTGAGGCTCCATGTCTTAGACAGCAAGCTCTCAGACACATGGTAACCAGAGATGTCAAGGGCGACTTTGTGCTTGGCGAAGTCTAGTCCAGTCATGCAGGGCTGTTGACCCGAATTGGTGGAGAAAAGCCATGATGGGAGGCACAAGGCTTCTGTCCCAAAGGGCCTCATTTTTCAGTATTGCGAGGCTGGGTTTGAGCCCAGAGCCATAGGATGCTAACAAAAGCCATCAGCCTCTAAGTTACCAGCCAACAGCTTTCTCGGTTGGTATCCACCATAGACAAGGGCTCACGTGACACCTGCTTTACCATGGTCTTCATCCAATCATACTCCCAGAAACATCACTCTGTCCCACACGGACCAGTGGCAACACCTCTCCTTGCCCCAGAAAGCACAGGCGAGTGTCTCAATTTCATCAAGCCACTTACAGACACGTTTTCTTCACTGAAGAGCACATGCGCAGAACTCTAGCGGTGGTGCAGGGACTCTGCGGAACCCCGGTGGTTCATGGGAGACACTGGGGATGCTTCATAGGGTACTCGACGGCCACAGAGCTCTCTTGTTTATTTTTGGCCGAGTTACAAACCAAAGAGATGTTTTTGTTGTTGTTGTTTTAAAGTAAAAGAACCGTTGTTCCTTTGGTCTTCTCTTTATTAGAGACCTCATCCCAGATCCCACCAGCCCATGCGCCAAAGGAAACCGAGGTTGCATTCCCAAGGAAAAGTGAAGGGCATATCTGGAGGTGTTCTGCAAGGCTTTTCCAACAAGGGGGACAGCTGCCCTTTGCTCACGACCCTCCATCATGCATCGGTGGGCAAGCAGACGGCCACCAGTGTAGGCTGAGCCGAGCTACATCAGAAGGCGCCGCTGCTTGCGTGGCTCGGAACAGTGACACTCGCGGGCACAAGGAAAATCAGAATGAAACCGGCAAAGTTCCCCAAAATTACATCTGTTGTTCCTTTTTCATTTAAGCTCCTCTTGAAGCCGCCACCCTCCCTCTATGGAGATAGGAGTCACAGACCCTGAGCCTGTTTCCTTGACAACTAAATTAAAAGCCTACAGGAAAGCTCTAGACTCCGCTTTTAATCATGAAGCCAAAACAAAGAAAAGGCGGAGAGCCTCTTCACCCGTCCCGGACTTAGAAAGGAGACCCAATGTAAAGCCAATCCAAGCGTCTAGTTTCCTCACTGATGGGGAACAAATTGCAATAGATCTGTCAGAGTCTGTCTAAAGGCAAGGACCAGGAAAACAGTCAAGGTCAGACAACTTTCAGACAGGGCTTCTTCCTCCCCAGGGGAACCTTGCAGAGAACCTTTGAGGCTGAATGGCAAAAACTGTAGCAGTGGGGGGTGGCGGGAAAGTGAGGGTAGAAGCCTAAAGTGATGGGCACGGAGGCAAGGGGATCCAACTGATCTGGGGGTGAGATGAGAGAATTGGAAAGTGAAGAAAATAATAACAAAGGTGCCAAGGAATTGCTAGGGTGAGGGGAGGAACCAGCAGGGGCTGCTGTTGGAGCAGAGGCGGAGCTAGTTAGTGCAAGGAGGAAGGGACCATTTGAACTGAGGATCAGGGGGTCATCTTCCTTCCGAGGTGTGGGGGGAGGGTGTTGCTGAGTGCTTTGGAAACCATTTGGTGAAGGCCCAGAACCGAGCAGGAAGGTCCGTTCCCTCCAAACAAAAGGCAAACCCTAGGGTTCTGCATACAGGGCAAAACAAACTGTGGAGTCCTGGTGCCCACCAGCTCAGGAGGGGTCCTGGGTGTTGGCAAATGAACTCTTTTGTGGTAAAGCACCGGGGTGTGCATGCGGTTCTGCAGGGACAGCTGTGAGGACGTGCTATGTTTCACTCCGGGGACTCAGTACCAAGTGGCCCCAAAGGAGGTTTAGCAGATGACAGCAGGGGTTCAGAGGAAACCTGTTCAAACCACACATGCAAAGTTACTTTGCTTGGCAGTAGACACAGAGATCACAGAAACACAGAAGTCTCTGGCTCCGCAAACTGGTTTCAAGTGAACGTTTTCTGCTTTTACATGGAAGACCCACTGCCTGAAGCATGGGTGGGTCCACAGGAAAACCAAAACCAAAATGAACAAATAATTCCTCTTCTACCCTGTGCCCAACCTGTAGCTCAAGGGCAGCTAGCGGCCCAGGGCAGTTATAAATTCTGCCCAATACAAAATTGTAAACTTATTTAAAATATTATGAAAATTTTTGTATTTGTTGTTGTTATCACTGACTGCATGGCTCTCCTGTTTGAACTTTATAGTCCACAACAACTTATCACAATGTCAGAAGTTTGGACCTGCCTATGACTTTCTCAAAGTCATTTTAATCCTATCTGCTGACTTGTGGGGTGGGTCAAATACACCTCTTGCTTTCATGATGCCATTCTGGAAATCAGTTTCTGATTTTTAGAAAAATATACCCAACCCTCAAATAACTGCACTGCAGTGCAAGAGACGAGGGAATGAAACCCAACCTGCTGGCGCTCTGGGGTGGCCACTCTGAAGCCTAAGACATCAGGTTGGCCTGACGGAGAGTCTGCCTAGGTGTATGAAGGGGGCAAAGGAGGGAGGCTGCTAGAGAAAGGAAGCAGTGTCCTCCAAGGAGTGGGGATGGGTGGGTGGCATGTGGGTGAGGGTGGGGGTCGGGGAGCCAGGGAAGAAGAGAACCTCATTTAACTGGGTAACTGGAATTTTAAAGCAAGAGGTATTTTTGCTATTATCATTATTTTTTGCATTGCTTACTTTTCTCTTTCAGAAAAAGAAAAATAAAAACCCTATGGACATTTATGGTACTTAGTTTCAGAAAGCAGCTTCACAGGTCCGTCCATCCTCATGTCCGCCCTAAAAATGGCCTCATTCTTTCTACAGCCCAGTTACTCAGCATCTAAATGGCTTGTTCTTCAAGCTTCTACGTACGTGTGAGGGGAACCTCTTTGACCCTAATTTCACCAGAAAATCTGATGACCCTTCCTCGATGGTTCTAGTTAAATCAAGTTTGTCTACAAAAAAATGAAGCTGCTTGTTTTGTTTTCTAAATGCAAGAACACGCACTTACGGCCCAGCCCCTCGGCACACGGGTTTCCAGAGCTAGTCTTTTGTCACTTGAAGGCAGGTAGCCTGTGCAGATGATGAAATTAGCATTCAGTCTGTGGAAGGCTCTTGGCCAATGTCCCCCAGAGAGCAGGCTGCTACTGCGGCAAACACAGAGACTTAATTACCGGAGACCACACTCTCAGCGGCCAGAGGAGTCTCAGGGCTGTTTACTTTGGCAGATGCCTCCGTACAGGCAGTCTTTGGAATGAGTGGAGTGCAAGTAAAATGTCTCTTTGAAAATGGCTTCACAGTCTTTCTTACAAGGAGCTGGAAAGGTGACCAAAACCTTAGACGTCTTCTTCTGCTGTTGCTAGATACGAGTCGGGATTCACTGACAGGTGGTAGACTATCCAACTATATACAAAGGTCTAGGATCCCGTAAGCCATCCACAGCCCCCAAGTCCATTTGCATTATATAGGGTGCTTTCACTTCCCCCACGCCCTGGGAATGGCAGGAGGGTTTGATAGCCAGCGATTTGGCTGTGGCAATCCCAGCACACCCAGTAGCCCTTCATGCCATGTCCAGGGCCACTACCTGGGACCATTGCCATGCCCAGTTACACACATGTACCCTTGATTCCAAAAGGAATCTAAGATGGGTACATACGTTTTGTGGGTAGCCCTTTTCATGGAAAAAAGGCTACTGTTCCTACTGGGTGAGCAGATCCCCAAAAAGGGGGAGGAAGGAAGCTGCCACATGAAGATCAGAGCGGCACCCCTCAAGTTCAGGCATTATGAGTAGGGGGAGCCCCCTAAATGTGCTCTAAAGCATCAAAGAAAGATGCTGTCATGGTTCAAAGTCAGAATCACCAGAATTCTCCAGTGTCTAATCCTCTCCATCATGGGAGTCTTGGGGCAAGGCTCCTTTGAGATGCTAACGTATTCCAGATGGAATCTCTTCCCTTTGAGGGCTACTGCCCTCAAACAGGCCTTCCGGTGGGGTGGTTTTCACTCCCTGCCTAGGCCAGCAGTTCTTTGGATTCTAGTTCAATCTCCCTGTCAGAGGTGAGGGGACCTTTGCTGTCTACACAATGTCCACCTGCTGCCTGGATACCTGAGGCCATCAGTTCTGATTAGAGCCCTAAGTGAGAGGAGGTGCTTAGGGCTGGTGACTGGATTTAGTACTTGGGTTATCATCAGTGTGACCCCCACATCTGTTGTCACCAGCGTAGTCAGTGACGCTGCCCTCCTTCACTCGGAAGCATTGTGGATTGGACCGGCATGCTTATTGGTGAAGTAGGGAAGACAATGAGGGGAAGTAAGGTGGTCCATGGCTTCCAACAGTTTTGCCAAAGGAATGGCGCTTATTCCAGACCATCTTGAAATGATCTTGATTGTGACCATGTTCCTTTGGTGTTGGCTCAGTAGCAGGTGGGGTATCACACCATGTCACACAGGTGTGTGTGTGTGTGCGTGTGTGTCTGTGTGTGTAAGGTCATTGGCTCTGACAGCCAGGCCAGGCAGCTGCCATGATTGCTTACCCTCGTTCATGAGTTTTTTTTTCTTCTACATCCCTGTTGTTGCTTCCTTCCCAAGGCCAATGCTCTTTTTGCCTCTGGCAAATGATGTTTGAAAGAACCCAGGAAGGGACAGGATTAACAAGGCAGCCCTAAGAGGCATAGAAGGAGCTGAGAAAGATGACAGGATCCAGGCCACAGCCTCCCAGGAAGGGTCCTTGGGGTCAGCACAGGAAGCTGCCAACTGCCCCTCCTGTAGACAGCTGCTCGAAGTTCTTGCAAGAAAGGAGACTCTGGGTGTCACATCAGCCCACCTGGCTGTGGAGAGCACCAGGAACCTCTGCTGGGAGCAGGCCTGGAGGCCTGGGGAGGTCTAGCTGAGCTCCTGTGTGGAAAGGGCAGAGGCCTTGCTTTCCTGTGGTCACACTCTGATCAGCTCCTCAAACCAGGGCCGTCAGGAAGGCTTCTGCAGACAATTGTCTGTGCAGGGACAGATCCTCCATCTTGGTCCTCCTCCAAGGCTAGGCACTTTCCCCATGACTCAGGGCTGCCTTCACTTCTTGGCCACTAGCCAAGGACTCTGACCCTTGAGAAGGCACAGAGAAAGGGGTATTTGAGAAGGAGCCTTGCTGAGCAATGCCACATTTTATGGGCACCTCCTAGGACCAGAGATCTCCAGACCCGGCTACTGTATAGCTGTAGCCAGACCACCGGTCCACCCAGTGAGGATGGGATCTCTACCTCACTCTTCCACTTCGATCTGGTGTGTATCCTCTGATTTAAGAACCAAGAGGCATTGGGCTCATACTAATTGGAAGAGTCTGCCACAGAAACGAGCCGTAAGGCCACCTTCAGGCAGCCACTAGCCCCTCCCTTTCTGCTTTGTAAATCCTTCCCAAAGACCTCGCTTCTTCTTTCTGACCATGCTGGCCCCTGGTTTCCCCTGTCCTCTGGACCCTGAGCCCTGGCTGGCTGTGACCCTCCCTGAGAACTCAGCGCACATGGCCCCTCCCTATCCAGAATTATGAACACATGCATGCCTCAAGTTTGCAAAGCCAGCTCCATGCATGATGCTATTACAGTCAAAAGACTCCAGGCAGTGAGCAGCACAGGATGCCCCAGCGTCCACAGTCATCCCCGGAGCTAACCTGGAAGTAGAATCAGAGGGCTTCAAGGTGTCAGAGATGACAGGGCCACTGGAGACCACTCAAGCCTACTATCCTCATCTAGTCTTGGACATACTGTGGCCTGGGGCTCCCCAAGACCAGACAGTGAATGTTAGAGACGAGGACCAGAAGCCCAATCTGTGGACCAGTCCATAGGCCAAGTCACGTCATTACCACGTCACATTCTATTTGTGACGTTAAGATGCTGGAAAGAGTGGAGAGCCTGACAAAAGTCATAGACGGGGTCAGAGGAGCATGTGGGAAGGGGCTAAGTTGCTCCTTGAGAAAGGTGTGGCTTTCAGTTTCCTGCTTAAGTCACCAGTTGCGGGGACAGTCATTACATATGCCTTTGTTGAACTGCCTGCATGTCTCCACATAAATGAAGCTGGGCAATATGCCCCCTGTGGGAGAGCACAGGGCAAAGGCACTGGGAAGGTACAGTGAGAATCTTGAGTACTGCTTTTGCCTGTGTGGATGTCCTTCCTCTCTAAAACCACAGAACATTCTACTTTGTGGCTGCTGGGAGAAAGATATGTTGCTGGCTGGATTCTTTGTTATATTTTACTTCTGAATGTGGAGACAGTGAAATTAAAGTGTTGGAAGCCCTTGTCATTGGGCAGGATGGGGAAGATGCTGGGGTGGGGTCATGGGGCCATCTTGAAAGGACTCACCAGACCAGCTGGAGGTTTGGGCCTGGCCTGGGTGGCTGTCCACTTCTTCCCCACAAGGAGAGGACAGACAGACAATATCTGTGTCCGCTGGGATCCACTCTAGATCGGCAGCTTCAGTTTTCAGACGAGGAAGCCGGTATCCAGAAGGAAGTCGGTAGCCAGGAGGGGCTGCCTGATTTCCACAATAGCCTAATGGATGTTGCCCTGGGTCGATGCCTGTACAGAACCCAAGTCTGGGCAGCACGATTCCGTTAACATAACAGCTAATTAGTGTGAGTTCATCCTCACAGCTGGCATGTTCTTAGAAATGTGAAGGATGGAGGGGGGAGGAAGCGGGGACAGTTATCAGTGTCTGTATAGAGGGAATGTAAAATGAAAATAGGTCTGGAAAGGGAGGGAAATTCCCAGAATCCTGTGTTGTTTCGAGGTTCCATTAGAAGCCCCAAGGACACTCTAAACAGCTAACAATAGACCAGCAGGCTACACGGCCACACCCTAGTAATACTGACCTCTTCATCATCAGAGGCTTCCTAGGGTTAGGGAGATGGCATAGTGGTTAGAGCACTTGCTGAGCAGGGATGAGGACCCGAATTCAGATCCCCAGAATAAACGGATCTCACATAAACGTTCCCAGACTCAGAAGGCAGGGGCATGAGCTCTCCCAGAGCAACCTAGCTGTTGAAACTAGCCATCTTGGAAAGACCTGGGTTTGACTGAGACACCTTGCCTTTGAAAGAGAGGGAAGAGGAATCGAGGTTTACCCGACATCAGCCCAGAGCCTCCCCATGCCCACACACGTGCATAGGTTCCCACACACAAGCAAACATGCACACGCAAACATATATTACACACAGATACGAAAGTGGAAAAGGTTAAGGAAGCATTTTCCTGAGACCTTTACCAAGCAGGCACTGTGACAGGAAAACAATATAACTTTCTCTCTCCCCCCCTTTTTTTTTGAAACAGGGTTTTACTATGCAGCCCAAGCTGGCCCCAAATTTGTAGTCCTTCTGTTTCATCTTCTTTACAGCTCTATTTCTTGTGTGTGTGTATATATGGGTGTGTATGCATATATGCATGTATATGTATGTGTATACACGTGTATGTGTATGTGTGCAAATTATGTATGGGTGTAATCTAAACCTGTATGCATGTGGGATGTATATGTATGTATATACACATGTATATGTGTGCATATCTGTATAATATATATATATGCATACATGTATATGTATGTGTGTTTACACATATCTGTATGAACAAGCACTGCACCAGAAGACAATCTCAGGCACTGATCTCAGAACCCACCTTTTTCCCCCCACCAATCTGGGATTTTCTGATTAGGCTAAGCTAGTTGGCTGACTAACAAGGCCAAGGGATCTACCTTCGGAGCACGGGGATTCCAAACATGTACCTCCACACTTAGCCTTTTCCCAGGGGTTTGGAGGACTGAACTCAGGTCCTCAGACTTGTGCGCAGGCACGCTACGGACAGAGCCACCTTTCCAGCACAATGGCTCCATTTCTTTAAAGAGTTTAAAAAACACTCTTATGTTACGTGTGCTCATGTTTTGCTTGCATGTATGTATGTGGACCATATGCACGCCTGGTGTCCACGGAGGTCAGAGAAGGGCATCGGATGCCTTGGAACTGGGGTTACAGATGTTTGTGTACCATGAGGGCACTGGGACTCAAACCATGGCCCTCTGCGAGCATAGCGAATGCTCTAAGTCACTGAGCCGTCTCTCCAGCCCCACACAAAGCTATTTCCTACAAAAGAACACACCAACATGTGGTTGAGATCTGGCTGGTGTGGTGTGGGGTGTCTGTGTGGTTCTTTTTTGCCGGAGTAGATTGGCACAGGAGGCAAAGCCCCCTCCTGCAGCCAGCTGTGCTTGGATCTGCAGATTTCTGTAAGGTCAAGTGTGCTCTGTAGTAGCCATTACTAGTGACAGTGACTCAGAAGGGAGCATAGAAGTTTGAATGGAAACGGCTGCCACAGTCTAGAACCCTTAGAGTCCAGTGGGTGGTAGGTACTGTTTGGAGAAGCTGATGGATCGTTTTGGGGGTGGAACCTTGCTGAGGGAAGCCCCTCCTTGGAGGCAGGCTTTGGGGTTTTAGAGCCTGGCCCTACTTCCGGTTCCCCTTCTCCATTTCCTGTGTGTCGATGAGATGTGAACAGCCAGTTTCCTGCCTCCTGTTACCATGCCTACCCTAACACGAAGGACTCTACCCATCTGGGCCTGTAAGCCAAAACCAACCTTTTGCTGCACTAGGTTGTCTTTGGTGATGATATTTTATCACAGCAACAGAAAATATAAATAGGGTAAAGAAATTAAAACGGCCGGGCGGTGGTGGCGCACGCCTTTAATCCCAGCACTTGCAAGGCAGAGGCAGGCAGATCTCTGTGAGTTCGAGGCCAGCCTGGTCTACAAGAGCTAGTTCCAGAACGGGCTCCAAAGCAACAGAGAAATCCTGTCTTCTTAAAAAACCAAAAAAAAACCCCCCAAAACACACCCCCCCCAAAAAAATCCACCACCACCAACAAAAATACCCCAGAAACTAAAACAAACAAAAGCCCTACCCAAACCCCAAAGCAACATGTAAGTCCCCTTTGCAGCCCTGGGGGGTCCTCGGTATTGCTGAACCCTCAATGCTCAAGTGATGAATTTAGGATTTGACATAAGCAACATCTCCTAAAGGAGTCTCCACCCTCCTTTTGTTGAAGCTAACATTTCCCAATATTGCTTCACACTTCTGAAGGCTTGTGCTTCTGAGACTTCCTGCTTGCACAAGACAGAATGGATTTAATTTAGCGATTAATCAGGATCATAAATTGCCACATTTCATTTTTTTTTAATAATGAAAGTCCGTTAAAGTGTAAAATACTGTCAGACACATCTAGTCTGGCAAGCGCCATGTTATCTCCACATTTCTGTGAATTCACACGTAAGCTTGCAGCACCTCTGTGCTGGCGGCCCCCTTTGGTGCTGGAACACAATAACTTATTAAGCTGTGATATTTAATAAGTGTGCACAAATATCATGCAACATTAGGAGCAGACTCACAGACAGGAAGTGTATTAGAAACAGATTTATACAAAAACGTCTTGTAAACAAACACGGAAGGGTTACTTTCTGTACAAAATATGCAGGCTTTCCTCTTTCTCTTTTTCAATGATCTGTAAGATGAATCATACTTTGGGCATTTTCAAAAAGTGAAAACTGTATAAAAATAAATATCCTATGTACACACACACACACAGGCCAATCCGAGGTTAGAGGCGTCACTGCAAAACAAAACCAGAATGACAGCGAGTTAGTTTCAGGGCCTGAATGCTGACTCCCCTGGAAGAAAGGAGGTGGGTTTGTCTTTGATTGCATCAGAGTCTCGGACAGGGAAGTGAGGAGCATTAACGCTGCTAGAGGGAAGACCCTCATCTGGACTTTACAGTTCCCCACCCCAAGTGAAACTTAACTTTCACCTGGAAGTTACTCCTGGCTGTGGCCACTAGAGGGCACTCTCTTTACGCGGTCTTAGAAACCACGCTATGCACTACATCTGCCCTGATGGCATTGCTGGTGTGAACCAGCAGACCTGGGGTTCTTTAGTTGCTTCTCGAACATGCTGTAGCTCTGGACAGCAGCTGTGGTTCCCCTGCTAAGTTCAACATGTTCCATGTGCTGCCCACCAGCAACAACCTTGGGGAAGAATCTTTGGGGACCGAGGAGGGTCTTATTTAAAGTCAGCTGTCTGAAGCTTCTGGGTGAGGCTTAAGTGCAGATTGTGTGTGTGTGTGGGGGAGACACCGACCCCTCAATGCTGAACTTTTCATTTCTATGGCTGTGAACACTTTAGGTACCCAGGTATTCAGTCAAGATCTTGTTTGTCTCCCTACTTTTTCTAGTCCTGTGCATCAACGAGATTTTGAGTGTTGGGGGTCCAGGGGCGCTGAGTGATCTCGTACAATTCTGAGTTACAGGCACAGGGCCGGACCGACTAAGCCTAAACCCTTGTGAGTGTGAGGCCATGAATTCTACATTAAGGACATACTGGTCACCTTGGATGATGGTGGAAGGGGCTGAGAGGATGCTGAGGGGGAGGTGAGGTGCAGAGAGACGGCTGTCCACCTGCTGCAGACCAGGCTGAGGACAAAGGCAGGCTTCTGTCCTTAGGCTGGGGAGTCCTGTGACTTGGGAGCTGTGGCTGAGAGGGCTGGCCTTGTGACGTTTGGCTGACTGCTTCAATGATGGCAAGTGACAATGGCATTGTGACCTGGTGATATCTTGGTATTTGGGATGCCTGCACCTCCTAAGTGAGTGGGTGCTGAAATCACATACATGAACCACCATGCAGGGTTTATGCAGTGCTGGGGATCAGACTCAGGGCTTTGTGCATGCTCAGCAAACATGCTTCTCAACTGATCTACATATATGGTCCCTTAAAACATCTCTAAGTGTTCTCCAGGGGTGTGCAGTGAGTGGATATTTAATGCGTACCCCTCTCCCCTGCCCACCGCCAATGAAGTGGCACCATTTTTGACCCACATCTTGCTGTCTCATCTGCAGAAAAGCAGGATGGAAACTTCACGGCGCTGTTGGGAACAGGCTGCACCTTTGACCCCAAGCTGTAAGGGCCTCTGGGAATCTTACCTTGTTCCAGCAGCCTTGGACTGGTAAGCCATCTTCTCCCTGTGAGGAGGCAGAGAATGCTTAGACTCTTGAGACAGCTGATAGGTGGCAATGACACAGACATTTCCATAGTCTCACTGAGATGTGGCCTGCCCACTGTTGGCTGCTTCCTTTCTTGCTCTGGGTCCCCTTAGAAGGGGGTGGGAAGCATTTAGATGCCACCGTTTTTCCCTTTGGCTAATGGTGGATGTAGCTGCCATAAGGCTAAGCGGGACTGCTGTGACCCATGGGCTTAGCTTATACAGATGCCCACAGGTGGACATGAATAGCACAGAGGACCATCTTTGTTCTGACTCGGTGGAGTGCTAAGAGCTCAGGTTACTGGGCAATTGGGCCTCCTGGTCTTCCTCTGCAAACCTCCCAAGGGAACGGTGAGCCCTGTGCCATGGTCCCCAACCTGCCTGAGCTTGTTTTTCTTCCTAAGCAATGGGAGGTGTCACCCAAACAGTCCCAGATAATGGTCACTAGGTGGGGACAGGGTGGCAAATGACAGGCAGCCTTAGGGGGACTGCAACAGGCTCTTGAGAGGTCTTTCTGACCCTGCCTCAGATACTCGAATCTGGAGGGGAACAGAACATTCTGGTGGGAAGCGGCTATGTATTGGCTGAGCAAGGCAGCGGCCTCGGGACGCTGTGCCTGTGCCATGGAACATTCACAAGGCGTCTTGGGTCTAACATTCTGGCCTCTCTGGCACCCCCCGAGGCAGTCCTGGAATCTTCCAGAGGTCAGGTTGGGGGGAGGGCCAGGTGGACCTAAGAGCAGAGCTCTGGGTGTCAGTCTAGGTCTAGCGAAGGGCAGCCCCATCCTAGAACTGCAGTCTCCGGGGTCTCCTCCACCCACCACCCCAGCAGGGAACCCCCCCAATCACCCAACATGCATCAGGTTTTGCCCCAGCCCAAAGAAACCTAGCATGCGCTAAAGTCATATCAATAGTTCCTGTACCCCTGTACTCCTGCCAATTGAAGACAAAGGACATGCCATTACGCAATGTTATTGCAAAAGACACCATTTTGAACGGGCGACCAATATTTATCCTCATTTTTCCTCTCGGCTTGGACGAGGACTTGCAGGAGGTAGTGCATTTTGGTTCCCTGGTGCCCCCCTGTCCCCTTCGCAGTCCATCCTGGCATGCCAAGTCACCCCACTGCCACAGTGCGGCACACTGCACACCAACTCTGGGAGGGAGCAGGGGCCTTTGAGGACCACAGTGGCATTTCCATCCGGATGGATGGTGGCACACAGGAAGAGCAGGCAGAGTGGAAAGGCCAAGGCACCTAAGAGAAGTAAGAGTGCTCAGACGGGGGCGGGAGGGGAGAGCGGGGCAGGGGAGGTGATTGGGATCCAGGAAAGAAAGACTGCTTTTAATTCATGGAAGCACTTTGGAAGCACCCATGCATGCGGCATGCTAGGGATGGAGGGCGGGGCCAATCCTGTCAAGAGGCTTGCTTGCTACTCTGTGTGCTTGACCTGCGCAGGCTGGCTTTGCATTTGTGTTCTTAAAACATCTCTGGTGCTCTTCCAGGAACGCTACGGCCATCCATGCTGTCTAATGCCACTTTTCATTCAAAGAGGACCTGGGGGTGACGGGGTGGGGATGTGGGGCAGGAAATGCTGCGGTGACAGTGGCTTCAGGATCTCCTGGGGAAATGGAAGCCTAGACCAGTGTTTTCAGGGTCAAGAGTTGTCTTCTGTTTCTTTTACAGTTAAGAGGGTCATGCAGATACTGGGGAAGTTACCGTCTGGAGCAAGACTGGGCCTGGGGAAAACCAGCACCTGAGTTTCAGCTCCAGACATGCTCAGGGGTACTTGACCACCTCCTAACCCCTCCTAACTACATTCTAGACCTTTCTACCTCTCTCTTTTTTTTCTAGTAAGATACCTAAAGACACAGGACAGGGACACTAAAGGACAGCCTGCTGGGTCTTTAGCATCGAACACGTGATCCTGAACCACACTCTAGTTTTGATGCAGTCACCTGAGCCATGACCCAGGATCCTGGACCTGGAAGAACGGACAGGGTGACTCCTACCTCCACCTTAATTATATCTAGAATGTCTCTGTCTAGAAGCATGCCTCGTGTCCCTTGTCAAACTGTGGGGAAGGGGTATGTTCGCATCTGGGTGTGGTTGGCCAGGTGACTGGCAGCTCACTTCGTGTTTGGTTAGTTTGCTCATCTTGTGCATTCATGGCTAAGTGCACCACGCGGAGGCGAAACAATCAATGGTAAAATCCTGCCCAATGAATGTGCTGTCCTAGCTTCCAGAATGGTCTAGATGCAGTTAGGCAATGAGGTTAGATGCAGCCAAGACTGGCTTTGCAGGGGCCTGGTTGATGTGTGTGTGTGTGGTTGCTTCAAAAGTAGTTGCAGCTTAGAAAACACCTGGCCGCCTTGCGTGCAGGGGGTAACATGGTTGGGAGCATCCAAAGCTCTAGGCAGCGTGACTCTTGGTGTCTACAGAGTGAAGAAGCAGGAAGCAGGAGCTGGGAGAGCGGAGCAAGAGGATCAGGAGGCACGCGGGTACACACCACACACGTGGGGTAGCCCAGATTGGCCACGCAAGCAAGGGAGGGAAATGCCATACCAGTGGGCATGGGGCATCCAGTCCGTCCAGCCCTGGTAGCCCTGGCTCCCCTTTCTCTCCTTTAAAACCTCGGTGGCCCTGTTCATAAAACCAATCGCGATGATTACTGAGGTCGAAGTCAGCCATCTCCAGCGGGGGAGTGGAAAGGCCCAGTCCTAGCCTGGCCAGGATGCAGAACCTGATACACACAGACACTTTACAAATAAGGGGAAGTGCAGCCATGGAACAAAGCCAGTCTCTTCTGCACTGAGACCCTGACCTGACACAGTCACAGAGTGCAGCATGGCTTTCAGAACCTTCCAGAACTTTGAAAGTTCACTTTAGAAGCCAGGCCAATGCGCCAATTAATTGCTGGCTTGTTGGAAAGGCCGCTTGGGGCTGTCTACCCATTTTGGTCTGCAGCTTTCCAGGCCTTATCTGGGCTGCTGGGCAGTGCACGGAAAGCTCTTTATCTGGCCCTGTTCCGTTCAGCAGGGACTCTCAGCGGCCCTCAGGGGTCTTGCATCCTGACCGAGCGAGGTCTCAGAGAGCCAGAGCTGCAGGCCATGACACAAAGGACGCAAATCTTGTGCCTTAAACACGACGTGGGTTTGCAAAGCACACTGGGGCCAGAGCCTGAGACCTTCTCCCCAAACCCTTTGGGTCCCCTCCTTCCACCCATCCATTGTTCTCAACCTTCAAAGGAGAGGGACTCAAAGGCAAGGGATTTAGCAGAATGGCTTGCAGCTGTGGCTCTGAGGCCCCCCTCTGCAGGCAGGACTGCCAAGGCACAGACAAGCTTGGTGGCATCTGTGGAGCTCCGCTTGTCCTCCGTGCCTTTGTTTCCAACCCGAAACCCTGTGGAAAGAAACTCAAAACCATGCAAAGGAGGAACGAAAACATACCAGCGGGCAGGGGGCATCTAGTCCAGGCGCTCCTTGGTCCCCTTTATCCCCTTTAGGCCCTCTAGAGCCTTTCTTCCCCCTCTCCCCCTGTAAGCAATGGTTTAGTCCAAGGTGAGGGGAGAAAAAACAACAGCACATCATCAAAACTTTTAGGATCATTCATGTGTTAGACAGGAAGCGATACGTGAAAGGACAGGGGGAAAGTAGCTCTTCTTAATTAGGTTAGCACCCTGGTAGGATCATGGGACACACCCACCTCCAACTCAGGTAGGGGGAGGACAGGGAGGTGGCAGCAGGGGCATCTCCAAGCTGAAGTGGAAGAAGAGCCCACTAAAGACAGAAGAGCCCAATTTTGCTGATCTGAAGCCCAGGAAAGGATGAGGGGGTAGGGGTTACCTTCTAACTCTTTAACGGTTTAATCTTGAAGGGCTTTGGGTTGACAACCTCTTGCCCCAGTTAGGGTTTATTTCCTTTTAAAATAGGTCTCTCTCTCTCTCTCTCTCTCTCTCTCTCTCTCTCTCTCTCTCTCTCTCTCTCTCTCGTCTCTCCTCTTCTCTCCCTCTCATCTCTCTCCGTCTCTCTCTCTCTCTCTCTCTCTCTCTCTCGTGTGTGCATGTACACACACCTGGGCATATGTATACTCTCAGGTTGCTCTCCCTTGTGATGTGTCTCTCTGGTTTATTCTCTTACATCATCACTACTTGAACTTGTACTGTTGGGCTGTCGTGATGGCCCAGCAGATAAAGATGCTTGCCACCTAGACTGGACTGAGTTCACTCCCCACATGGTAGGAGAGAAGGGACTCCCGTGGGCTGTCCTCTGACCCCCCACGAGTGCATCGTGGCACACTTCATTGCAGCTAGCTCAGTGAATTTATTTCTTTCTGGACAGCGTCAGCCATCCTCCTCCTAACCGAATCCTATTTTCATGTCTTGGGGTTCATCTAAAGAAGGGCTCTATGGGTGGTGGTGTACTCCTTTAATCCTAGCACTTGGGAGGCAGAGACAGGTGCATCTCTGTGAGTTCGAGGCCAGCCTGGTCTACAAGAGCTAGTTCCAGGACAGGCTCCAAAGCTACAGAGCAATCCTGTCTCAAAAAGCCAAAAAAAAAAAAAAAAAAAAAAAAAAAAAAAAAAAAAGGCCTGGGAAAATCCTCTTAAAAGTCACCTGGAAATGAATTTGCAGTTAAATTTTCATGTGCCTTGGTCCTTTAAAATGGGCCATGTATGTCCCTAGAGAGTCTCCTGGGACACTCTCCTCTGTGGAAGGTGGGTTATCTCATGCCCAGAGACTTGGATATTGCTGCTCTATCGTGGCAAGGCTGAGGCACAGCTAGTTCTGCCACTTACTAACTTTAACGCCTCTGAGTTTCAGTTTTTTCACCTGTAAAGTTGGTACATTACACTTGCTTCCAAAATTGGTGTGACCTGTGCACACGAAATGCTCACTGGTGGGATGCTGCATCACTCAGGAAGGGAGGGTGGCTCCTGTCACCCACGGTGATGACAGTCTCCTACTGCCTAGTGTGGGAACAAGGGCTCCTGGAGAGGGTCTTGTGTCTTCAGCATTCCTGCAGTTGTGGGCTAATGTGTTAAGTTTCTTAAGCAGTAGAGGTTAACAATAGTTCTGATGTACCCCCAGACCTTTCAATGGGACCCTGATGTTTTTGATTTCAGAGGTCATCTGTAATTTGTCCACACAGTACTCTGAATGACTTTTCAGAATGATGGGTGTTGAGGAGGACATGTGTGTACGTATAGTGAAATCCCTTGGGTCAAAGGCATGCCCACCAATGTGAAGGTCCTGGCAGGAGGATTCCCTGAGTGTGGCCAAGCTGAGTCCCCAGCTGTTTGGAAGGGAAGACCCTGGTAAGTGTCCCTAAGGAACGTGGCCCTTGTTCTCTGAGTCATGAGTACAGTATCTTAACAAAGTCGATGGGGCAGGGCTGCTGAAGGATTGGTTCCAGGTCTTAGAAGATTTGCCTCTAGGTCACGATGTGAGCCACCCACGCTATGGGGCATCACCCCACATCAGGTGTTCTGGAAGATTCTGGAGCTGCTACTGCTTTCCCTACATGTCCCCTACCACCCACCCGAGAATGGGACATACAAGAAGTGTTCCACCCCCAGATCCAGTTAAACGGTGAGAAAGGAAGGGCAGACGGTGACCCACAGAGATCCTTTAAACACTCCTGATGAACGTGGAAAACTGACTTCAGGAGACACAAGCCAGGGGGCGGGGGAAGGATGAGAGTGGGGGGTTTAGTGGGTGCACATATTGTGGGAAAAGAAGGAGGAGGAGGCTAGCCCAAGCCAGAGAGACCAGAGGAGAAGTGACGGGAGGGAGGAGAAGGAATCAGGAAGGGAGGCATGCGCACAGCCCCCCCCAACACTCCCCCTTCCCCAGGCCTGCACAGCAGAGTGTGGTAAGTCTCAGCATGCTTGGACCTTTTCCGCTGGCCAGCTTGCAGGTGGCTCTATGGCAACAGCCATTCATGACACCCTTACCCTCTGACCCCTTTCTGTTGTTTCCACCGAGTGTTCTCTAGCCGAGCCTAACCTCACACCTGATGTGTAGCTGAGGATGAATGTGTGAACTCGGGGTCCTTCCACCTCTACCCCCCAAACTCTGGGACTACAAGCCTGGGGCGCCGTGCCTGGCTTTGATCAGTGTTTCTGTTGTAAATATGGTTCCCGGGCCAAATGCACTCAGTCACCTAGAGACAAGAGGGGATGGGAGAAGGGTTCCTGCAGAGACAACAGCAGGCGCCCTTTCGGTGCTCTTGTGTGTCCTTAATAAGCGTCTGGCTTTGGATTTTGTCATTGCAAGGACCTACCTCATTCCGTAAGTGGGAAAGAAGAGTGGGGCCATTTCCGGGCAAGACAAGCAACTGTGTGTGTGTGTGTGAGAGAGAGAGAGAGAGAGAGAGAGAGAGAGACAGAGACAGAGAGACAGAGAGAGACAGAGACAGAGAGACAGAGAGAGACAGAGAGACAGAGAGGGGGGGAGGGAGAGAGCATGCGTGCACGTGTGTGCGTGCGTGTGCGTGTGTATGTGTGTACCGTTTGTGTGCGTCAGCTCTTTCCTTCCATCACATGGGAATTGAACTCAGGTTGTTGGGCTTGGTGGCACGCACCATTGCCTGTAGGGCCATGTTGCCAGCCCAACCGTATGATTTTAAGGTAGCGTCTTCGCTTAGGGAAGGTGGAAGAGATACCCAGTGCTTCTCCAGGAATGAGGAAGATCCGTTTGATGAGGGTACATTCTGAGGGCTGCCTGTGGGAGCTACTCTCCAAACCTCAGGCTAACACCGGTTATTTCCCAGAGTCACCTTCCCAGGCAGCAGCAATGACACTATGAACCAGAACCTTGCCTTAGCTCCTGGATCAAAGTGTCCATATCCTATATCTCCTTCAGGGCTCCATTAGGGCTGGTGGCCTAGAGGCCTGAATGAAGTGTGTCTTTTTTTTAAAATAGCACATTTAGCATCCCGACAGTTGACTCTCCTGGATGAGAAAAATGAGTTATTACTTGATTTGAAACCTGCTGTTTGGGACAATTCACCTTCGTGATGTGACACATTGCTTTCTGACATGTCTGTCTGTCTTTCTTCCTTTATTATATACACAGTGTTCTGCCTGCATGTATGCCTGCAGGCCAGAAGGAGGCACCAGACCTCATTACAGATGGTTGTGAGCCACCATGTGGTTGCTAGGAATTGAACTCAGGACCTCTGGAAGAGCAGCCAGTGCTCTTAACCTCTGAGCCACCTCTCCAGCAAAGCCTGAACATGGCTTTCTTTTTCTTGGATTTCTGAGGTAAGGTTCCAGGTGAGCCTCAGAGGATATAACTAGAGACAGCCCTGACTTGCTGATTCCCCTGCCTTACGCCTCCTGAGAGTTGAGATTGCAGGTGTGTGCCATCTGCTGAGTTTAATGCAGAGTTAAACTGGAACCCTGGGCTTTAAGCAATTCTACCAACTGAGCTACACCCTCAGCACCTCTGACTCCAATGAAGAGACATATTCTAATTTATAAAGAGGATGGGGAAAGCTACCCAAGAGCAGGAAGGAGAAATGGAGGAGAAAGATTTCCCCCACCATTTCTGGGACTTCCACAGATAGTGGTTCAGCATCCGAGACACCCAGACTGGTCCATCTTCTCATCCTCCCCCATTGTGACAAGGGTACCTCCCTGGCCCCAACTCTCCACTACAACAGCAGAATTACCTTTACTTCAAGCCACTCAGTGGCCCCAGCCAGCGGAAAAGATCTTAAGAAGTAGGCTTGAAACATGTTAATTGAGTGTAATGAAGAAAACCAGAACACATTAGAAATGAGTCAGGTAGGTTGTGTTGCCAATGAAGAAACGGAATGATCAGGTTTTCTGAAGACTCAGGGACCAGCTCCACAGCTGAGGGTGGGTCAGTTTGTTGCCGTGGGTTGCCATGTGCTCTGGCCATAGGCAGTCTGGTAAGGGTGCCTCTGCCATCCTCTCTCATGGCCAGCATAGGTTTTGGGAACAGTAAGGGTGCCTCTGCCTCCTCTCTCGTGCACATAGGTTTTGGGAACAAGTCGAGTTGCTCTTGCATGGCTGCCGGTGAGGAGACTTTAGGGGTTTAGAAGTGCCCAATAAATACTTCTTAAATCGAGGAGAATGAATGTAACCGGGGCAAGATAGAAATAGACAGATTCTGACATGCTCTATTCCTGAAGATACGATTAGTGGTCAAAGATCAGCCAGGTTCTGGATTCATACGCTCTGCCTCTGCCTCACTGGGGGAACTCAATGCAGTACGATTCCCTGTTCCAGACAGCAGTTCTTTGTCTGCTCCTCCCCTTCCTTGCCATGTAAGGTCCATGAGCTTTACCGACTGCTACGACATGCTCTTGGTCCTCGGGGGCGTGCACTACACAGATGGGCACTGGAGGAGGCGATGGAGAGGGTTATCTCTCAGATAGATTATTGTTGCTGTGCCCAAATGCCCAAGGTCATGCCCATTATATGCCTATGGTGCTGGGGACAATTAACACATCCTGCTGAAGACGGCAGGAGCCAAGGGGAGGGGGGAGGGTCTGGAGGGTGCTCCATTCCCTGCCAAGTCTCCAAGAGAAATAGCAGCTGGGATACTTTTTTTTTTTTTTTTTTTTTTTTTAAGGGCTTGGCTGTCTGCTCTTGAAGCTGGAATTTATTTTTCTCGGTCACCAGTGGACTGAAATGCTTGACAAAACTAAGTTTCAGGAGGCAAAGATGAGGTGACAACGGGCCTAAGAATATCACTAAGGGGCCCGTTATCAGGGCAATGTGGAGAGGACTGGATGCGAGCCTCCTGTTACTGGATGGCCATGCTAATGTGATGGTTGCTGTGGGATTCATTTAGCCTTCTCTGGAACGGAGGAGAAATCCTGGCTTCAACTGCAGTACTAGGCCCCAGGCTCCCCGCATGTATGGCAGGGAGCCCCTCACTGGAAAGCCTTTCAATTTAGGATGATTTAGAGGGAAAGACTATTTGTCCTGTTAGGTCAGGAGTCTCCACTTGATCATTCCATCCCATCATGAAGACATTAGTAACCAGACCCCAAGTGCAAGGGCTCAGACTTACCCGGTTTCCTTTGTCCCCGGGTGGTCCGTGTAAACCCTGCATTAAATCAGAGAAACGAAGACATGTTAACGAGAAAACACGAAACGGCCATAAGGTCCTTCCCTCAGGCTCAGAAACAGACGGGCGCCCAGTTCAGTGGAGGTGGGCTCCATTACCCCCATTTTACAGAAGGGGAACAGAGAAGCCAAGGCATCCAACAACTTGACTTAGAGGCACATGGATTTAGGAGCAAATCCACAGGTTCTTAGTTTCTCTGCCCTGTCGCCCACGGCCCTACTGACAGTCGCGTTCTTCTGGGGTGAAGAAGAATTCATGGGGTGAAGAACGGGTTTCATGCTGTAGTCAGGGGACGTGGTACTCTGAGCTGAATGTTTCCACGGCTCTCCCGCCAGGCCCTGGCTCCCCACAGCTGCTGAGACCCTCTTTAGAGGGCAGAGCACCCTAGGGGGATGAGCGTTAAGCATCCACCAGCGCCGACACTATTGTTTAGTCAGATGCACATGAACCTCGGGTGGACGGGGAAACAAAATCCAGGCTCGTGAGAGACAGCCACTTGGCGTGTGCAGCAAAGCTCCAGGCAAACGCATTGCAGATGGGAGCCAAGTTCAGTCCTTGAGGCCAGCACCCCCTTTTCTGTGTTGTGGGGAATCTGGATCCTAGACAGCAGAAGTTTGGCAACCTCGGGGACCCTACTGGACAGCACAGGGGCTGAAGTGGAAGGTTCCAGACGTGCTGTGATGACACCTGTCCCCTGCTGTGCCCCACAGGACTTCTAGCTCCTCCTCAGTTAACTCTGGGCAGCTTGTCTTTCAACCCTGGGTATGAGCTCCAGGCTCTGGGCTGTGTGTTTTGATCTTGCTTTTAGTTGTGGGGACAGATGGACAGAAGGAAACCTCTCGTCCCTGGAAACTCACAGGAAGCCCTGCTGCTCCCGTTGGTCCTGTCATCCCTGGGTCTCCTTTGCTGCCCTGAAAGAGAGAAAGATGCCATTGTGCACAGTGTGGTGGCTCCCTTCCTGTGACCGTTTCCTAAGTCCCTGTGGGAAATATCTCTTTGGACCCTTGCCAGAGCCCCAGGGAACTGACGTGTGTGTGAGGCAGAGTGTGCCCTGAGAACCCTTCCACTGTCTCTCCAGTACAGCCTGCTTCCTGGAAGGACGAGACAGTGGGGGAAGGAGAGCAGGCGGCCGAGCCAGAGAGGAGCTTTGATTCCTTCTCTGAAGTCCGTGCCATCATCATGGTGTGGCTAGTCCAGTCTCCCCAGGGGACCAATGATCTCAGAGAGGCTCACGGTCTATGTAGAAGCCACCCACTTCCCTACCACAAGTCTCTCCTGGTAAGGCAAAGGGCAGATGGGGAAAGGTGTGGGTAGAGACTACTGCAGATGCTCCGGAGGGGTGCAGCAGCGTGGAGTCTGCCCACTAGGGATGGCAGACCCCGGGTGTGTGGGAACCTTAATGGCTGAAGGGAACAGAGTCCTGCTCCCCGTCTCAGAACTGAGCTGATTCTGGTCACCCTCATCCTCTTACACACCCATTCTGTAAGGAATGGGTCGGACTTCAGAAATCGTGCGGCTTGGCCAAGGCCACGCAACACCAACAGTGGGAACCCTGCCCAATGCCCCGGCTTTCAGACTTACTGATGTCCTCTGGGGGCTTTTTAAATCTCGCAAGGCCTTCTTTCCTATCCTGTTTCTCTAAATGAGCCTAACAGAACCTGCATCCTTGGGAGACCGAACTGTGACAGGTGCCAAGGTACCAGAGGAGAGAGAGCTTTTCCATCTCACCTGTCTCCTCACGGCCATACGATAGTTCTCTTCTCCCCCAGGCTGCTACAGGGATAACCAGGAGTGATGGGCGGGAGCAGGGGTGAGGGCTGAGACCCTGGGGGATGGGTCCCACGTGCAGGGATGAACAAGCCGGGGCGCAACCCTGCTTCCTGGTTTCCCAAGATCGCAGTTCACTGGGCACTCACCCTCTCGCCCTTTGGTCCAGCTGGGCCTGGAACCCCAATTGGTCCTGGAGTACCCTGGGGAGGTGAAAGAAAGCAGAGGTAAGGGGCCAGGTGCTGGAAAGAGCCCTGAGGATCCCGCCCAGGACCTGAAGATGTGCAAAGCCTGAGTCCCCGTTTTCAGGATTGGCAAAGCCAAGCTTGTTCAAGGAGGCCACTGGACCTGGCCACGATCGATTTTAGATTGAAGGGCCTTGGCGGAGTGTTCCGCCCCCCTCCTCAGAGCCAGATTCATGGGATGAAAGCCTCTCACATCACAGCCAAGCTTGCCAAGGATGAAGACAGCAGGACAGTTGCTGGGTTTGCCACCAACAAGCACTGGGGAGGGGGTGACCCCACCCCAGGAGTGGGGACTTAGGGCCGGCGCCCCCTTGCTGTCACAGCTCCACATGCAGCAGGAGGGTCTTCATGCCACAGAGACCAATGCCGAGACACACTTAGAGGCAGGCGTGAGAGGGTCACCCAGCACCCCTCCCCCAACCTGCTGTGGACCCACAGATCCCCAGGCCTGAGGAACAGGCAAATAGTCATGAGTTAGTACCCTCCAATGTCAGAACCTCACTGGACTTCAGGAAGTGGGGGCAGATTCCCTCTTAACTTGGGGTCCCAGGGAGCTAGGGGGCACTTTAGTAGGCTGGGGGTTGCTTGGAGACAGAACTGGGCTAGCTATGGAATCGGCAACCATATCTCCCAGGTTCCCACCCACATCCCAACCAGACCAAGTTTCTATTCCACAGCCTCCTGTTTGTTGGCCTCAGGATTTGTGTCCTACTCAGACCAGACTGTGGGTCATGGGGCTGCCCTAGGAGAATGCTGTCTGATATTCTGAGTGTAGCTGGGGAAGGCATGGGCATGGGCATATGGAAGAATGCAGATTGGCTGCACATGGAACCGTAGAGCCAGGAGAAGTTCTTGGTGTCCTCCGTGCCATGTAGAGAAAGACAGTAGAGTGTGGATGACAGCTGCGGCTCCCCCAGAGCAGGACTGGAGGCAGGTTCTCTGCCTCCGTGTCCCACAGACTCCACAGAACTGGAAGGGCTCCCCAGACTGAACCAGGCTTCAATTCCTCCTCTGGAAATCTAGGTCAATTAGGGAGTCTGTTCCAAGGCCTCCTGGTATAAATATGCAAAAGCTGGACCTGACCCCCAACTATCAGCAAGACAGGACAGTCCATGGCTCTTTCATACAAGGAGATAGAGTTGGCATTCAGTAGGATGAGGCTCTGATGGGTTGCCTGGGCAACCTCCTACCTCTGAAGCTCTAGGCTCTGCCCCACAACCCCGCCTGAGTGTCTTGCACAACAGGACTCAGCTGGTTTTCTTCTCTCCCCACACGGCACTTAGTCAGCTAACCATAAGCCTTGACTCTAGGGTGATGGACCTTGGAAGGCTAAGAGGGACCTTCGCTGGCTAACCAGGCATAGCTGGCTAGCTACCAGTGGCTGGGCACATAGGCCTGGTATGGCTTCCAAGCTGGGAAGTTCTATGTCCTGATCCCCAAACCAATGCTGGCAAGTCCACAGAGCATTCTATACAGGTAAAGCACAGGGCCGTTTTCTGTGGCCCTTTGGGACTGTGTGTCTGCAGATGAAGACACTGAGAGCTCGCTTCTGGAACCAGGAGGAAAGGGGCAATGGGGGGGGGGTTCCACTTGCTCTATTAGAGACCCCTTGTGCTTGCAGGGTGGCGTGGGTACAACCGACAGTAAAAGGCATGGTTAAAACACCCACAGGACACTGAGCTAGACTGGCCTCTGAGACCCTACATGCTACTCCCATCCTGAACCTTCTACGTAGGCAGGGTGACTACATGTGACTGGGAGGCCCTCAGGGGCAGACAGAAGATGAACAGATTTCACAGTCTGACAATGACACAGCGTGAAGGTCACACACAGACACTTGTGTTTGCTGGGGACACAGCTCAAGCCCCAGGGTGGGGTTCTCAGGCTGGACTGGACATCAGGGTCACTGGTGCTTGAGTGACTTCTGCTGTCCCACGCTCCGCGTGTCTGGTGTCCTGGAGTGCACACTGTGGTCAAGGGGTCTGAAAGAGCCTTTCTGATGCAGGTGCGGAGAGGACTCCCTGGTGTCTACGGCGGGATGAAGCAGGAGCGCTATGGCAGCAGGGGTGGGGTGGGGAGCGAACACGGCCACAGCAGGAAAGACAAGAGGGATCCATAGGCCGGACAGGGACGGGCAGGGGAAGGGTGAAGGAGAAATGACACTCACCGGTGGCCCAGGCCTGCCGTCCAAACCTGAAGCTCCCTGGACGAAGGGCACAATTTGACCAAAAGGAAGGGAAGAAAGGGAGTGGGGGGAGAGAAAAAGGAGACAATGGGGAGGGAGGGGAGAGGTGAGTAAGCGTGACTGTGGACACACACAAGTGCCATCAACACAACGGGGATCAAGCTTGGGAGGACAGGGGGTGTGTTTACACGGACACCGACAAGAACACGGAGACACTGAGGGCCGTGGCTGGCTGCTGAGCTGGCGTGAACCCTGGGGACAGACGCTCCAACTCTCCATAGTTGTGTCCCCCTCTCTCCCTTCACCCTGCAGGAACCCCTTATCCCAGGGTGCTTTGGTGCTCAGAGAAGGGGACGCAGAAAGGCCATTCCTGGACATCCACGTGGATCCAGAGCTACGCTCCCCCCTCTCCAGGGCAGACTACATGGAGGGTTTCCTGGGAAGGGGGTGTGATCCCAGCTTCTCTTGCACCCCTATAGAGATAGGCCATTTGTACCTCCTGACCCTAGGAGCAATTGTGTGTGCCCCTCCCCCGTGTGTGCGTGTGTGTGTGTGTGTGTGTGTGTGTGTGTGTGTGTGTGTGTGTGTGTAGGTCGGAGGACAACTTCTGGGGGTTGACTTTCTCCTTTCACCATGTGGGTTCCAGAAACTGAACTCAGAGGAAGTGCTTTTTACCCACTTAACTCTCTCGCTGGCCCCAGCACTAGCCTTTAAACCTGAATAGAAAGCAGGGCTTAGTTCTGCTCCATCCGGGCAGGCAGAGGCAGCCCTTGGACAAGGATACTGACAATGGCTGACATTTCTCTGGAGCTTTACAGTCAGACACAAACTTGGTTCATTCACATATGTTCACACAAGTGGGTCCTTTTCCAGACAAAGGCTTTGGAGGCAGCTGCAGGGCCAGAGGTCTAAAGCTACCAATCTGTGGTTAAATGGGCCCTGAAGGTACCACTCATCCTGCATGCCCGGAGGCCTCTTTACTCCCTGCTGACCAACGAACAATGGCTTGGTGGGGATGGGGCCTTTTTGCTAGTGCCAGGCCCTGAAGTGGTCTCTGGAGTTGACAGGAGGGGACACCTAGCCAGCAAGCATGGAGTTCTTGAAAACAGTTTCTAACTGAGATTCAGACATGAGCCTCAGTCTCAGGGTGGTGAGGGGAGAGACCAGAAGATGGAGCGTAAGGAGCTGGTCCTGGGAAAGGGTATTTTGGTAGGATTTGTTCTCAGTGTTGGGCTGACCACTGACTGTGGGGCTGACTTTGGCCCCAACCTAGAGCTGAGGTTCCCAACTCTGGCTGTACATGTAGTGTCTTTCCTGGGGTTCTGTTTCCAACACAGATATCCAGGTTCCGCGCTGGCCCCATTACACCACTCTTCAAGAATGGGGACCCTGGGTCAAGCCATGCTTAGGAGACTCCCAGCAGACTCCACAGTGTACTGGCACCACTGGGAGCTAAACGGAAGTGGGGAAGCCAGCAGGATAGGCCTGGAGAGGCTGCTACCTGCCATCACTTGGCCACGGACATCCAGGGGGCAGTCTAGAAGCAGCCTGGAACACCCATGGGATATGCAGATGTAAAGCCGCCGCCAAGTGCTCTTGAGGGGTTTGGGTCAGAGGGCATAGGCCAAAACACAGAACCCTGGTGAGCCACTGGCATCACCCTTCTAGAGCTAGAAATGCTGCTCATCTGTTGCTCAGAATATTTATGGGGCAACTGCTTATACAATGCCAGGCATCCAGCTGTAAGATTCAAATGTGCTGGGCTCTCCTCCCTCCCAAGCCAATGTTGGCTGAGCTAAGAGACTATTCTCACGGACGCTCCACAGTGCCTCCCCCAAAGCCCTTGTGAACTACAGTCTATGAACAATCTTGCTGCTTCTTTTCTGTTTGTTTTTGTAGGTGTGAGCATGGAGACGCACCTACAGGTGTGGGCATGCGCGGTGCATGGATAGGTCAGGGGACAACCTCCAGGGTCATTCCTTAGGCACCTCCTCCTTTTGTTTACGACAGGGATTCTCATGGACCTGGAAGTTCTCTACAGAGCCCAGGTCAGCTGGCTGTGAGCTTCCAGAGATGTGGTTTCATATTGCTGGAGATTAGAGGCACGCACTGGTGCTGCTCAGTTTCTTTTCTTTTCTTTTCTTTCGTTCTTTCTTTCTTTCTTTCTTTCTTTCTTTCTTTCTTTCTTTCTTTCTTTTTTTTGAAACAGGATTTCTCTGTGTAGCCCTGGCTGTCCAAAACTCATTCTGCAGAGCAGGCTGGCCTCGAACTCAGAGATCCACCTGCTCTTCCCCTGGAGTACTAGGACTGAAGGCTTCACAAGGGTCCTAGGAGTCCGAATAAGGCCTCACACTTAGAAGGTAAGCACTTGAGTTAGTCATGGCTCCAGGCCTACTGTTGTAGTTTTCAAACTAAGGAAGGGATTTCTCTGTACATATGCTTCTACCAGAAACAGTTGGAGAAACAAACATTGAGGGGCTTCTTTGTCACTCAACTGGCACTGTCTTTGTTTACGTCCCCTGCTGGGTGGCTGGATTATAGGCATGGGGACCCCTAACTGAAGCCTGTCATGTTCACGGGGCTGTTGGCACTATGAAGGTGAACAACAGGTGATCTGTGGTTGAAGGGGTCAGGAGGGTGCTTCCGTGTAGACTTAAGTCATTCCAGACAGGGCTTCTGAAAGGGCAAGCGTCTGTCTGCTAAAGCCATCACTCTGCTGTGGTCTGTCAAGCGAATCAGCTCTTAAGCTCTTGCTACGCTAGTTGCACCAGCAAGCGGGAAACAGCGCCTTTGGCCTCTGCTGTGTGTTTGCTATAACTGCATTGGTTTCCCATGGTTCCTCTGCTGTTTACAGCTACCTGGGGTTAGGGACTGGCTTGGAGCTGGAGATGGAGGAAGGCCCCTGTAGCTTCAATGGATGAGAAGCCTTTGGCTCAGTCTAGGGTACTAACTCCATCTGTGACCTTAAGTGACATCAGTACAATAACATGATGACTTAATGAAGTCTCTTTTAGCTCTTGAAAAGCAGATTCAGAGAGTGACGCATGAGCCATCAGGCCACTGGGAGAGTGGGACAGAGACTCACTCAGCCTGATCTATACCTCCAGACCTGGGGTCTCCCTTGGGGCTATTTGGGATAGACAGAGAGAGAAGAGGGGAATAGCCATTGCCATAGAGCCCCAAGTCTTCTGTGCTTACCTACTCAGGGCACACCTTCATGGCTTCAAGTCAGGCCCCCAGCAGGCCTTGAGGCTGACCTCAGGCCATTCTGGTTCTCCATCAGGTTGTTCCTCAGATGTGGACCCTACCTCAGTTAGCTTCATATTGTTCCAGTACTAAGACTAGGCCTGGGAAAAGATGTTGAGGGTCCACATCTTTCCCCACTATGAAAAGGAAGAACCCAGCACACTGGGATGCTCAGAACTGGATGCAGAGCAGTATCCTCCCTGGTCCCTGCCCAGCAGTGAAGCCTCGGGGAGGGCTACCAAGGGCAGGCTTGTACTTATGGCTCCCTGGTACTTACAGGCAATCCCAGAGGCCCCGGTCTCCTTTTTCTCCCTGGGAACCCTTCTCTCCTTTGGAGCCATCCAGGCCTGCTTCTCCCTACAGGAAGGGGAGACAGAAGGCAACAGTGAAGGTAGGGGTCTGCCCCAGTCAGCCCAGTCTTGTGCTCTGGGGTCTTGGAGGCTAGGAGTGGCAGTCTTGCCCAACTTGAGGTGGAGGGAAGGGTCTGGGGAGATGGGGCAAGAGTCTGATCATTTGCTGAGCAAGTCACTCCATGGAGTTCAGGAGGTGGATGGGAAAATTCAGGCCACGTGTCAATGGTGGACGCTAGAGAGACTATAGGACTTCATTCTGCCCCAATGGTCTGGTTACGCCTCTGCGTGGTGCCATTTAGGGAGATGGATCAGCTAGGTCTTGGAAGCATGTCCCACCTATAGCATCTGCCATGTGGCCTTTTCTTACCTTTGGTCCAGGAACACCTTGGAGGCCCTGCATTGGGATGAAAACAAGAAGCATTAGAACTACATGTGTAGGTGACTATGCATGGCTTTGAGGTGAATAGTCTCAGGTCCCGGCTCTTAAGAGGTAGAGGGGAACTAGGAAGGCAATTTGAGTATGGGGCTTCCTCGGGGGTGGAGTCACAACCATCTGCCCAGTCAGGGACTGTTACAAAATCTCTCTGTGGCCTCCCACAGCTGACTCAGAGTCCACAAAGGGCAGAGGAGGCAGCTGTGAAGATGGAGTGAATTGAAGTACGTAAAACACTTAGTATGTGGGACTCGAGAACTTCTGTTAAATGGGGCCGACTATCAGTACTGTTGCTAGTACAATGGATGGTCCAGAATATAAGGAGCAGGATGGAACACCAAGAGGCACAGACCAACACCTGCTCACTTGAGGTGTTTGGGGGACCCTCTACCTGCATCCAACTGTACTGATTTTAATGGGTCACTTTCTTAAAAATGATCTTGCTAACCTAACAGGAAGGAGAAAAGAGCAAGAATAGACATCTGCTAGAAAAGGGTTAAATAAATGTCGGGCAAAGCAATGACAGAGCGAGTCTGTGGCTTCCATGCCAGCCAACCAGGCAGTGCCTGGGCTTCCTGGTGTGTGTCACTGGGGTGACACATTTAAGATGGGAGGGAAGAGGGGTGGGGAGGGTTTGTGGAAGTGACCCAAGGCTGAGTTGAGTTCAGTACTGCCAAGGGAGGGGATACCAGAGAGACAACCACAAAGGCTGACATGCTACCGAGTCCTTGACACTTACCGGAGGTCCTGGAGGCCCCTCTGGCCCTGGTGGCCCGGGAACCTATAAGCCAAAAAGGGAAGCTCCGTTATGCTCTATTACGGTCCTGGTCCAGCTAAGGTCACGGGAGGATAGGAAAGCCACTGAAGGTCAGGCCAATACACAGCCTTCCTAAAGGAGACTTACAACAGGAACCCAGGGCAAACTGTTAGTTGCACAAAGAGCTGGTCCAAAACCATTTTCAAGAAACGTCTCCATAACCCTGGTCCTCCAGGTTGCCCTGAAACACCACTTAGCTAGCAGTAGATTGGTGCCATGTTATGCATGGCAACCACTACCCAGGGAAAAAAAGAGAGCCTTGTCTTCTAGGTAGGGCATGATCTCCAATTTGCCCAGACTCCATCTCCTGCTATCTTCAACTCTGGCCTCTTGATATTCATGTGTTCCTGGACCTTGTAGACATGTGAGTTTGAGATCCCTGGTTTATAGGAGCAGACACTGGTTATCTGAAGCCAGGGAAGGCTGAGACACCACTGGAGAATCATTCTTCAAACCTAGCTCTGCCCCAGGTTTGTCATGGGTGGCCGGGG
Organism: Arvicola amphibius; assembly: GCF_903992535.2. NCBI lineage: Eukaryota > Metazoa > Chordata > Mammalia > Rodentia > Cricetidae > Arvicola > Arvicola amphibius. The sequence continues at coordinate 103,801,443 of NC_052055.2, forward strand.
ACAGTTGGTTGTATTTCTTTTGAGGGCAGAGGCAGCGAGAGAGATTCAGACTGGACAGGAAAACACCAGCATCTCTGGGACTGGGGTGTTTCTGCTCAGTGGCAATTTCCTTGTGAAGGATACCGCCTTGAAAAGTTTCCTGTGCTTGGCTTGATGGTTAGCTTTGCCAACTTGTCACAACCCGGGAGAGTCTCAGGGATTATTCACTTTGGGTTGACCTGTGGCCGTGTCTGTGGTAAATTAATAACTGATGGATGTGGGAAGAGCCAGCCCACTGCGGGCAGCACCATTCCCTAGGCTGGGGCTACCTGAACGGCATGCGTGGAGAAATGAAGCTGAGGGAGTGAGCAAGCAAGCATGGATCCATTTCTGTCTGTTCTTGACAATGGACATGATGGGACCAGCTGATTTAAGCTTCCACTACCCTGACTTCCCTGCAATCATGTACCATATCTGGGACGGTCGGCTAACTAAACCCTTTCTCCCCAAGGCGCTTTCTTTTTAGGGTATTTTATCACAGCAGCAGAAATGAAACTGGGACACTCAAGATGGGGCTGTAGCTTAGTGGTAGAGCATTTGGCTAGCACGTGGGAAGCTCTAGACACACACACACACACATACACTTATTGGTCTTATTATAAATAATGTATGGATCTGAGTATAAGAATGCTCGTAAAAACCCAAATCTCACTGAGCATGATGCATTCGGGAGGCAGAGGCAGGCATGTCTCTGTGAGTTCGAGGCCAACCTGGTCTACAGAGTGAGTTCCAGGCCAGCCATGGCTACACAGAGAAACCCTGTCTTGAAAAACAACAAAAAAGTTTGAAAGTAACACACTTATTAAATAGTTTATAAATGAAAGAGAACTGAAAGGAGGAAAAATAATACATTCCCATCATAGCAACTGAGAAGACTGCTAATATTTTGTCCAGTATCTTCCCTACCTGCCTGGACATAACAGCTATAGTTGTATATGTTTATGTGCTTACAAGGATACATAAATATAATTTGGTTTTCTAGTCTTTTGTAGTTGATATGAAACAGATTTTTCTATTTTGGGGTGTGTTCCCCTTCCCTGATGACACATTGGCCCTTGATCAGGAGACCAACTGTCTCCCTGGACAGGGCCGAGAGTGGCGGTTGGCACAGAAAGTACCTCAACCATGGACGAAGCTAGTACTGCTAGCTCATTAGCCTAAGGATTTTAATTCTTTCCATCTTGTTAGAAACACGGTCTGTTTTCAATTTTGGCTTGAAATACTTCTGGAAGGAACTTTTGTGTGTATAATGCTTTTCCAGAATTTAGGATTAGCTTCTTTAGGGTGCAATTCATTCTTAAATAAGGAACAGCAGTAGCTTACTTGCGTCCGTCTCACTAAACTCAGATGGGGCTGGTGACATTAAAGATGACAGGCCAGCGGACCTTGTGGGGGACCGTGAAGCTTGGTGGTCTCTGGCTTTGCTCTTGGGAGGCTTCTGGACTGCCCAGACCTTCCTACCAAACTCTCTCCCATCCCCAAGATCTCTGCTGCCTCCCCTGTACAAACATGCACAGCGCTCACCATCTTCAGCAAAGCCCGTTTCCAGACTGATTTCTTGTTCTGTATCCTTCCTCTCTGCTTCTCAGAGAGTCTTACTTCTCAGGAAAGCATTCATCTGAAACTCTGTGACTACGTCCAACTTGGCTGTTCAGAACTTGCTCGAATGGTTCAATCTCTGTGGCATAGCCAGGCGGTTCTATTTACTTTCCTGTGCCTAGTGGAGCCTCAGGATCTTCTCTGGGCACTGCGGGAACTGGTCAGTATATGACCAGGGCTGCCTTGGAGCTCAGCACCTGACAGTTGCCCAGCTTCCGGCCTTCTCCCGTTAGAGACGCTAAGCAGCTTGGAGAAAAACTGGTATTTCTAGTGAGGCTCTTGTCAGGTGTTACACAGAAAGAAGAGCAGGGTTGACCTACCTCTGCTCCTGGGTCACCTTTCTCTCCAGCTTCTCCTTTCTCTCCCTGTGGGCACAAAAACATCCCAGTGTGAGAGCTGCTAGCCAGGAATATGGCCACCGGCCCACCCTCACTTCTGTCATAAGCTACAAGGCTAGGCGGCTCCTGGGGAGGTGTACTGGTAGCCAGCCCACAGGACCAAGGACCAAGACGGCAATCGTCATCTTTAAGGGTCTGAGACTTCAGAGGTGGGAGCAGGGCTGGTCCTGTGTGTGGTTCCTGTGGCAGACACACTGCAGGGTGGAACTGTGGCTTGCTTTTCAGTCTTGGAAGAGGGAACGTGGCCTCATGATGCCTGACACCCCTGTGACTATTTTACACACCACCACATACATGTATTATACATAGGAAAATGTAACACATGCTAAGACATGTTATAGATATGTACACACACATAGACACAAGTGTGCACATGGCTCTGTCTTGGTAGTTCTAGATTCTAGAAAAGTCGTCCTGCTGACCTTCAAGAAATAAGCCATTGTGAGGTGAACTGTCAGCCACGGGAGAGCCACGTGGGTGGGAACTGTAGGTGGCATGCAGGAACTGGGGGACTCAGTCCTACTATGGGAAGGGATCAGATCGTGTCAACAGCTAGTGGCTGGGAAGAGGACTACAGGCTCCGGGTAAGAACAAAGATAGTCAATGATGTGACTGCAGCCTTGGAGACCCTGGTTGGGGAACTCAACGATGACAGGCCTCGGCTCCGGAGCCGCAGAACAGACACACTGACAGAGCCGTACCATTGTCAAAGCTGCTGTTTGTGATGTCTTAGGGCACACTGATAGACAGTGAACAGAGCTCAGCTCCCTGAGCCTCGGGGGAGCCAGTGGGGGAGGCGGACCGAGAAGAGACCACATCAAGTCCAGGAGCTCAGCTTCCATCTTGGAAGTCAGCATGCTGAGAAGCTGTGAGTCCTCTACCTACCTGCCTGGCCCTGCTGGGTAGACGTTCACCTTCAGGGTCCACTGAGTCACACCTGACCTCTGAGGCTCTTTTACTTTTTTTGTGTACATGTATGGGTGTGTGAGGCAGGTTGTGCAACCTCGAATGTCTCCTAGGTGCCTGCCTTGTTTGTTTGCTTCCCTCGCCCCCACTTTTGGGGGACCCGGGGCTCAACGATTAAGCTAGGCTGACTGTCCTGTACACCCCAGGGACTTGCCTGTGTCTTTCTAGTTCTAAGAGCAGAATTCCATGTCTGAGTTCAGCACCCTTAGGCTAAGTAGTGCCTGAAGACAGAAGCTACCACATTGTGTACTGAAGAAGCTAAAACTCTGTTTGGACCCAATCGGGACTCCAAGCCAGCTGACAGGCCTAGGCTAATATAGCTTGGCATGGTGACAGACACTCTTAAGTGGCTGGCCCGGTGAGGAGCCCCTTGTTCATGCACCCTCATCTGCAGCTGCCTGTAGACACCCTTGACACCCGGTCCTCTCGCCTTACTGTGAATCCTGGGAGCCCGATGGGCCCAGGTAATCCTGTTGCTCCGGGCCTCCCTTCGTCACCTGGTTCTCCTTTCTCCCCAGTTGGGCCGTCTAGACCCTACAGATCGACAAAGATCTCTGTCAGTGAAGCTCAGAGCCATCATGCTGAGCAAACGTGCCCATCTGTGGCATGCATACATGCGTGATTCCCTTCCTCCAAGGGTGGGTGGCCAGGGGTGGTGCCATTTCACGGATGGTACTACCGAGGCCCAGAGAAAGCTCCTCAGCTAAGTCAGCAGCCTAGCTGGACTGGGCGTTGGGAGGGGGGGGTCCTTTCCCATTCATGCAAACTCCGATGTACGGCTTCCACATGCTTCTGGAGAAGCAGGCTCACAGCCCTGCCTGTGTCTTTTTCAACAGTCCATGGGGGTTCCAGCAAAGGCGTTGTTATTCCCATCTTAGAGATGGAAAACTGAAGCTCTGCAAGGTTCAGTGACTTCTCCCAAAGACACAGATGAGGTTGGTACAGGACTCAGGTCTCCTGCGTGGGGACACTGATACCAGGATACCAGCCTTCATAAGTGAGCAGCAGTAAAGTAAATCTTGGTTCTCTGAACTCGGGAGCAGCTGGCAGCATGCAGAGCCCATGTCAGGCTGGAGGTGGTGCATGCAGGGTGCTAGCTGTCCAGACACTTACCTGGGGGCCTGCTTGTCCTGTCTCCCCTTTCTCCCCAGGGCTCCCTGGGGGTCCGGTCTCTCCCTTCATTCCCGGAGGCCCATCTTTTCCTGGGGGTCCCTGAGGGCCAGCGGGCCCCATATCTCCTGGTTTTCCTCGAGGTCCCTATAGAAATATTAACGGCACTTCTTAGGGATATTAATGGAGAAAGGAGGGAGGGAGAGATCAGAAAAGGCTTGGTGGTCAAAGGCTGGGGTCACTGGCACTGAGTGGGAACTCATAGAGATCCCCAGGCTGGCTCTTCCTGACCCTCCTAACTTTCCCTGGTTGGGCCTGCTCCTGAGCCCTCCTGCCCACACTCCCTGGGTGAGAACCACTTGCAGAATTCTTGCTGTAGACAGTGTTGTTTACCTTATCCCCATCATGTCCTGGAGGGCCTGGCAGTCCAATCTCCCCCTGCAGCAGGGGCAACAGAAACGGTTTAGAGTAAAGACACTAATGCTCACCTCCTTGGTACCCTGCCTCTGCCCCCATAGCGCCTGGAAGGCACACCTTTGATTGCCTTGGTGTCACAGATCAGGATCCCAGAGTATGGTGGTGGGGGGAACTGATTATCCCGTGACTCATGTCTTAGCCACAGTGTCACACGGCTGTCTCTGAGAGCCCTGGTTACCTTAGCCCAACCCTCCTGTCCTCACTGTCTACAGGAGGTTCCTATCCACTTCACAGCAATCTCTGACCCTTCCTCGTTTAGGTTGGGATCTGGGAGGAAGTGGTAACATGATGTGGGAAGGAGCAGAGGAGAGAGGCTGCTAATTCTGCTGGATGCATCTGTAGTGACTTCCTGGAGAAGGGTACCTGGAGGAGGTCAGGCTCTCAGAGGCAGAGAGAAAACACAAGGTTTCTTCCAGAAAAGCCACCAAAAGGGTTGGCAGAGGATGAGAATAATGGCAAAGGCACTGAGTGAGGGAGGTTGAGAGCCGGAAAGGGGTAACCTGGGTCTGGTGGCTGCCACCAGGGCTATGTTCCAGGTCCCACTGTATCTGAGGGCTTCTCTGAAGCACAAGACCAAAGGCTAACTACCAGGGAAGAATGGCAGAGCTTGAGGCTGGGAGTGAGGGAAATGGAATGAGTGGTAGGGCCTAAGGTACAGAGAGGAATGACAGGCAAGTGTGGTGGTCCTGGGAAGATAGGAGAATCACAGAACATGCCCCCCCACACCTTCCCAGTCCCCACCTCTCCAGTACTCACCCCTCAACAGGGCAAGTCTTACCCTTTGACCTGGACTCCCTGGAGGTCCAGGTGGGCCTGTTTGTCCAGGAAGACCAGGAGGACCCTAGAAAGGAAAGCTAGAACTTTATAGCAGAAGGGGTGGCTGTCACCAGAGGGCTCTATGTAACATTTCCTCAGGGGTGTGTGTGTGTGTGTGTGTATACTCATGCATGCACACACAAGCTATAGCACAAATGTGGAGGTCAGAGGACAACCTTCTGGGAGCTGGTTCTCTTTTTTTTTCCCCTTGATGATATTCAGGTCACCAGGTATGTGCAGTAAACAGCTTCACATGCTGAGCTATCTCCCGGGCCCAATGCTTGGCTTTTTATGTGGGTTCTAGGGATCAAACTTGGGTCTTCATGTTCAAAAGTCCAGCAAGCATGTTATCAACTGAGCTATCCCCCCTACCTCTAGTGGCCTTTTAAAATAATATATTTTAATGTTCCCATATGAAGTTCATTGGTTCTGGAACGTTATGGTTTGTATCAGTGTCCAGGGATGAGGTGTCCCTGGAAATAGAATTTGTCTGATACAAGGTCTTATCAGTGGCTCCAGCTGGGTCAGAATTCACTTCATAGACCAGGCTGGCCCTGAACTTGGGGGTGACGCTCCTGTCTCTGCCTCCTGAGTCCTAGGTCTACAGGTGTGAGTCACCTTGTGTGTCATCCTGCTGCATAGTTTCCAAATATTAGAGGAACAGAGACTCCCACACTTCTGGAACCTTGGGGCCCCTTTCCTTCTCCACCGTGGAGGCTGGAGTTGGTGACAGTTGTCATAACTACAAATGTTTCCCTCGAGCCTGCCGCTGGTTGGCACATGTGGAACCCAGCATGGAATTGCAGGGTTTTTCCAGGCACAGATACTGAAACTGCATAGACAGCTGCTACTCATTTTCCAGAGAGAGAGAGAGAGAGAGAGAGAGAGAGAGAGAGAGAGAGAGAGAGAGAGAAACTATGCCCCAGAGATGGTAAATACCATCCAGAGTCCACATCACATTGTGCCTGTGTGAACCATTGTGTAGATGAGGAACTGTCACCACCAATAGCCCTGATAGAGGGACACACAGTTCCCTCCCCTTTCCAGGCTTGTTGCACTGTCTGCCTGGCATGACCCAGAAGCTCAGTTCATGCCTTCTGGAGGTCAGAACTCTAGACTGTCCTCTCCATGCCCAACCCAGCGCCTGAGGGAAAACCAGGGAGGAGTGCGTGCGACTTACCATCAAGGCCAGTGTCCTGATCTCCTGAAAAAAAAAAACACAGGCCAATCAGCTGGAGGACAACAGGCTCCAGCTGCCAGCCCTCCTCTGCAGTCAAGTCCCTCTGAAGGCACGGGGCGGAGAAGACCTCACAGCTGGGCTCTTGGGGCTGTGCCACCCCCACACATCCCAAAGGGTTGTCATTTGGATGGAAAACATCCAGATGGGGGCTCTCAAAAGCTCAATGCTGTCCTGGGTGGACTAGACCTGCTTACTGTGTGGGGTGTGAGCTCTTAACTGAAGGCGAGAAGGACATAGCACTCATTTTCTTAATTCCTGCAGGGGCTTCACCTATTCTTTCCTTTCCTCCCAGAACCCAGAGCAGAGGCTGGCAAAGCACTTCCTTAAAGCTCAGCAGGCAGCTGACCTGTTGGACCTGACAAAGACTCCTACACCTCCACACAGCTTCAAACACTGGAGCTCCGGAACTGCCTGGTCCCCATTAAAGACGGGGTGTGGGGGCTGCCAGTCTAGTGGGCTGAAATGTGCTAAAAACCCTTCAGCACATGGGACAGCTCTTCCACTTACTGCCACCATGAGCCAGCCATGAGTGAATGTGCCAAGACAGGGGCACCTATTTAAAAGACGGGGGCTCATGAACTTGAAACAGGACGAAACTGCTGGAAAACTGTGTTTCAGACAGGCAATGGCAGCTCCTACCAGGTGAAGGGGGTGCTCACAAGCCATGAGCCCCCAGAGCACCGAGGGGTGGCATTTTATGGGAAGAAGGGGATTCCCAATGGCTCTTTGCTCCGCCAGAGCCAAGTTTAACCAGCTGGACTAAGACCTCCACTAGGACTTGGAGATCGCCAGCCTCTAGAGTGGAGCCCACTCACCTGAAGCGCCTCATTGATGTTTCCATTGTAATCCACCATCTCTCCCTTCCCGGGTTCACCCTTGGCACCCTAGAAGGCAGAGGAGGGCTCGGTCAGAGCCTGGAACAGGAGGGGCCTGAGAGCCTGCAGCCTATGGTGGCGGTCCCTGTAGCTGCCTGGACACGGGGTGGCACAGAGCATCTGGGGCTGTTTGCCGGGGTGCTCAAGGCCTTGTGGAAGAAACGAGCAGTGTGTGCTTGAGCTTAAACTACACAGACCCAGAGATGGATGGGTCTAGCCACCATGGCTAAGCAGACCTCCCTCCTAGGGACAGCGCACGGTTCCCTTCCCAGCTCTCCACGAGCTCAGGGTCAAGTCCCTTCGTGCTACAATTCCAGGTAGACGAACATACCTTGGGGCCAGCTGGTCCCTGCACCCCAGCTGCTCCTGGCTGCCCCTGTGGCAGACAAATGAGTGAGGTGGTTGGTAAGGGCTGAAGGTGCGAACATTGATGTCCTCAAGTGAGCTACACTTCAGGGGTCACAGAGGGGCCAGGCAGACCATTCATCTCGGATTAAACCAACAGGACAAACCTGTATGCTTCAGTGCTGGCTCTGCCCCCTTCCAGAAACATCCCTAACGTTGCCCACACTTTCTTCCTCCGAGTTTGAGTTACCTGGGATCCTACTTCTTTTGCACTTAATGATATCCCTTCTTTTCTGCCCTGTTGTTAGAGATTCTCCTCTGTCCCTTTGGCCACCTTTTTTCCAGTTCCCTAAACCAGTCACAACCTTGGCAGTGGGTTTTTAGCTCTTTGCTTCCTCTGACTTCCATTCTGCACTGGTTGCAGGGGCTCATTTTCTGGTGTCCAGTGATGGCCTCAATGAGCCCATGTGACATTTTTAGGGACCACTCTCCCTGGGACAGAGGGAACCACAGGGTGAAACACAGAGTCCAGGGATGCCACCGCTAGAGGGATACTGATGTCCTAGGGTGGGCTAGGGGCTGGGGGCTGTTCCTAATGGAAATAGGACCAAGTGACATGGAATAGATAGAACAGTGGTGTCAAGTGAAGGACAAATCACACATCTAGTTTTCCCGTGACCTTTGAAGGCAAAACACAAAGTCAACGATAAAGAGAACTTGAATGCTGCCCCTTTGAGGAACTGTCCTCTGTGTGCCTCCAATCTCAGCATTTTGGTTATCATGGGCCTGTGAAAGAGGCAGGGAGAGCCAGAGAGGAAGGAGTTCTCCATCTAGATCTATGGCTTGGGAAGCTACTATAAGCCAGGGTTCAGACTCGTTCCCCAGCTGAAATGTTCCATTCTCCAGGTAGGCTTTTGCACGCCCATTGTCTCAGAGGTTGCTTCTCTGAGGTTCCAGTCACAAGATGGTATCAGGAACCATTGCTGGCTAGCCCAGGGTCAGCACTGGGGTCAAGTCAGACTAGTGATGGTTGGATTCCTGCGTTGTGTTTGAACACCCCTAGCCATCCTCATCGTGTTGTTCCTGATTGTGGGGGACTCTACCTTGTCTCCTTGCTGTCCTGGAGGTCCAGCCTGGCCATCCACACCAGCTTCTCCCTGGGAAGCAGAGAAAGAAGGTAAGGACACACTGTGCAGCCAGGTCAGACACTGGAGAGCCATAGGTCTGTTGGAAAGACTATACCAGGACTATACCAGGTCCTGCCTGCCTGGGCAACAGAAGGGGACACAAAGGCCTTGGGAATCAGTGTAGAGAACCCCGTGAGTTCAGGATGGGCTGTGTCGGGAGAGACATGAAGGCAGAGGCCACTCCAGCACTTCTTTTAGTGGCCCTGGAAAGTGGACCAGAGTTTGGGGACACAGCTTTCTAACTCTCCTCCCTTTATATCAGAAGACATAGACACGGTGGCCAGGCATCCCCAAGTCCCCATTGAGACCCAAACTGTGACAACCTCATGGCCTGTGACCCTAGGTTCAAGAGCATGGGGTGGTGGTGCTGCCGCCTCTGGCAAGGTCACAGCTCCTGCTGAGTTAGGCTGGAACGTTTCTCTAGGATGCTGGGAAGGCAGCAACCTCACGTGCTTAACACCTTGCCCTCCTTGTTCTATCTACCTGCTCCTCTTTGGGGCTCCACATCTCTATTGACACAGATGCCAGCAAAGACTCACCTTTGGCCCAGGGGGCCCAGGGAGCCCTGGGGGGCCAGGCTCCCCTCTGCCTCCTCCAATGGCATTGCCTGCATCACCTTTTTCTCCCTGGGGAGGGGGAGGGGGAGAGGGAGGAGGAGAGGGAGACTGAGAACAGCTTCTTCAGGATGTCTGGGGAGGCAGTGCCCTACCGTCTTAGAGCACTGCTCCCCTAGCCCTTCTTGTTTTGTTTTCAAGACAGGTTTCTCTGTGTAGCTCTGGCTATTCTGGAACTCGCTTTGTAGACCAGGCTGGCCTCGCACTCACAGAGATACACCTGCCTCTGCCTCCCTTGTGGCCCCCTGGCTCTTGTCTATCAGCCCCTCCTTGGCCTCTGCTTCCTGTTGGACCTCCATCCTGACTTATTCTTTCCTAATGCTCTTCGTACGGGCAATGGCCGACACCCCTGCTCTGTTCCCATGTGAGCCTGGCTCTTAGAACTCTCAGGATGGAACAGAAATCCTGGGCACAGTACACAGTTGAGTCCCCCTCTCCTGGGAGCCCCTGGAAGGGAGAGGAGAGCAGTTTGGAAAGTCAGAGCTTGGGAATTCCCCCTTGTATCCACTTTACTGTTGCCTTTATGTCTGCTCCCTTGTCCCCGTCCCCCCCCCCCACTGGCCCGTCTTTTCTGTCTGCCTTCTCTTGCCTCTAGACAGAACCCATAGGCCAGAATGTCCTTTTTGAGAAGCTTGTGTTGTGGACTAAATTGTGTTCCAGCAAAGTTTGGTGTTGAAGTCCTAACCTCTAGTACTTCAGAAAATGACCTGTTTGGGAAATTGGGTAACTGAGGATCAGTTAAGATCAAATATGAAGGGGATCACACTGGAGGAGATAGGACCCCATTTTCCCATGACATCATAGGATGGGGAAGTCTGCAGACAGACAGACAGACACACAGCTGATTCGTGAAAATGGAAGTAGATGAGGTGAGGCTTCTGCAAACTGTCCTAAATCACTCAAGAGCAAAAGGCTTCAGAACGTACTCCCCCCCCCCCCCCATCTGCCCTTGGACTCCTGCCTCCAGCGCTGAGAGGCTGGAAGTTCTGCTGTTGATTTGTTTGGTCTGTGGGTCGTTGATTCACCATTCCCTGCTTCAGCTCTGTTCAGCGTTGAAGAACTAAGCTATCTGTCCCCACGGCACAAACTGCTGAGCCTGGTAGGGTTACTGGAATCCAAGCTTCATTTCATAGGTGGAGCCAGTCTGCCTCGAGACAGGTGACTTAGGACGGCCCCTTTCTGAGCTAACCGGCAGAGCCAGTCTCCTCCAGGTCTCGCGTGGCCCACCTGTTAGGGTACCGTCTTCACTTTGCCTCCACAGCCTCCACAGTGTCTGTATGACCCAGCACTGTGTCGTAACAAAATACCAGGCCTGGGTGGCTGAGATAGCAGAGGTCTAATCTCTTATCATGCCCAACTGCCATCTGGGTGCCTGTGTGAGGGAGAAGGGACATGCTCTCCTAGCTGTCTTCTGTCTGTTCTCACTTGGCAAAGAGGAAAACTATCTTCTTCTGATAAGTCTACCGGTGCCATCAGGTTAGGGTCCCATCCTTGTGACCTCATTTAACCTTTATTATCCCCTAAAAGCCCTATCTTCTAGTGCAGACACCTTGGGGCTCTGGGCTTCAGCATATGAATTGGGGTGGGGTGGCGTAGTTCACTCCAGAGCAGTGCCCAATGGAAATGCCACCCCACCAACAACCAGCAGGGAGTTGATGCAGGTTGGCATTAGAATTCTTGTCTCAACAGTGCAGAGTGTGGTAATGCCATTCCTGTATACAAGAACATGATCTGGGGACTCTAGGGCCACAACCTTAATGATCTTTCCAGCCGGAGCCAGCAAAGATGGCACACTGAGACTGTAGGTGTCATCTCCCGGCAGCTTGCCCTTGGGTACAGACTGCTTGGTGACAGGGTATGGAGGCAGGAAAGGAGGTAGAGAGCCAGGCAGAAGCCTAGTAAGGACGACTGGGAGTGGGGAAAAGGAAGGTCTGACTAGCTCCCCACTGCCCAACCTTGTCTGGGCTGCCCCTGGGGTGGGTTTTAGCCTGGCACTCCCAATAGCTAGAGCGAAAGAGACATCCTATCTACAGAAATGCCTGGCAACAAGATGACGAGGTAGGGTCCTTGTCCCCTGGCCTTTCACTGGTAGCCAAGGACTTCTGGAAGGGTTTGTGTCCCCAGGTTGGCTGGTCCATGGCACATCCCTTTCTTCCACATCATGCCTACTCAGCACAGTAGCTACAGGGTGGAGCCCATGGGGCTGGTGTCCCCTGAGGCATTCTGTCCTACCCTCTGTCCCTTCTTTCCCAGTGCATCTGGGGCCCTAGCTTCCTTGCATCTCTCTCAGTGATAAGAGAAAGCCACTGATAAAAGGTCATGGTGGTGAGGGGAGGATGGGGTGGAATCAGATACCAGGGTTTCCAGACAACTATCCCCAGGTTCCCTGTAAACAAGAGGTGTTCAGATAAATATATGGGGACTGCATACCGCATTGGCTTTTCAGGATTTCCCAGAGCACATTGAGCAGCCAGGCCTCCTGCTTGCCAGATAAGCACACATCCACTATCCCTAGCCTTCTTTTATCCTTCTCTTGACCAAATGTCTTGCCAAGTTGAGTGTGCTTGATTTGAGTTTGGGACTTTCCTGCCTCAGCCTCCCATGGAGGCAAAATTCTAGCCTGTGCACCTGGCCTGACTCCATGGAAGATTTTTTTTTTAACACAATGATTTTCAAGTTAGTTGGATATTTCTGTCATGCTACATGAACATGTTATTGTTCCAGATATGATGAGACACCAGGTAAAGTGCGGGGGGGACAGTATATCATGGCCTCCTGGCCCTTCCCCTTCCCCCAGCAGCTGCCACGCATGCAGGCGGGGCTAGGAAAGAGGAGATTCCTTGCAGTCTGCTCACATACACCCTGGCTGGACTTCAGGGGGGCAGAAGCAAATTGGTGGTCCCTGTCGGCCTCACCCCGCAGTCAATCTCATTTTTCTATGCCCCGCAGGATTCCCTTTTCGTCAGTACCTTGGCTCCTGGAGTCCCAGGCTCGCCCTGTGTGGAAACAAAGAAGTCCCAGTGAAGAGAGAGAGAGTCAAAGGGGGAACAAGGGCTCTCTGCTTGGAGGGAGGGGCACTTCCTCTGCTCAGGGGAAACTACAGGACAAAGGCCTTCTGGGAGGCTGTTCCCAAGGGTCTCATTTTCCCCTAGATCAGTGGTTCTCAACCTTCCTAATGCTTCATCCCTTTAATGCAGTTCGTCATGTTGTGGTGACCCCCAACCATAAAGTTATTTTTGTTGCTACTTCACAACTGCAATTTTGCTACTGTTATGAATCATAATGTTTATCTCTGTTTCCTGATGGTCTTAGGCAACCCCTGTGAAAGGGTCATATGACCCACAAAGGGGTTATTATCCATGGGTTGAGAATTGCCAAGGACACAGTCAATAAGACAAAATGGCAGTCAAGTGAATGGGAAAGAATCTTCACCAACCCCACATCAAACAGAGGACTGATCTCCAAAATATATAAAGAATTCAAAAAACTAGGTAACAAAATACCAAATAATTCAACTGAAAAATGGGGTAGAGATCTAAACAGAGAATTCTCAACAGAAGAATCTCAAATGGCCAAAAGACAACACTCAACATCCTTAGCCATCAGGGGACTGCAAATCAAAATGACTCTGAGATACCATCTTACACTAGTCAGAATGGCTAAGATCAAAAATACTGATGACAGTTTATGCTGGAGAGGATGTGGAGTGAGGGCAACACTCCTCCATTGCTGGTGGGGGTACAAACTTGTACAGCCACTTTGGAAAATCAAAGTAGTTTCTCAGAAAATTGGAATCAACCTACTTCAAGACCCAGGAATACCACTCTTGGGCATATACCCAGAGTATGCACACTCATACCACAAGGACATTTGATCAACTATGTTCATAGCAGCATTATTTGTAATAGCCAGAACCTGAAAACAACCTAGATACCCCTCAACTGAAAAACGAGTAAAGAAAATGTGGTACATTTACACAGTGGAGTACTACTCAGTGGTAAAAAAACAACATCTTGAAATTTGCAGGCAAACAGATGGAACTAGAAAAAAAATCATCCTGAGTGAGGTAACCCAGATCAAGAAGGACAAACACGGTATGTACTCAGTCATAAGTGGATATTAGGTATAAAGCAAAGGATAACCAGCCTATAGTCCATGGCTCTAGAGAAGCTAGGTAACAAGGAGAATTCTAAGAGAGACATATATGGATCCCCTTGGTAAGGGGAAATAGACAAAAACTCCTGAGAAAATTGGGGGTGTCTGTGGAGGGGGGAAGGGAGGGCAGAAGGGGAGGGGAAGAGGAGAAGGGAAGAGGGAGGGGAACATGAGGGAATGGGATGGCTGACATGGGGGAAGGACAGAGAGGGAGAGCAAGGAAAGAGGTATCTTCATTGAGGGAGTCATTATGGATCTAGCAAGAAACCTGGCACTAGGGAAATTCCCAGGGATTGACAAGGATGACCCCAGCTAAGACTCTAAGCAATAGTGGAGAGAATACCTGAACTGGCCTTTCCTTGTAATCAGATTGATTACTACCTTGTCAACATAGAAACTTCATCTGTCAAGTGATGGACGCAGATGCAGAGATCCACAGTTAGCACTGGACTGAGCTCCCAGAGTCCAGTCAAAGAGAGGGAAGAGTGATAATATGAGCAAAGGGGTCAAGACCATGATGGGGATACCCACAGAAACAACTGACCTGAGGTAATGGTAGCTCATTGACTCCAGACTGTGTGAGGGAACTTGCATAGGATCAAACTAGGCCCTCTGAATGTGGGTGACCGTTGTGTGGCTGGGGCAGTCTGTAGGGCCACTGGCATTAAAGGGATGAAGCATTAAGGGTTCAGGAAAAAGACGTTGGCTCTTCTCTCGTAGACTTTGGAAGCCCGTGGAAGCTGGTTCTGAGTTTGGGAAAGACCTGGCTTCTCTCAGTGCCAGACTAAGGAGGCCCTGAATGGAGGCTGGAGACCTGGCTGAAACCGTTTTTCTCCCCTGGGTCCCGCTGCAATGCCGCTGAGCCCCTGTGCCGCAGCTCTGTGGTCTCATGATACTCTGCCCCTAATACATAGAGCGACAGTGTCTACCAACCTTCAATCCGGCCACGGCGATCCCAGGAGCCCCCTGGTAGAGAAAAAAAAATAGGCATGAGGGTCTCTGAGTTCAGAGGCAGCTGGCCAAGCCGCTCTGCCTGGCCTTCCAGCCTGCGCGTTTCTGCTGACTGACAACCAGCAATGCCCTAATGTGGGAGAATGTGACAAACTGAGCTTGGCACCCCAAGAACGCACTTGAGGATGGAATATGGGCTGTCGATCTGCCGAACTACTGGACTTCACTGGAATGTACAGTGGGGACAGAGAAGCTTGGGCTCGTAGGTCCCCGTGGACAAAGGGTGGTGACTACCAAGCAACACCATAGGAAGGCACTGGTTTCGCCAAAGCAGAGTGCACCCTTCTGTATAAGTGGGGCTACTGCCACTCACAGCTCTCTAGACCTCGGCCCTCAAGAACCGGGAGCAAACCCCACTCCTTCCTTTGTGTGTTGTGTATGTGTGTATGCACATGTGTTTGGAGGGATATACCCCATGTAAACACGTGTGGAGGCCAGCGGTCAATGCCAGGTTCTTCCTCTATTGCTCTCTACCTTAGTTTTTGAGGCAGGCTCTCTCACTGAACCTGGCGCTCACTGGCTGTCTAGACCGGCTGGTCAGCAAGCTCACAGGACCCTCCTGTTCCCTCTTCCCAGTGCCTTATAGGCATGCACCACTCTATTTATGTGTAGTTGTACAGGCTGGTCCTGAACTCCTGATCCTCCTATCTCCACCTTCCAAGTGCTGGATCACAGGTGTGTACCACTACATCTGGTTTGCGAAATTCATTTTCATATTTCCCCAAGGCCACATACTTTGAGGTGACAATGTTGTTCAAAGTTCCACTTAGAAAAGCCCAAGAGGGGTTGGAGAGATGGCTCAGAGGTTTAGTGCACTGGCTGCTCTTCCAGAGGTCCTAAGTTCAATTCCCAGCAACCACAAGGTGGCTCACAACCATCTGTAATGAGATCTAGTGCCCTCTTCTGGTGTGCAGATAGAACACTATATACATCATCATCATGCCCAAGAGGAGGATGTTGGGATTCTTGTTTTCTTTGGATCTCAGGACCATACTAGAACTGATAACTGAGAAGGGTATTTATGAACCATAAAGTCTAGGAGGCAACCAGAGCCACATCACATTAGCCTCACTCATGTTAGGAAAGAAAGATATAGGAAGGGGGGTGGTTGAGGGAGTGCAGATCCCGTGTTCCCAACAGGTTGTGAGAAGAAAGGGATCCAAGAAGGAACTAAGGTTCCCAGAGTTTTGGAGAGGAATATGCACAGGGAGGGATGGGTACCTTGGCTCCATGCTTGCCGGGCATTCCCGGCATGCCCCGTTCTCCCTGGAAAGAGAAACCACGAGAAAAGGATTAGACTCAGCATTATGGCCCACAAGCTTGAGCATCCAACCCCCATGGGTTCAGGGGACCCTGCCATGGCAGCAACCACATGGGCCACTTCCCTCAGTTCCGTGACACCATCTTGCAGGAAGACTCGAGTCATAGGTGTAGAGGAGAAAGAGAGAGACGAAGAGGAGGATGGGGGTTGAAATTAACAAGAACAGAGAGAGAGAGAGAGAGAGAGAGAGAGAGAGAGAGAGAGGGAGAGAGAGAGAGAGAGAGAGAGAGATTAAACCTAGTCAGGGAGATGCCCTCGAACTAGATCTGCAGCTGAGGATGCTTCTGCCTCAATGATGCTGGGCCTGGAGTCAGCCTGTGGCAAGAGCAGCCATGTGGCTACTTACCTTCCACAGACCTTTCCATCCCCAGCAGGTTTGCTAACATGGTGCCCACTGCTGGGTCAGACATGTGCTTCTACTTTTACCCAGGGCCTCCTCTTCCCAAGCTCTTGGGGCTTGTGAGCTATCGTTCATTTTTTCCAAGCCCCTGTCTGATATTGTCTGGCGACACGCATGCTGCAGCTTTTCTAGGGTTCGTGGGCAGAGCTGTGCCATCTCAGCTCTGTCCCTCTTTACTTTCAAGGTCTTCCTCTCTCCCGCAACCATCAGATGTGCAGGAGCTGGGGGCACCAAGAAGGCACTCACACCATCATGAAACGGGTCAGATGACAGCCAGTGACAAAGGGGGGGCTAAAAAAGGGGAGTCAAGACTTCAATCCAACTGTCTAGGGGATAGCTCTTGTCTCACGCTCTGAACCCCACACGGCACCCCAGTATGAAGATGCAGCAGGGCTCTGCCAGCCTGCTGTTGCTGGGGAAAGGGAAATCCAGAGCCCAGACGCAGACTCCCACTGGGGCTCCCCCCTGGCCTGTACTGCTTCATCTGCTCGGACTCTCACAGGACTGCCCTCCCTTCTCCAACAGAGGCGAGAGCGACTCCCACTCTTCCTCCACGCCAGACCCTCCCTACTGGTGTCTCCAAGCCTCCCAGCACATGAGCTAGATAATGAGGCTTCTAACTTCCCGGTCTCCACTGCCCACAGATAAAAGGCATGGGGGCTCCTGGGCTGCTGAGCCCGGTACTCTGAAGTCTGTGTCCATCCTTGTTTCCTGATGAAGATAAACCACTGTGATCCTGAAAGTACCATCCACTTGCATGGCCTCACAACTCTCTGCTGCTTCCTCAGTTCAAAGGCATATTTAGGACTCTGTGAGACCCTTTACTGTCCCCATGTCCTAGTTCTGGGTCCTCACATTGTATCTTCTACCCCTAACACTGGACTGAACCTGGAGCTTCATGTATGCTAGGCAATCGTTTTACTGTTAAACTCTACTCCCATGAGATGTCTTTACCTTTAATTTCGAGACACAGTCTCACTAAGCTGTGCAGGCTGGCCTTGAGTTCACTTTGTCACCTAGGTAGGATTGTGAGCCTCCTGCCTCGGCTTCCTGATGATTCGGGGTCACAGACTAGTGTCACCACGCCCAGCTTGCTGTGCACTCGACATCTGTACACACGTTCCTGCCCATCTGGGACAGATACTGTACTGCATTCATCATCTTCAAGCTAAGTGCCTGAATTCTACAGAAGCCCCCAACCTTTATGTCCAAACACCAAATAAATCCTCTTCCACCCTGACCTGCTCAGGGTGCCCGAGGGGGTCTACATGGGCAAGTCTGCTCTGTGGCCAGCAGAGGGTGCAGGAGGACCTTCTCTGAACTTTGCCATCTTGGCCACAGTGGTCTTAAAGGCCCCTCGGTGTCCTCGGTGGCACTCATTTCTAGAGGATCAGGTCCCCTGATAAGATTCCAATGGGCTCCACCACTCTGACTTAGCCAGGAGGAGTCCCTCCCTAGTCCTGTGGTTCTTAACCTGTGGGTGGCAACACACTTTGGGGGTTGCATATCAGATCTTTACATTATGATCCATAACAGTAGCAAAATTACAAAGTAGCGACAAAGTAACTTTATGGTGGGGGAGGGGGTGTCACCATAATGTAAAGAACTGTATTAAAGGGTCGCAGCATTAGGAAGGTTGAAAACCACTGTCCTAGATAGAGTCCCTTTGTGTGTGCAGGGATGTTGGAGGACTATCACCTTGGGAAGGCCTGGCTGCTCAGAAGCCCCCGTCTGGTTTATTCCTGAACTCTCTGCAAGGTCTCTGAGATCCTTCCCACCTCCTGTGTGTGACTCTGGTCTAGGTGTCAGCGTGACTGGGTTTTTTTTTTTTATCTCTGAGTCCACGCTTCTTTTTTGCACAGTGAGATCAAAGTGGATCTATTTTCCCCCTGCTCTGCCCCAGCCCCACCCTGGCTGCTTGCATGGCTCTGGGGAAGGAGGTCAGTTAGAGCTGGGGAGGAGAGGTCTGGTCCACGGTTCCAGAAAAAGGAACTTAGCTTTGGATAGAAGTCTAGAAGTGGGTATTGGTGGGGTTCCACTGTCCCTTCCTGTGCCTCCAAGATGGCCAAGGATGGTTCAACTGGGGAGAGACAGCCTGCTGCTGAGGGCAGCTGAGAAGCCATGCACACGGGCTAACCCAAATTGTCCTTAGCTCAGCTGGCTTGACCTTGCGAAGGCAAGCCTGTGCACACAAAAGAACCAGCCATCCTTACTTCCTTCTCAGGAGCAGTCCTCTGTAGGGTGGCTGAGCTCCCTCTTCCTCACCCCCAGCCCCCCTTGGTTGATCTTGGTCTCAGGGCCTCAGGACTTCCCTCCCTCCTGCCCTTTTGCTGGGCAGGAAGCAGGGGCGCCTGGCTGACCCCACACCGGGGCTCTCTTCATTCATTAGCTTTACTGCTCAGCTCCAGCCTAGGGGCCTGCCCTGTCTGACCTCTGGAGAGGCCAGAGAGCATTGCTTCCTGGCTGGGGGCGAGGCACCCTTCGGGATCCAAGATGCTGCTGCTCCGGAGGGGGAAGCGGGGGCTGGCGTGGCCATGGCTGAAGGACACTGATACACTTTGAAGCCGTGGCATGTCTTCATGAGATTTAGGGCCTCCTTTTCTCCTTTTCTTATTGCCCTCTTGAGTTTTTTCAGTTCCAAAGGAGCAGGTGGAACTGTGCTTGGCTCTGCTGGCTCAGTGCCGTGCTTGGCTTTGCAGCTTGGGTCTCACAGCTGTCCAAGCCTATGGTTTTGATTGCTCTCTGCCTTGCCTTTCCAGTAGGGATTCCAGAGGCTCCCTGGTGGTGGTGTTGGGGCTCTCCACAACCTATCTGGACCATCCTGTACCTGGGCAAGTGGGTGCTCCAAGTGCCCCAAAGGGTCTTGGCTCCACTGCCCAGCATATGATGACTGTGACTCCCAGGTAGCCAGTCACCCTTGGAGGACGCTGGCTCTTTAACAGGGTGCCAAAAGACAATAGGTGGAAGCTGCAGGTGGGGGGGGGGAGGTAAACTGCAGTCATTGTGGTTCAAGAGACACATGGTAAGGGCTGCACTAAGTGATTTTGAAAGCCTGTCGCAGCTCCTAGGAGGCCCCTCATGTGTCCCCACCCCCAGTATCAACAGCTTCTGTGTCCTTTGAAGTTTCTAGGTGGGAGGACCCATCCTTTCCAGAGATGACAGGATGGCACAAGCTTGACCAACGGGTGTGGCCTCCTAATTGGTGATTTACTGTTTGTTGAACAAGCTGCACAGGGACTTGGCAAGAAGTCTGTCTGGAGGGAATAGGGGTGGGGCATCAATGTCAGCTCTGCAGCCAAGCAAAGGGCCAGCAGGCAAGGGACATGAATGGATTTCCCTAACTCGGGGCCAGGGCTCTCTTACAAGGGGCCAGTGACATAGCATCTTTGTTCTCTGCAGGGGATGGGAGATTGTCTGGCGAGTGGACTGGGAAAGCTGGGGAGCTCCTGGGTTGGAAAAGCTGGAGAGATGAGGGTAGGAGACCCAATACTTTTCCGAGAAAAAGGTGACTGAGTTCCCACTTCCCCAGCTTCCCTGCCCAGAAGCAAGAACCCAAGGAACCATGGAAATCCCAGGTCCTCCGGTAATTAGGGCTGGCAGGGAGTGATCCAGGGAATTCCTGGGTCGGGTGCCCCATTGAAGGCTTGGGGCTTTGGAAGGATGGCTGGCTTGTAATCGCAATTTGAGATCGGTTGGTTGTGTAGTCAGTTCCAAAGGAAAAGTCAGTTCTAATTAATCTGTGGACTTTGGAGGGCAGAACAGAGCCCAGAGGTCATGGAGTGGGGGCTGGGGCTGTCCCGTCCCCTTGAGGCCCATGTCTCCCTGTTCTTATCTGCACCCATTTCAAGAGTCTGGATGTCCTCACTGGGACTTCCCAACATTGACAGAAAATGCTATATTCCCTCTGCTGCCGGGAAATGCCACAGGGAGCTTGGGTCACTTGGACCCTCTGTGAGCCAGAGGGCCACAGGGATCACTCAGAAGTAGTGACGGTTTGATAAGAGCTGGTTTAGAAGCAAGCACCAGCTCAGCTATCCAGGGTCACTCTCCACTGGGCAAAGCACACTCTCAGCTCATCTAAATGAGGTACCCATGTGCCCAAACCTTCTGTCCTGCAAAATCTGAACCCAGCCAAGCTCTTGGTCTCCACAAAGAGGACTTTTCAGCTGCCACCTCATGTCCTTCCTGGGAAGATGAGGGAGAAAGCCTTTGAGAACACTAATTTCCCTTGGAGGCTCTAACACGCGGGTAGCAAAGTCATTCAGAGTAGTAGGGCTTTGGATTTAGAAAGACCAGGTGTCACCACCTCCCAGCTCTGCACTAGAGGGAGGCAGACTCTGTGATCCACGCTTTGCTAGAGATTATCCAAAAAAAATCCAACTTTTGGAGATGGATTTAACAGAGACAGTACAATGGTGCACAGGGGCTGGGTAGGAGGCTTAGTTGGTAGATTGCTTGCCTAGTATGCACAAAACCCTAGGCTCAATCTCTGGAACCACATACGCCAGGTGTGGGGCAGCACAGCTATAAAACCCCAGCACTCGGGAAGTCAGAAGGATCAGGTGTTCAAAGTCATCCTCAGCTACCTAATAAGTTTAAGGTTAGTTCAACAAGGGGGCGGGGCAATAAAGTGATGCCTGTGGAGTGCCTGGCACCCTGCCTGGCATGGGGGAGGGGTTCAGAGTATTCCTAACAACACTGGTCTTCATCCCACAGACCTATCTATCTCCTTCAGAATGTGTGTCCAGCTACGGTCTTCTACAAAGACCCATGCGGATGGTCTGGGTGCACCTGGCACAGTACTAACTTGGGTGCACCAGGGGATGAGCTCCCATCAGGTTTGTAGGTTTGTGCCCCACACTAGTCTGAACGAAAACTGAGGTTGTGATGTGTGATGTTCGAAACACGCTTTGTATTTGTGCAGCAGAGTTAAGATGGATGGTCGCCATCAACTTGGGCCAAACAGGTACCGCATGGGTACACAACGATATATGCAATGTCTAGGCAGGAGGGTGGCCCTGGGCAGGTACAGGGCTGCACAAGGGTGCCAGTTACCCAGGGTTTTGATCTCAAAGAGCTAGTAGTGACGTAATCCTTGCTGTCCTGGCTGAGAGGACACAGACCTGGTCCAGCCAGTGGAGCAATGGAGTGAGTGCCTTATCCTCATACTTCACATGCCGAGAAATTAAACTCCACCTTGTGTGCCAAGGCTGGGAGACAGAGCAAGTGGAGCTCATGAGGCAGGTCCGTCTGCTACACCAAGGGCTCCCCTTCTCCCACAGAGACCTCCATGGGGCGGGCGCATATCTTTCTCAGCTCCATGTCACCATAACTGGTGACCACGGCTCTCTTGGAGGGGGGGGGGGAACATCTTTCTGACATCCATGTTCACTCCTCTCCCAAACTAATTTCTCCTTCTTGTACCTTAACGAAGCACAGAGTGGGAGGAAAGAAAGAGAAGACTGCTGGGTAAAGGGGGGAGATCGCCATTCAGCCTTCCTCTCCTAGAGGATCCACAGGTGCTTTCAGACAGGCTGGAGAGACTGCGCTTCTGATTTCAGCATGTTCACCAACTGTGAAACTTTATGCAAAGTACTAACACCTGGGGGATAATGGTCTCTCAGCCCTGGCTCTGGTGAGGTTGGTGTGAGACAGATGCCATTGCACTTTGGCTGAACTAAGACGCAGAGGATGGCCGCACTTGACTTAGCATGAGTGACAATCGCTCCGTGTCAGGATTGGGAGGGAAGCGAGAGTCTGTTTGGACACGAGGATTGCGGGGGGGGGGGGGGGTTCTGTCTCCTCACAGGGGACCCCTCTGCTAGTGGACCAGGAGGCACGGAGGAATTGGCGATAGGACGAAGTCACCGGAAGAGGGAGAATGGCGGGAGTGTGGGGTGCTGAGGTTACCTGGGAGGTAGCTAGGGGGGTGGAGGTCCAGGGACGTAGAGGGGGCAGTTATGGCCTTGGCTGTTTAGAAACTGTGAAAAGAGGAGGAGCAGAGAGGCGTGGTCTAGCAAAGAGACACCATAAGGAACTGAGCATGAGAGGATGGGCTGAGGGGGCTCTGACTGCCCTAGACACAACTGGGGAACAAGGTGCCAAGAAGCTACGGCTCACAAAGCTCTGTAAGGCCTCCAGGAAGCCATGGCTTCCCTGAGCAAGAAGGGACTGTAACCTCAACCGCTGCAGACACACCTGTTACCAGTCCAGGCCAGTGGTTCCAGGCCTCTGCCTCTCTCCCTGGCACCTGGCATGAGGAAGTGTCTCGGATGCAGCTAGAACTGGCTTTTTTTCTGGAGGGTCACCATAGGACTTGCTCACGTCTAATCCCGGTAAAGTAGCATAGTCCCGTTCTGTCAGGCTAGAGTTCTCTGCCTGAGCCAGCGTCCTCTTCCCCAGGAGCTGCCCCTCCCTCAGCGGAACTGCAGGGATGCCTGGATTGACTGACCCCTGCTGTCATCAGCCCCCATGGAGGATGGACATGGGTCCAGGTCCCCAGTATCGGGACACCCTAGCCCGCAGCTGGGCCCTCTCCAGCCTCAAGACGACTGCTTCCCACATTCTGTTTTGGATGGATCACACTTGTTTGTGGTGGAGGTAGACACTGCCGGTCACAACAGTCCCAAACAAGGGCATCACCGTGACCCCGGGGGGGCCCCTCTGACAGGTCTCCACCCCTTCACAGCTTGAAAGATCTGACCTGACTGCTAATGGGAAAACCCGAGCCGTGTTGCGCCAGGAGGCAGTAAATTTTGTGAGACTGAGTGAGTGGATGGAGGCAACCGTGAGGGCTGTAATTTCCACTTCCTGACACAATGCAAGCCTCTCAGTTTATGCAGAACTAATTAAAGATCTCTGGTGTCTCACCGCTTCCCCCACCAGGCACCCATAAAACACCACAGCTAATGGCAGCCTCCAGAACCGGAGTGGGGCATGTACTCCTAGCTGAGTGAGTCTCCTTTCCAAGATTTCTTCCCCCACCCATACCTTTCCTTCCTACTGCATTTTCCCCCCTTCTGAAAGGTTCTGGAGGATTCTGGAATCCTTGTTGCATCTGGTACCATGAGAAGGACCCAGACCTGATTTGAATTCTTTGACTTCTCCTAGCTGAGACTCGGGTAAGCCTCAGTTTCCCCATGTGCTAGGTGAGAGCAAATTACAGCAGTCCCCAAGGGGTATAGGATTGGGAACAGTGCAGGCTGCATTGCAGGACAATGCTTGGCCTACTGCTGGCATTCATAAGTCCTGGCTGTCATCGAAAGTATTATACTCTTACAGTTATTGTAGTAACTGCTTCCGGGCCCTGACTCAAATGGTTTCCTTGACTAAAATACTATTTCCTTTCTGATCTGCTAAGGGATCGCAGAGGGCCGCTGCAAACAGTCAGAGAGCTTTCCTGCCCCTTCAATCCATCTGTCAGAAGTAGGTCGCTTCCTATGCTGCTGCAGGTAATGTAGCTGTGTGACCCATTTGAGCAGAAGGTCCTTAGGAAGTGTGGTATTAGATGATGCTGAGAGGGAGCTCATGCATTGAACCTTCCCACCTTGGAGGCTGCTCTGAGCCTCCCTTGCTGTGGGGAAGCCTATCCAGCCTGATGAAAGGCACCTGGAGAGCAGAAGCCACCAGCCAGGACCATCCACAGGCCTGAATAAGGCTATCTTTAACCTACTATCATACTCCTAGTTATCATATGGTAACTCCAGTGAACCCAGGTGGAACTGTAGAACCCCAGGTCACCAATCCACAGAAACATAAGAAATAAGCATGATTTTAAGTTAGTCTATTTGGGATACTTTGTTACATAGCACTAGCTAGCTGATACACCCATTCATAGGCTGAGCACTTAACTGCTTTAACTCTCCCCACTTGGACTCTATCTTTCCACCCTGATTTCAGAGTGCTTTGTAGTAGTAGCACTTAACCGTTAGCAGGGCAACGTAGGGCAATCTGGGTGGGAATGCTTGTCTGTCTGGCCTGAGAACTGCTCTCAAGCAGGGCTGGGTCTGTTTACACCCCCTTCTAGGCTCAGCATGGAGCTTGTGTTAGAGGGGCCCAGTATTCTGGATTACCCAGTCCAGATACCAGACATAGCCAGCCAGGCCAATAAGAGAGACATTCCCTTACTTGAGGTTGGGTTGGACTATCAGCCCACCAAGGCCCTGTCCCATCGGTTCTGAGTATTCAGACAATCTTATAAACAAGGAGGCACATATGGCTGGCATAGGTGTGAGCATATGCTCTTACCCACCCAGCCCTGGCTGTGTGCATCCCTATAATGAGGCCCCTCTTGGGATCCCCACAGAAGAGGTAGTGTCCCCCCTTCCCCTCTTGCTTACCTTGCGGCCATGGTAGCCCTGGATCCCTGGGTCTCCCTGGGGAAGAAAAAATAGTCAAATGGTTTTTCATATCAAACCAGCTGGTGCTCTCTGCTACACAATGCCACCTTCTGCCTCCCCATGACCCCCCCTGGGAGGTCCTCCAGACCCATCTATTCCTGGAGCAACGGCCCTCAGAGTCCCCCAAGGTCCCCAGATACGGTTCTGATGGCTGAAAGGTGCTGCAAGGGGTCAGCTGTTGGGAGACCCAGGACATCCTGTTTTGGTTCTCCCAATGAATCTTCTTTCCAGCCCCCCACCCCAGCTCCCTGCATCCATGTTTACAAAGCGGTGGCCACCCTCGTTGCTTTATGCCCTCTGGTCCCAAGGGTTTCTGACTTCAAAGTGCAATTGCCTTTGCCATCGTGGGCTTCCAGGCAACATTTCACAAGGGGATCAGATCACTTTGGAGGTTTTTCCATATTGGACAGTTTTGGGGACACTATGACCATGTCATGACATCTGTCTGCCTTGTGTTTTCAACTAGAACACAAACTCCCAGGCAGTCAAGATTGTGCTTTCTTCTTTTCTTTGTTTTTCTTTAAAAAACAAAAACAACCATTTTAGTTCTGTTTCGTTTTTTAAGACACGGTCCCCTGTAGCCCAGGCTGGCTCTAACTTGTTATGTAGCCACATATAACCTTCTGGTCCTCCCTGCCTCTACTTTCTGGCTGTGGACATAGGCATCACACTTTGGTTATGAAGCACTGGGTATTCAAACCCGGGGCCTCATGTATTCTAGGCAAACCCTCAACCACTAAACTACACCTTCAACCCCGGAGTGTACCTTCTATGCCAACCATAGAGCTTGCCTAGCCAGCCTGAGCACCCAAAAAAGGTGTTACATATTAGGATCAAAACAGTCCAAGAAGAGGAGGAAATATTTTAGAAATGGACCATGTTTAATCCATCCCTCAGCTCCAGTCCTCCTCAGCTGGCACCCCCTACAGGGAATGCCTTCCCTAGAGCACCCATTATCACTTAGGGGAGCACTCACCTTTGCTCCAGGAGGCCCAGGTAAACCCTGTAGAAATAAGGAGAAGGTGAGTGGATAAGGTTGTTTTCACAGTGGAGGCTGGAGCAGAGAACCCCAGATAGCTCCAGGCTGGAGCAGAGAGCCCTAGATGGCTCCAGGCCAGAGCAGAGAACCCCAGATAGCTCCAGGATGTCCTGGAGAGTAACTGACACCTAGGGAGGGCACATGGGGACAACAGGCTAGCATCTCCGACTGGAGCCATGTGGGCACTGTGGGCAACTGTGCTGAGCTCGCCCACTGGAAAGTAGGTCAGTGGCCTGGGGCTAAATTGGCAGTGTGGCTTAGTAAAGATCCTTCAGTCACGTACCTCCTAATTTAGGCCCCTTGCTGGAAAGCTGACCTTGCCCAACAAAGCCCTGATCTTGCTCTTGGCCCTGAACCCCTGAAGAAGAGCCTGTTGGACCCCGTCTGCCACAGCAGCCGGCCATGGTGAGTTGGTGTGGGTACAGGGGCCTGTGGGCACCGAGGGAGAGACCAGGCTGACTGGGTACTGTGGTCTTGGGTGGAGGTCTGGGCAGTAAACGTGGGCCAGAGAAAACCATGAAGTGTAGGTCTCGTCTGTTTCAACTGGTGTAAAAGACACTCAGGGTTTATTCCTCTAGAAATGATTTAAGAAAAAGCAAACAAGCAAACAATACCCCCTGTTGTCATGTTGTCATGTAGAAAGCAAGAGCCGAGTACTGGGTCGGAGGGTGGTAGTTGGCAAAGCCGTGAATTTGGGGTACTTTGGAGGCTTAGTCTGGCTCAATTTTCTAAATTCATTTCCTTTCAGTTTTTCTGTTTTCCCATTGACAGACTGATGGAAGTGTGACTAACCCCCTCCCCCGCCAAAGTCCTGGGGGTAAAACTGTGTAAGTATGTCTTTTGGGGACCAAGCTAAGCACAGGCTGTCACTACGGTGGCCATAGCGGTTGTCCAGGTCACAGGGACCCTCCACGAAGTCTCAAGATGGCTAAATGTCAGACCAGCTGAAGGGCCTGTGCACGAACCTGAATGACTTTGGTGCCACCTCTTTCAAGCCACCTGGAAGACTTTATCGGCATTCTACGCATATGTGTCTGCTATATTGTGGGTGTGGAGGACATGGTCTTGGCCAGAGTTTGAAAATGAGTGAGCTGGAAGTGGATCTGCCGCTTGATGGGGATGTCCATGGTACCCTTCCCAGCAGCGGCAGTACCAACCCTCAGGCTCATGGATACAGGGCCCCACTGACTGGGAAGCTCGCCTGGAAGGTGGTCCAGCAGCATGGATCCTGCATTTACCTTGAAAGACATAGACATCAGAGGCCACCCCTGTACCTTTCCAGAATCCACTGCCCTGACTCTGGTTTTCTTAAACCGGGGCTGAGGACAGATGGAAAAGTCCCTTCAGACTTCCCCCCTTATTAATGTAGCTCTTATTAGAGTGGCCCATGAAGATCACGACTGACACGGTCCTGCAGCTGTGTTGGTAGAGCTGGGAGGGAAAACAGGCAAGCAGAGTCTCAGCCATGGATGGTTTCTCACAGAGGCCACCCATGTTCAGGTCCTTGACAAAATGTTTCTGTCATTTTGGTCACTATTCAAGGTTTAGAGGCTTCTGCAGACCTCTAGGGGAGCAGAAGAGAGGGATACTTACAGGTGGCCCTATAGGCCCTGGCAGTCCTGGGTGTCCCAGAGGGCCACTTGGTCCTGGGGGGCCTGGTGGCCCTGGAGGGCCTTGGATGCCAGCCTGGCCTTGTTCCCCCTGAAGTCAGAGAAAACATGGATTAGCGAGAGGGTCTCAGAGCAGCGGCCAGGCCCCGCCCCCACCATGTGCCATGCATCTGCCGAGGCCTCTGTGGACCCTGCTAGGAACGCAGTGTGGGGAGGCAGTGGGTGGATGGTGAAGGTAACGGTGGCAGTGATGGTGACTTCATGCAGGGGCTAACGGCAGCAAGGAGTGCTCCAAGACGTTGGGTTGCTGAGCTGTGGGGCCTTCTAGAGGTCTTCAGGGCAGAGGACTTGGCAGTAGTGGCAGAAACAGAGAGTGAGAGATGGTCGCTGGCCTGAATCCAGGCCCTGCTCCTGGCCTGGCCCGATGCCTGAATTCAGGGCAGGGGGTCTGCAGCCTGTCTCTACCGCTCTCTTAATGTATTGAGTTTATCGTTAGCCTTGGCTTCCCAGCTACAGGATGGGAGCATGGGGGTCCTTGTTCCCCATCTTAGCATACGCTGGTTTTGACTCTCTGTCCCAGAGGATCAAATGAGAGCCTAGGTCAGAGGCCACGGGGTTTCATCTGGCTCACTGTGCAGCTGAGTTGGGCTCATCAGCCAAGCCCTTGCTCTTTAGAAGTGGCCTCCAGCACCATCTGCTAAATATATCAGTCAGGATTGGTTCTTATGTAAGCTTACCCTTTCCGCTAACTTGAGACCATCTTGTGCAACATACATAATCAATATTTATTTATCGATAGGAAACTGGTAGGCCTTCTCATGTCCCATGGTGGCTGACAGTATAAAACCCTAACTCCCCAGAGATTCTGCAGAGGTCATGGGGGGAACTCCTTCTGGTTCTGCTCTGGAAACCAGGGTCAAGGCAATATGGAAAAGTCTTGCAGGGCCACCTCTGGGTCTTGGACACAGACACAGCAACAGGTGGCAGCTGATCTACTCCTCTGGGGAAGTGGTTCTCAACCTGTGGGTTACAACCCCTTTGGGGTCCTGCATATCAGGTATTACATCATGATTCATAACAGTAGCAAAATGATAGTTATGAAGTAGCAACAAAATAAGTTTATGGTCAGGGGGTCACCACAACATGAGGGACCATATTAAAGGGTCATGACATTAGGAAGGTTGAGAACCACTGCTCTATGGTCTTCTACCAACTGGAAATGAAGAATATGGCCCACGGGGAGCAGGGAATGCAGCTACCATAAGATAATCATGCATGGTTCTGGTATGGATGTGTATGCACACGTGTGGAGGACACACATATGTGTGTAGTCCTGGGTATCATTCCTCAGAGGCTGTGCTCATTTCTTTTGAGACAGGGTCTCTCATTGGGACCTGGAGATCACCAGTTAGGTTAAGGTAGCTTGGCCAGAGAGCCCCTGGGGGATTCTCCTGTCTTTCCCATCCCAGGGCTGGGATTACAAGTATGTGCCTGGAGGTCCGAACTCATGCCTTCCTGTTTGCCCAACAGCTACTTACTGACTGAGCCACCTTTACAGCCCTCACAGTAGGACCTAGAGCAAGCAAGTCTGCACAGTTACTCTGGGGGGGGGCATGTTCAGGGGCACTACCTCACCTTCCCTCAAATGGGGCCTGTCTGCAGCAGGATGAGCGCCCATGAATGGGCCTGGCGCTGCTTTGAGCTGCCAGCGGCCTCCTGAGCAACCCTTGGAGCCCTGGAGGCTCTCGAGGATTTGGTGAGGTAATGCGATCCGCGCTCTACAAGAATGGGCTGAATGCTTAATAGGCTGCGCCTGGATCATGTGACTCTGTATTTTTAGCTGATCATTGGAGTGAGTTTTCAGCCTTATTCAGTCAGGGACTTGAGTATCCACGTTCCTGGGCTTTGGACTCACCAAGCAAGTAGCTCAAGGTCCTGCCACTCCCTGCTCACAGGGCCCTGGGGACACCTGGGCTGCAGAAGGCAGATGAAGGGTAAGACAGGCAGCCCCTGGCCTCATGTGACCTCAGACAACATGGGGCCTCAAAAAAAAAAATCAATGATGCTTTTTCCCTGGGAACCTGCTCCTGGCCAAGCCTCCTTAGAGACAATAAGGCAGAAGGCAGGAAAGTAGCTGTTTGCCTGCTGGTCGTGGGCCATGCCGCTCTACAAACTTCTTCGCTCCTCACGCCCAGGCTCTTGAGTGGTGAAGCTCAGCAGGATGTGTGACTGAGCAGGGAGAGTGGGTTCAGGTGTCAGACATCTGGCTCTCACATCCACTTTGCCCTCTTGCTGTTCCCGTGACTCTGACTGGGTCTTTTTACTCCCCGAGCCTCAGTTTCCCTGCCCGATCACAATCCCTGTGCCTGTTCTTACTTTACTGTGGAGGGAGCTGAGGCACAGTGGAAACAGGCAGAGAACCTAGGCATAAATCCTCGCTCTGTGACATCAAGCAGCTTACTGAACATATCTGAGCCTTTATCTCTGCATCTGCGCAATAAAGACAGTGGTGTACCATGGAAAGACAGCATCAGGCCTGCAAAATGGATGTCGGAATGCCTGTTGTTGGTGGCTGTCTGGTGTCATGCTGTGGCGGGGCCTGTATACTGTGTCTTTCTGCCAATGACTGTCTAATTTAGGGTAACTGTTAGAAACAGGTTCTGGCATAGTGGGTACCCCCAGCTGCCCTGCCACGACCCCAAGATGTGCCAAGCCCCTGGGAAAGCCCCACGAGGTGTCTACCTGAAAGGTCCTCCTTTTAATGACAGGGGGTGGAGCCAGCCGCACTGAATTGAGGAGAGGCAACAGCTGAGGAGAGAGACAGGAGTTGGAAGGGCAGAGGCCAGAGGTCGCAGGTATTCATAGTGATGCAGGAAGTCCCCAGAAGGCCAAGTGGAGAGAAGAGGAGGAAAGAGATCAGTGTGAACACAGTAGCAGGATAGACTTGGGGGAGGGAGTGCGGTAGGCACCCCTGAGGCTCAGCTCTAGGAATAGACACAATGCTAATTTTGCTTTTGGCAGCCTCAGCTGTCCTTTTGAAGGCATGGCCTCCTAAGTACCCTGCCTCAGCTCTGGCTACTGGCTAGTAGCCTCCTTGAGTTCCGGAAGAGGGGCTCTCCCCGACCAGGCCCACCCACCTCTGAAGTCATACCAGGCCACTCGGGCCACGTAACACACCGCCCAGCATTGCACTGCCCCACCCAGGCCTGCTGGGTGGATGGCCACTGCTGGGCTGAGGGTCGGGAGCCACAGAACGAGCTAAATTGGTGCGTGGAGTCAGGCTGGTGTGTGGTCCCTGTGGGTTCCTTTTTGGTAGGACAAGAATGGTTGATGTCAGCGAATCTGAGGACCATGGTCAAGGGAAGTTAAGCCTGGCCTCTGGGTTGAGTTGGCTGAGGGTGTGGCTTGTGAGGCATTCACTAAGTACTGTTAAGGCCTCATTCTGTGGCTGGTAAGCTCAGAAAAGATGTCTTAGGAATGGTCAACCACTTCTAGGAGGATGGGCAGCTTCCGATCACATTATCTAACATAATTTTCATATTGGATCATTTCTGCTGCCCTTTGTCTCCCTGCTCGGCTAGGCTGAACCTGCAGAGATGACCGGAAGGTTAGAACCCATATGAAGACAAAGTCTTTGGGGAGTCAACCCCATGTGTTTAAGGCCC
Source organism: Arvicola amphibius (assembly GCF_903992535.2). Classification (NCBI taxonomy): domain Eukaryota; kingdom Metazoa; phylum Chordata; class Mammalia; order Rodentia; family Cricetidae; genus Arvicola; species Arvicola amphibius. The sequence goes on from NC_052055.2 coordinate 103,832,709, forward strand.
CTCAACTCGCCAGAGGCCCCTGGGCTGGATGTGAAGAACATCCACGATCCAGCAGGGCTGAAAACTCAGTTAGGGAATTAGGAGCCCATCTGGGGTGGCCCTTCTAGGCTAGTCCTGTTGCACACAGGGGCAGCTGCCACACACTGAGCCATGCAGAGCCCCATCCTCCCACGCTGGGCCCAGGGATGTGCGATGTGCTCTGTGTCCAGGAAGCGTCTCAGCCAAGAGGGGCTGGAGCCCATCTAGGACCGACAAACCTTCAGGGCAATTATCGGGCTGGAGCACAGAGCTGCTAGGATGCTGCCTGGGTGCTCCTGGTTGGGGAGGCAAAGGGAGGGGTAGCAGAGGTGGGGTCGCGTGGAGCAGGACAGAGCCCACAGACCTAACAACCCTGCTGGATACCAAAGGTCTTTCCGCTCATTGCCTAGCTCTTTCCTTTCCTGCTCGACTAGCCAGGCTGTCCTGGGGACCTGTCAGCACCCCCACCTCTGCCCACCCCTTGGAAAGCCAGCAATCTACTAAAGGCTTCCTAGGCTCACACTTCTAAATCAACTGGCCTGCCAGTTTAGTCTTCACTACTCCTCCCGTCCCTGCCTGCCTGAAGTCCTTAGACTATGCTTCTGGAACTTCCTACCACTGTTCCCTTCTCTGTTCTTGTACAGGGCTGAGGGGCAGAGATCATGCCCTCCCCGACCTAAGCATCCCTGCAGAATCAATGACACACTTCAGAAGGTCTTGCAGCTGTGCCGTCTCTGTGCCAGGGGATGCTCTTTCTTTTGGTAATACAGCCATCTTGCAAGTCCCTCATTCCAAATAAACACAGCTGGCTTTCTATTATTGTTATCAGGATGAGGCTGGATGGAATGGCAGGGCCCTACATCCCTGAATAAGCCTGGACCTCAAACCTATTGCTGCCTCTTACACATCAAAGCATACACAGCCTCTCTCTGGTCCAAGGACCCAGATGTCAGGGACCAGCATGGTTTTCTGTGTCCTGAGAGGCTGGGTAGAGGCTGGCCATGCTAACCATACCTTCTCAGAGGCCTTGGAGAGTCAAGTACATTCTGAGCCTGTTTTGTGAAGGGGGTAGGAGGTGGGGTGAAGGGGTATGATAGGCTCTACCCCCTAAGTTCTACCGGGCCCAGCTGTAGTAGCAGCCAGGGAAATAGATTGTGTGTTTCTGGGTACACTGTGGTCCCTATAGATGGAAGATCTCCCAAGATGATTTTCATATTTTCTGCCCAGGACTAAGCATGACAGAGCTGGTCTACAGGATGTCCCACTGGGGCTTCAGGGAGGAATTGGGGAAGGACTTTGCCCTCCCTTGTCTCCAGCAGGATCTCTGTCATCAGGGTACAAGTGAACATTGGGTTCCATAGACTTAGAGGAAGCCAGGAAAAGACAGGGTCAAGAGGAACCATCTCAGTTCAGAAACATCCCACCCCATCCTAACACTCCTGCTGAGAAGGGTTTCCTGTGTTCCTAACAGACAAGATGCACACTGCCTCCAAGGATGCTGTGGCCTGATGACCTCCCCTCCTGGAGATCTGGGTCATCTGAAACCATGACTAACTCAAAAGTCCCTCATATTTGTCCTGGATTGCCAGACATGCGCACGCGTGTGCACACACACATACACACACGCACACACACACATTCAAGAGACTCTCAGATACTTGTCAGCAGACAAACAAGGTCATAGGAGTCTGGCTCCATGCAAACGGACACAGTGACCACCCTGACACTGTGCCGAAAGCAAGTCATCGTCAGCTATAGGGCGCAGCACACTGCACCTTATAAAGGGTTGCAGGTCCCCCCACCCCAGGGTAATGACTGGGCTTGAGGATGGGTCAAAGGGCACCCTTAGCTTGAAGCATCACTTACCCGGTGTGGGTACTCGTCACACTGACCCTAGGGAGGGGGAGAGAGAGAGGTGTTAGGTCCTTATTAGGGGAATCTGTGCCCCATAACACACCATGCATCTCCTCACCAACTGGTACCACTGTCCTGCTTTGGGTCCTCTGAGGCAGATGAAGTGGTCCCCTCTCCCTTGCCTCTAGGAAGCAACAGGAGGAACCCCCTAGGGCCAGAGCTCTGGGTACAGAGACAGGACCCCACTGCATGCCACCTACCACGATGGTAGGATTAGGAATTATGCCCAGCTCGCTTGTCAGTCCATGCCCTGGGTTAGTACCCAATAGCCCTGATGGGACCAACAGACTTTATAATGGCAGTGGCTGGCAGGATTCCAGGAACATCTCCCCTAAGCCAAGAATGCCAGGCTCCTGCACCACTGTCCAGGGGTAAACCTACCAATCTTGGTCAGAAAGTGAAGAGGCCAAGAAAGTTAGGCCAGCAGGGGTCTAAGTTCATGTCACAGAGTGCAGGACGACGGCAGGTGACAGGAACAAACTGCTTGCAGGTCTTCAGACCCAAGACTGACAGTGTCGGGGTGTCACTGATTTTCTCTTACATACTAGGTATCTCCTCAGATCTGGAGGTGGCCTCTCTGACCTCTTTCTGCTCTGGCCCTGGTGAAGGTCTAGGAAGCCTCAACTGCACTTACCTTTTCTCCCTTTTGCCCCTGAGGGCCCTACAAAGAGAAGGAAATGACAGTGTCAGGGCTCAAATCCCAGGCCACATGATCCCCAACCTCCCTGCTGGGGACAAGGAAGAGGAACTACCAACCGGTTGTCCGCGGGGACCCACCAGGCCCTGTGGAAGAAGACAGGTATCAGTGAGTGGGTAGGTCGGAGACACCTGCCTGGTTGGGTTGACACAGATGTCGGCCTCCTAGGCACTTCTCAGACTGTCCCAAAGTCCTACAGGGCAGGACTGCCTAGGTTCAACTTGTCTGAGGTTGTATGGCCTTATATGCTAAGCCTCAGAGGGGTTGGCCAGTTGCTCCGTGTCCCCTTCAGTCATTCCTCAAGCCACTGACACCCCAAGGGCCCTCTGCATGGGGGGCTTGGGTGCTGGAGTATTTTACTCTGAAGGAATCTACATCCTACACCTGGGAGCCTCAGGAGACTCCAACACAGCCTACTTCCTACTCTCCTGGCCACGGAACCAGAAAGTCTGGTGTTGTGAAATAGTATTTTAAGATGTGCTACATTGCTTTATGTGGTGGAACATTTATTTTAATGATGCAAAGATGTATGGCATTCTTTTATGTTGCATTTGCGTAACTCTGTAAAACTGTGCTACTCTGTCTGTCTAAAACACCTGGTTGCTCTAAACAAGAGCTGAACAGCCAATAGCAAGGCAGGAAAAAAGATAGGCAGGGCTGGCAGGCAGAGAGAATAAAAAAAAAGGAGAAATCTGGGAAGAAAAGATCCAGGAAGAAAAGATCTAGGAGAGAAAGAAAGAGAACTCCAGGATCCAGTCACCCAGCTACACAGCAAGCCACAAAGTAAGAAGTAAAGAAATACATACAGAATAGAGATAAAAACCCTATTATAAAGTGTAGATGGGATAACTTAAGAAAAGCTGGCTAGAAACAAGCCAAGCAAAGACTGGACGTACATAAGTCATAAGAAGACTCCCTGTGCTTTATTTGGAAGCTGGGTGGTGGGTCCCCCAAAAGAGCAAAGGGTGAAAAACAACCAACAACAGACTTTGGAATAGGTGGGGCAGACACTACATTTTGAGAGGCTCGTGGTGTACGGCAAACTGGGATGGACACCCCAATCCATGTTCTGAGTTCCCTGGAAGGCACAAGGGGACTTGGTATTTCTGTCAAGGTCGCCTTATTGTCCGGTTCAAGGGAGAAGTGGGGCTCAGTGTCTGGTGGACTTTCAGGAGACCTCACTGATACCCTGGTTGAGGAGGCCCATGCTGATGTATAGGTAAGAGGGTAGGACAGACTATGTGTGGGCTGACCCCTCTGGGGCAGGCTCTGCCAATCCTCACAGGGCTGAAGATGAAGGGGTTGGCATCATTGTTGCCTCCCAGCGCCAAGAGAATGACAGTGTTCACACATGGCTCAGGGTATGATCATGGAAGGCTAGCCTTTTCCAGTCCAACACGCTCTGAATTTGAACCCTTGCCTGAGCTTCTGAGGTTGCTGTTAGCCCTACGCTGGCCGGTGGAAACTGACTGAATGCCAGTCTCTAGGCCTCTGGGCACCTGGCTGAGTGGCCTCAGTGTGCCAAGATATAGAGAAGGCTCCCGCTTCAGACTCACAACTTGCTCTATCTCGAAACTAGGAAACGGTGAGCAGGTGCACAGTGGTGGGACTTGAGAGTCCTGGGACAGCTCAGGGGAAGCCACTGTGGGAAAGCAATGGGCCACCATCTCCTAGGGAACACCCTACACAGCATCCCGAGGGTGCTGATGTTAGCGTGTTGGAAAAAGCTCAGCCTGTGCAGTCTCGGAACATGGAGCTAGTTACTAGTTGACCCGATAAGTTATGTGGCACGGGTCAAGGGTGACACTCTGGATGTCTCCAGTGCAGGAGATAAAGGGCTTACCGCGTCTCCCTGCATGGCCTGAGGATCTAGGGAAGTGAAGGGTGTACCCAGCTGGTGGGGGTGACTGTGATAAGGCAGGCTTTGTCCCTTTGTGGGAGTGAGACCAGGCTGGTCCCCCACCTGTCTTGTGAAAGAAAGAAAGTGGGGGTCTTACCGTCTCCCCTTTAGGTCCAGGGTGGCCCTGGAAGAAAAAGGATTTCATGTACATGGTTTAAACACGGAAGCCCTCACTCTGCCCGCTCCAGTATGTTCCTCCTTATGCGGTCCTGTTAGCTTCTTTTTGTTCTCAATGTCACCTGCCATTCACTCATCTGCCCAAACCCTAACCTGCAGGTTGACTGGGACAGGGGCAGGGCCGTCTCCCCTTTCACTTTGCATGCTATATTAGTAGCTAACTGCTCTTCAAAGAAGAACAGAGCTGAGGGTGTCTCCCTGGACCCCAGCTACCTCCACTATATACTCCCAGGGCAGCTGTGCGGGGGTGGGGGGAAAACTGGTCTTGTGGTGAGTAGACATGACCACTGTAGCCTCTGGGCTACATGTGGCTGTCTAGGAAGGTGACCAAGTCCCCACCTGAGGTGACACAAGCTATCTGAGGGAGAGTTAGATGTTTATTACATCCCCAGGGCAAGCACTTGTGGGGATTCTGAGAGCTTTGGAGGGGCAGCCATCTTCCAATTGCTATGAATGTCTGGACCAAGAGACCAAGTCCATAGGGTTAAGGTGACCAGAGGTGGACCTGAGTATGCATGTGAAGCCTCAGCTATGGAAGGGACTCCAACTTTGAGGAGAACAGGAGACTTCTTGGCACTTTGGTGGTATTGGAGCAGCCTGTACCATTCCACCTCTCCACTGTCCCTGCTGCCTCCTTGCCTCCCCAAATTCTTGATTCTAGGTCCTTCAAGGAGCCGCTCACAGTCACCAAGTCTACAGATGGTTTTTGCTCCACTCCCTGAGCATCCAGCCTGACCACCAGAGACTTTGCCCTGCGGTAGCCCATTGAGGGCAGAGGTGACTTACGCAAATAGTTCCTCCTCCTCTTCCCCTTAGCCAGTTTTCTCTCTATGGAAATATCTTTCAATCTCCTGGGGTGTATGAGGGCCAGGGGCCCCAGGTGAGCAAGCTGGGCAGAGGTAGGACAGAGCCCAGCTCAAGGGTCTACTTACCCCAAGAATCCACTTACCGGCTTGCCGTCAAGACCAATGGGACCCTGAAAAGAGAAAGGCTTGATGCAAAGGCCAAGTTTCCCAGGTCTCCTGCCCAGGAGGCAGCCCGGGAACAGTGCATTCCTTGAAAGCTATTGGTCACCACCAACAAGTGGCTCCCCTGGTTCTGCCCCTGAGGACCTATTTAGGCTCCATGGGCAAGGGTTAAAGGATACTGCAATGGCCACCCTACTGCTGCTTCCCTGGTAGGCCTCTCTTCAGTGCCTGACCAGAGGCCAATCAGTTCACTTCTCTCGCTCACCATCTGCCCACACCCTGGTATCAAATGGGATGTAGCAGCTGGAAGTTCAATCACTCAGCTCCTGCCTAGCCACCACTATCTATATAGATACCTCGGTTCTTTCTTATAGGAGGAGCCCAGCCCTGAGCTACCAGCCCATACAAGGTTACAGAGTGGGTCCTTTAGTGACTAGGAATCAGGAGGGAAACGTGGCCTCAGGGGTTATCTCGGTAGATGCACTTTAACCCAGCCAGGCCCAGGACCAACCCATCTCTGCTAATCTTAGCTCTCTGTACTTACCGGAAATCCAGGGAAGCCTCGAGTGCCTGGCTGACCCTGGGAAAAACAGAGCAGCGAGGATGAGTGAGGAGGAGCCAAGCCCATCCTTCGGGCTCATCTCTGTGCCCATCCCTGATTCCATGTTATCACCAATGAGCTGGCTATGGGAGGGTGGAGAGGACAGAAGGGCACATCATAGCGGAGTTCCTGTAGGGACCAAGCTGGGGGGAGGGAAAGAAGCAGCCAGCATCCTTTGGGCCTACTTCTAGAAGTCTCCAGGGACACTTCTCACTGCTTGGGCCGCCTGAACCTTGACATGCAAATAGACAACAGACCGATGGGGCAATCAGGACAGTACGGGGCTTACTCTGAATTGCACAGAGGTCCCGGACCAAAATCGAGTCCATTTTCTTGATTTATAGGCATTGCTCATGGCTGCAATCTACGGATGACTTGGGAGTCTGCAGAATTCAACCTTAAAAACTGTTTTCAGGCTAGAACGGGTCAGATTGTTCCTACTCTGCAGGCTTCTCCCAGTGGCTGGGCCATCTCTGGATTGCCCGTCTCTCGGGGAGGAGAGACATCCAGGCTCATTTCTTTAGAGATGCAGGGTGCCACAGAGTCAGCTGTACATTTCCTGGTCACAGTGCAGTGGCTAATGGTCAGGATTCCCAAGAAATACAGAGCTGTGGCTTCCGGTCTGAGAGGCTAACCCAAAGGTCAAGGGTTCCAGAGAGCTGAGAAACCTGAAGCCTGGTCACTCCCTCTCCTCACTCCCTCTCCTCAGGATCCAGCAAGGACTTCCCTGCCTCTCGTATCATTCAGGGTTCCAGCAAGATGGCCCAGCAGGTCAAAACACTTGCCATAAAGTCTGATGATTTTAGTGCAATCCCTGGGACCCACAGAGTGGAAAGAGAAAACTGACTTCTACAAGAGGTCAGCACACATGCGCACACACGCACACACAAAATACATGTAATAAAAATTTGACTTGTGTTATTTTTATTTTTCAGACAGAGTCTCACTAAGTAACCCTGGATGTTCTGGAAATCATTATATAGACCAAGCTGGCCTCGAACTCAGAGATCCATCTGCCCCTGTCTCCTAAGTGCTAGAATTAAAAGTGTGTGCCAATATGCCTGTTTTTTTAAGATGAAGCCATCCCCCATTGCATCCCTGTGACCTGGTTACCTCCCTTCCTGTCTCCTCTATGCCTCTCTGTCTGTCCCGAATAGTGGATCACCTGCTTTTCCTGAATACATGCCAGCTCTCAGCTTGGGGACCCCTCAGCTTTCAAGACAGAGCCTCTTTGCAAGTATGGACTGTCGGGTCTGGAAGACTGAGTTCTAATCCAGCCGTCACCAACAACTGTATGATGCCAAGTCATTGCCTACCCTCACTAAGCCTCAGTCTCCCCATCCCTAGAATGGGAATAACCAAATCAGGTCACAGAACTACTTGTTACTGCTTGTAACATCTCTAGAAATAGAAGCTACGCCATTGGGCGCTTGTTGAATTAAGCTGACCGAGGGGTACCAGAAGCCAGCCAGACTGCTTGTGTTTATTGTATGCCTGTATACAAACTCATGTGTGTCTGTGTGTGTGTGTGTCCATGCATACGCAGGTATGAGCCTAGAGGCCACAGTGCAATGTCAAGTGTCTTCCTCTATTGTTCTTCCCATGAGTTTTAAGGACAGTGTGTCTCTTCGCTGAAACCAGCGCTCAGTGATCCGGCTAGACTAGCTGGTCGGCGAGTTCCACGGATCTTCCTGTCTC